>NC_136499.1:91454979-91777479 GCF_053919585.1 Euprymna scolopes | reverse complement strand
AAGATATAAAAAACAAATGTTATCAAAGGCAAGATAAGTTATTTTTCTACCTAACTTGCACTTTTTAGTGTTTGTATTAAATGTAACATATTTATTTAGCTCGAAAAACATACAGAGCTTACCGATGTATTGAAAAATTTTAAATGGCGCCCGATTCTTTGGAATACGGCAAGCTTGGGAAAAGAAGTTAAAATAAAAATAAATGATACAAAATCCTTTTAGAAACTCGCCGAATATACGTCAGCCTCACGGAAATATATTGAGTGATTTTCTAACAGCATTTGTTTTATATTTTTTAACAATATTTTCGAATGAATGTGCATCGTAATACAAACCCAAAGTTGTTGTTATATGAGAAAATATGATTGCTTTTCTTTATTAAACCGTGGTACTCCGTAGGCGTGCAGTTTCATGGCGGTCAACATATTTATTTAATAGTGACTCCCATAGAAATAGCTAACGCATGCGCAGTAACATTTTTTTATTTTTATCTACTTACGTTGGTCACTTTTTTTTCATGAATATTAAAACGAAAAGTAACTAAACAAATTATAGATTATTTCTCACTTTTACAAACAGTTTTTATTTACAAATTGGTTTTATTCCGAAAGCCGTTTTAAATATGTGGGGGGTGTAATCCGAAAGCCGTTCTTAAAATCTGTGGAGATGGACCTGGTGTAAAAAATACCATTATTTTATGAACAAGTAAGCCCGTTGCAAACAGATAGCTGCATATTGTGAAAAAAAGCGATATAGTACAGTGTATTTACAGAAGTTTTGTTTACGTGAACGAAAAAATAACTATGGAAACAACAACAGCAAAGAAGTGTTCAACACGAAATTATTTGAAGTTATAGGATTTCTTTATACACCACGTTCCTCGTCTTTTTGCAGTCACTTTTTTTCAGAGCGAAGATCAGATCTTCTGGGTTTCTTACCTTCGAGTCCGCTACATACAGATTACCATGGATTAAAGTAGGTTATTCCAGCCATACACCCACCTTTCTGAGCGTCTGGCGTTGACTTTTATTGATTAGCATCGCGAAGGTAGGCCTCACCGGGAATTGGCCACGATTTCACGCGACAAATTGTTCATCTTGGTGATTCATTTGTATTCTTAGTATGAGTAAATCCTCCCACATGGTCTCCTGAGGTGATCTTGCATTGAAGCAGGATGTTGGTGGCTCTACTAAGGACCAGTCCCGTACCATTGCAGATTCCTTGCCTAGGAGAAATGTTCCTCAGAAGCATTAGTACCGTACCTTTCTTCAGGTAGAAATGACGCGGAGGGAGACCAGCAGAGGTGAGTTTGTTTAGGAACTTAACGAAAATCATGGTCGAATCTTTGGGTTCACTTGCGCTGCCAGCACTTGGCAGTATGATGGCTCCCACCGGCAACAGTTCTTGTGAAATTATGGTATTGATCTTATCAACAAAGTTGTTCTTGGGTGCCAGTATCGTATTCTGTGCTAATCAGGAGATTTAATTCTTCTCTGGGGCTTCGAAGTTTGCTGTGATGTTGGGGAAAACTTTCTCAACAAACTGTCTAAGGTATTCCTAGATAGCAATGTATCCCTATCCTGCTTCATCTTTTATCTCAAAGAGATTTTATGGTAGAATATGAATGATGGCAGGCTTTTATGCTATTGGTAAGTGCCCATTTCCCAGCTTGAGAAGCCGCCTGTTGAAGTCCTGAAGAGAAAGATCTTGGTCAATTCTCATGTTTTCTTTAAGTTCAAAGACAGTGAAGAATCGCCAGAGGGGGCTCATCTTCATCGATGCTGCTGTAATATTAGCTCTGGAACCTCTCGGAATGACTGGCAAAATGTGTATGTAGTCTCCGGCCAGAATCGGACACTTTCCCCAAAATGGTTCTTGTGATTTTGTGATGTCCTTTAAGGTTCTGTCCAGAGCCTCGAGATGGTATCTGTGAGTCATAGGAGCCTCATACCAAATAATCAGTTTGGTCATTTTGATAAGCTGTGCCAATGTGTCTGTTGGTTTGATGGAAAGTGTGAAGTCTTTCTATGGTCTCAACGGTGCCTTGAATCTAGAAGTGAATGTTCTACCCTAGAGCAGCAAAGTAGTAGAAATTCCACTTGAGGCAACTGCCAGTGCCACTTGCTTGGAGTCTGTCATGGTCCTAACTGCTGCCAGTAGAGTATTTAGCAGGATGTTTTCCCAGTCCCACCTCTCGCATCTCGATAGACACAGACGCATTCTCCATTGGTGACAGCTTGAAGAACTCTAATAGCCACAATTCTTTGGGATGCAGTGGTGATGGCCATACGCTGATCTGCCTTTTGTTTGAGTAAGTTATAATCAATCCCCAATTTTTCCTGCATGGCAATAGGCTGATTGATTTGATCTTGAGTGTATGTCAGCTGCTGCACGTGTTGCTTCTCATGTGCGGCAGGGCAAGGTAGCATTTTCTTTTCTATATCTGCCAGAACCATGACCTTGAGCTGATCCGCTTAAAATCATCACACCAATGCCTATCATTGTTGTTGAAAAGATAAAGAGGATTAGATGGCTCACAGAAAAGAAGATTGGTCACAAACAATATATCTGATTTGAGAACAGAGCTTGGTCAGTGCTGCTTCATGTAGCACAATATTCCATTCTACGTAATCCTGAAACAGACCGAGTCTTCTGCACACTGCTTTGTAGGATTCATGGCTGACATTGTTGACTATGAGCAGGTCTATAAAACTCTTTTTCCCCTTACAATTGTCGTGATGGATGAGTATTCTGAGATAGATCTCCTCAATGAATGCATCGTGTGAAGCCTGCCAATTATTCCTTGATGCCCTCTTTGTCGCTTGTTCCATTTACCGGTTTTCTAGACAAAGTGCTTATATACTGTATCTGGGTTTCTGGGTTATCTTTATTGTAGGCAAAGAAGGTTGTGAGTTCTGTGGATTTAGTTGCCTGCTGGGCTACATTAGCTTCCTGACCTTGTTTAAAAGTGAGGTATTGTTCAAGATGAACCCGGATGACTTAGACAGCTGGTACTGGCTAGTGATATCAAACTCGAATGGTCTCCAACAAGCCTCACTGGCTCCAATAGATCTGAGATTCTGGTATTCCTTCACCTCGTTGTATTCATCCTAGAGCTGAGTCATAGCCTTGTCTGATCCCTTGGTAACATATTTGAAAACGTGTTTGGCAGCCATCGGTGAGACACATACTTCTATATTGACATGAGCCTGATATTTAAGCAACATGTATGGATTGTAGGGTACTATCTAGCAGTTGTCAATGGTTTTATTTCGAACTTCCTCACGCTTCCTCCATTCACTGGTGGTCTTCGTCTGTAGATGGGGTAGAAGGCATTGTCCTCCCAATGTGTTACATCTGAGAATTTTTTGGGAAACATGTTTGACGCTGATTGTCTTGCTGTCTGCACACCTCAGTGCAGTTCTGAACAACTCTTCAAATCACCTGGCTTGTTCCCTTTGCGGCTCTACTAGAAATGTAGCGGGGTCTGATAGCAGCTCAGCAGTGATTACCTGGTCAACATCATCGGCAGTGTGCAGTCTGTCTTGCTCTTGAAGTATGAAGATGATGTGGGAGTGAGAAATCCCTCTCTTGGAATTCGACCACGTCCACGTGGGCAGTCCTTCTACACATGACTTTGGCACTAACGAGATCGTTCATCGGCTCCTTTGGCTTGAGATTGAACACCCTAGTCACAATATAAGGTCTGTATTGTGGCTTTTTGTTAGGGAGGAGGAAGTGCGTGAGGAGGAAGTGCGTGATTTCAGGCCACATGTAAATGTAATGAAAAGGTCGGGTGTGTATTATTCCCTTGCAATAGCCACTGCATTTTGGAAGTGATGATGCATATGTCGTGGACTTCCAGTATATGATGGTGGCAGGATTACTTTCCTTCCTTATCTAGTATCATCTTGATTGTGCATGTGGCAATATCTTCGCACAGTCTTGTGTATTTTTCAATTCTGATAGATTGCAGATTGTACTAAATGTAGACGAGCCTTTCATTTTCTACCTTAGCTTATCTGGCGCAAAGGTACTCTTGGAAAAGCGTGTTACCTCTCAGAACAATGTTAGGGTTGTTGAGGCGATGGTGAATGTGGAATGAATAAAACTGAAGAGGTGACAGTTTTTTCCTACCTCCCTCTAGTTTCACACCTAGATGGAAGCCATCAGTTCCAGTATGAAAGAGAATGACAAAATGAAGGGTATCTGCCGATCTGTGAGTGTCAAGTATCTCTTTGATTCCCCCACACCTGAGACGGACTGAGAAGCTTCTTCTTTCTACTGTCTCATCGCTCATCAGGACCGAGATTTCTTTCCTAGGTTTTATCTCCTTGAGTGCTCTTCAGTGGGTCGTTTTCTTTCATCCAGCACAATTCCTGCGGATTCTCTTGGCGGAGTATCTGACAGACCATCTTAAAGTCATTGACATAAAGGTTCCAGTCTCTCAGATGGTGCTGAAGAATATCAATGAGATTCTAGAGAATCTGCTTTTAGTGGGCAGCAGCTGATGCCGGTAGGGTTTCAGCAGCTAGCCTGACTTCATTCTCTTTTTGAGCATGATTATGGTCCATAATATAAAGCTGGTAAAACTTGGGTTTTAACCTACATCTGGCTGCAGTCCCCCCCCCAGCAGTATGGATTTCCTTGTAAGGTGACTGTTGGTTACGATCCATGGTGCCAGGTGCTTCTGGTGGGTGATCTACTGTAAGACAGGTCATTGCTAGGGAATTGTTTATCTTCCTAGTGTACTTGAGGAAGCATGCAGAGTGGGGATGATTTCCTTCCGGTAGCTGATTCAATTAATGAGGATGATGAGGGCAACCTTTCCGTTCTTACAACACATGCTTCTTACTTCAGTTTTCAATTTAATCGCATGACAAATTGGACATACTGTGCTCATTGGAGAGGCTGCGCTGTCTTCAGTGATGAGAGATCCAACACTGGAGTAGGAAACCCATTTGTCTCTAGTGAGGATTTTTTTCAGCGGCGTGTAATTTATTGTAAGCAAGGCGTAGTTGTTTTTCTGGTGCTCTCGCCGAAAAACTGCCTCTCTTCTATCCCGATCACGCCATAAACTCCTGGTGTGTAGTGACTCCTATCGCCTCGCATTAGCAATAGCCCCCCGATCCTCTTGCAGTCTTTTATCCCTGGTGTGCAGTGACTCCCCTCGCCTCGCATTAGCAGTGGCCTTCCGATCCCCTTGCAGTCTTTTATCCCTAGGGTGTGGATTTCTTTTATGCCTTTCAACCTTGGTGTGTGGTGCCTCCTGTCGCCTCGCACCAGCTTTGCCCTGCCGATTTCTCTCAAGCCTTCTGTTTTTGACTCTAAAGGCATTTGTCGTTTTCTCTCTTGAGATTTCACAGCTTGGTTCGTTTTCCGACCCAACGAACTTTTTCCGTCTTTTAGGCATAGTGATCGCTGGAACAGTAATACTATAGAATAAAATGATGTTGGTGAAATTGAATATTAGATATGGACAGATAGACAGAAAAGCATAGACATATGCACACACATAGCTACATAGATTCATAGGACATTATAGGCATATAGATATATAGATACACAGAAAGGTATATAGACATAGACATATATATATATATATATATAGACAAGTTATATAGATAGATACATATATAGACACATTGAAACATATATATAGATATACAGGTATATAGATTCACAGAGAGTTTTATAGACACCCATAGATAGAATCATACAAGACATTATAAGAATATAGATATACAGACCACAGAAGATATATAGACATAGACACATATCTATAGAAATATAGGCCTACTATATAGATACATAGAAATTTCTGTCAGACACATATAGACAGAGATAATAAGATAAATACCTGTATAGATATACAGATATATAGATACAGAGATGGAGAACGCACTAAAAATGTGAATTTTTAATTTTGGGATTTTTGCATGCATTCTTTTGCATCTCTGCATGCATTTTTTGCGTTTCTTGTATTTCCTTGAATTTCCATGCCCCGAACATGGATATAAATATCACTAAAACATCCGCTGGTCCATAAGCTACATTTCGGTACCTAACTTGCCTGGGTGTGTTGCCTGAAGGCTGAGATAAACCGCGTCACACAGACAGACGGGCAGTAGGAAACTTTATATATTAGATATTAAAGTAAGTTTTGTGTGTAGTTAGTAACAATATTTATAGGGCTAATATAATATAGTATTTTATCAGTTATAATGTAGTATTTTATTATGTATCTGATTGATAAGGCGTGGTAGGGTGGGGAAAAGGGCCCCATGTATGAAGGTGTACAACAAGGGATATATATGTACATAAAATAAAAAGAAAAAGAAAACTCAATAAAATAAATCAAGTACATATATAAAAATAAATGAAAATAAATTAATTAAAATTAATCTATAAATAGAAAGGAAAATATAGATTAGTGAAAAAATTATTAAATAATCAGTAAATTTTAAGAAAGTAAAAATAAAATAAATTAACAAAGTAAAATAGTATATATTATCACACACCATATTTAATTAGAATCTAAAAGTCTTCCATGCAATCTCTGTCTCACAGAAGAGATGTGTGTTTGTCTCTGCTTTATCGTTATTTTCATGGAAAGTGTTCGACTGAGCTTCAGTATGTGCCCCCCTCGCCACACTTTCACAAGAAACATCCGTTTAGCTGAAAACAATATTAATAATTCCCCCACTCTTTATCTGTCCCTAAACCTAAACGTAGATTCCATGAACAAAGCTTCTTTCTAAGAACTGAACGTCTGTGGGATTGTCTTCCGCTTTCCTGCTTTCCAGCTGACTACAATATGGTTATCTTCAAGTCTAACATGAACAAGTTCTTGATCAGCCGTTCCACTAGTTGACAAATTTACCGAATTTCCATTTACTAACGATTAATATATTGCCCAATTTCTACTGTACTCGCTTTAACCCTTATTCTCGAGTGACCTCTTGACCTTGATAAGTGGTGATGCCTATGTAAAAAAATCATCACTTTTAATTTGACTTCGTTTTCTGTGTGGTAATTCCAATTCATCTTTCCTTAAACTACCATGTTGATTTCTCTCATTTGAAACAGTCAACAGTTTTTTTAACAAAGAGATATTATCCCGAAATATCAAATACTTTAACTGTTACGGTCCCAAAACAGTGTTCTCATTAATTGATTTTATGTGATGTTATATGCGACTTTGAAAAATTAAAAAAATGTACGGTATTTCACTATTCTACAAGATTTTCACGTTTGTCTAATTTGTTCGTTTTCCAAATAGCTTTTCACACCAGTAATCCACATTGCTATGGCTTTTTAATGCACTCATACATTTTACCAGATATCTTCCATGCAAAGTACCTTTCCCTTTTAATTTATTATATATAAATTCTAGCATGAGGGCTGGTGTTGATTGCTTGTAAATGAGGATTAAATTTAGATCTTTTTCTCCCAACTTCCCCGGAGCAATGTTCATGCTCCGTTCTTTCTCTTCTCGGATCCTGTGACCAATCCGTCGTATCAGTTAAGATAAAAAATGAAATGTAATAAGTCCACAGACGTTCCTCTCCACCGTACTGTATACCGATACTCGATGGGTGACTGGGATAGCTTCCGTACATTCATATCTGGTTTACCTCTGCACTCCATGTTTTAAAAGGAAGTGTCCTCTATAGTATCAGATCTGACCGAATGGTTAATTGTAGGCATAGACCTATTCATGCCATCTATAAAATTCCAACAAAAACCTACCAGCAAGCAAGCCATGGTTCTCACCAAAATGTTCTGTTGCCATCCGGCACAGAAATCACTTTTTCCATAGCTATCAATGTAATAAATCCACTGAGACTAAAGCTGCTTTCAAGAACGCCAACAACCACTGTAAAAGAGTAATAAAAATGCAAGAGAGCTATATGCCCAGTCTGTTAAATCCAAAGTAGCTGATCAGCGGCTTGAATCCCACCAGTTTTGGCAAATAACAAATATGATCCTGAACAGAGGTGTGCGTTCTATCCCAACCATTATCAATGGACCAGATATCATCTCGTCAGCTTCAAACAAGGCCAAACTATTTGCCAAGAACTTTCCAGCTAATTCTACCCTATGCGACGAAGGGCATCAACTCCCCATATTTCCTCCTATAACACAGAACACGCTAGGTAAGATACCAATATCTGTGCATGAGGTCGCCAAGCTAAGCAAGACCCTTGATTCCAGTAAAGCAACTGGCTCTGACGGCATCCCAATTATAGTGTTTAAAAAAGCTTCAAATAGAACTTGCCCCATACTTACAAACTGTTTAAGCGTTGCCTTAAGGAGAAGTGCTACCCAACACCCTGGAAAAACTCATCAATATGTCCTGTATTTAATAACTTACGTGATAAGTCATCTCGCTCTCAGTACAGACCAATAAGTCTCCTATGTTTCATGAGTAAGTTGGTGGAATTCATATTAAATAGAGAAATAGTCAGCCACCTAAGAAAAACTAACCTTCTAAGTGACACGCAATATGGTTTCACTTCTGCAAGATCTACAGCAGATGTGCTTATGGTTATATCTCATAGGATTAGTGGATCTCTTGACAAAGGCTACCTTTTTAGGAAAATTACTCTTGACATATCAAAGGCCTTCGACAAGATATGGCATAAAGGCCTACTTCACAAGATTCCAGCTACGATATAACTGGAAGTATTCTCTCTATCATTAAATCATTTATCTCTGATAGGCTCATCAGAATAGTGGTTGATGGACAAAAATCAGAGGTCTGCAGTATTAATGCTGGAGCCCCTCAAGTGTCCATCCTGGGCCCAACTCCCTTCCTGATCTAAATCATTGATCTTGCTAAACACATCATTCGTTGACATCTATGCTGATGACACGACCATCTACGGCAACGCGTCAAAGGCTGTAAATGACAAAGCTCTCTCTGATTCTCTCTCTTTTGATCTCGAAGGAGTTGTTCAGTGGGGGAAGACGTGGCTGTTTACCTTTAATGCATCTAAAACCAAACTCCTATCCTTACATCATCAACGCCCTGATCCCCATCTGGCATCAATTGGAATGAATTGCTCTCGTCTAGGAGAAGTCCCATGTTTTGACAATCTTCTGGGCTTGATCTTCACTCCTTATCTGAAATCGAACACGTACATAAAGTATGTAGCCAAAGGCGCTGGAAAGACGGTGGGATCCTTCTACGGCGTCAGAAGATATCTCAGTACTGATGCAATTTTCTATCTATATAAAAGCCAACTACGCCCTAGGATGGAATATTCCTGCCATATCTGGACAGGAGCTGCTAAAAACAGCCAATCCTGCTTTGGCAGAGTACAAAATAGACTTCGTGGCTTTGTTGGGGATGCCATTTTCGCTTCTCTGATACCTCTCTCCCACAGAAGAGACGTTGCAAGCATATCTTTTTTTTATCGTTATTCCCATGGCAGTTACTTGTCTGAACTCTAATCTCTCCCCCCTCGCCAATCTTTTACGAAAAACAACCGTCTAGTTTAATCCACTGTCAAAACCTTTCCCCACTCTTTATCTATGCCTATATCAAAACGTAGATTCCATGAACAAATGTTTTTTTCTTAGAACTGCACGCCTGTGCAACTCTGTTCTGTCTTCCTACAACCTGGATGTCTTCAAGTCCAACGTAAACAAATTCCTGATGAACCGCCCTCTTAAGTAAACACTTTATTAAATCTCCATACTAACGTACTGTACTTACAATAACCGTTATCCCTGAGTGGCTTCCGGGCCTTGATCTGTGGTGACTACCTTGTAAAATAAATGTATACTTTAGTTCATTGTGATTCCGTATGTATTATTTATAGAGAAAATTATCTTTTTGTTATAGTGTATACAATATGTATAGCAATTATATCGATCGTTTAAAAGTCTTACCTTCCATCACCCGAAATCGAAATTAAAATATCCAGAGCTCAATATTTGTCTTTATTTAGCGTTTTAGCTTTTGTTATTTTGTTTGAGCTATCGTCAGTTTGATAAGAAAATACTAAACGTTGGGAGTTTTAAAACTGAAAATAGTACGTATTCTCAGAAGTTAGCCAATTTTTTCCTTTAAAGGACAACTATGTTTTGTTCAATTTTTACACCTTAACTTTTTTCTACGGGCTAAAACCGAATCGAAAACGTTGCCTAATACTAAACACCCTATATAACATTGCTGTTTTATGTAGTCCAAATATTCTGAGAGGAATTTGGTAAAGAAGTTTTGTACACATATGGAAAGATACTTATATATATATATATATATATATATATATATATATATATATATATATATATATATGGGTAAAATGCATTTCATATAAATAATTGAATTAATTGAAAAGTATCGCTAACAAAAAAGATAAAGATATCTACGTAAAAAAGCGTATGAATTGCAGATAATAGAATTAAGTTTATTAATTAAATAAAACTTATCTTTTAATTGGAAATTAGAAAATGTGAAGAATTAACGCTCTATTTTACAATGCGTATGATCATAAGTTTAGCTCCTTAAAGTTGTTTGCATATAAATAACTGAGTATATTAAGAAGTTTTTTAAAAATAATTTTAAAATTAAAAAATAAGGTTTTAATATTAATGTCAGTGCAAATAAATCTCAACTTCATAGGTATGTAGATGTACACATAAGTACAGAACCACATATTTACTATAAATTTAGTTTGCTGTATTTAAAAAAAATTTTTATCGGAGATATAGGAAATATGTATATACTATATATATTAAACTACATTCTCGATTCTAAAACAAAAACAAAAACAAAAAAATTAGCAACAAACTGTTGAAATATGCAAACATAGACATATGAGACATATAAACGCACCCAGACGCCTACAATCGATATATATATATATGCACATAAGAAAGCAGGTATTCTTATGAAATAACATTACGGTATGACAGAGAATATATGTAATGCTAGCTGGAGAAATATTATGTACACGTATATAAACATATGCACACCCATTCTTTCTCTTTATCTACCTATCTGTTTATTTATTTATATCTTTATCCATATAACACACACGCGCGCATATATATATATATATATATATATATATATATATATATATATAAATATATATATATATATATATATATATATATATCACCACATAATGTTATCTAAAAGACAAATAGTAACAAAATGTGTAAATAACTAGCGAATCAGCTTATCACGCCACATTATCAATCGTAGCTTTTTTATTTTATTTGGAAGGACTTTGTTTTTTTATTGGCTGCGGTACATAACTGCGACACAGGTTATGGATTTTTTATTGTCGGTAACCCTGTTCAGACTCAAGTGACCCAATCAGCTTTATTTTAAACAAAGTTTGAGGATTTTTTAACTTGTTCAGGAAAGGGTTGCAACCGTTTTATGGGTTTTATTTCAATACCGGCTTAAGTGATAGCTTTCACGTAGGGTTGGTATGCAATCGGTAAACATATATAAAGTAGGCGTACAGGAATAAGGATTTTCCAACACATTGTATAGCAACAAGCTTTTTTGTGTTGTATGGATTCTGGACCTAGTCTTCACGCATGTTCATGTTTGTTCCCATGAGATTCTTATGGCCAAGAAACTTTCATCAATCAACACATCAAGCTCCTCGCTATCTACGAAGCATTTCCATATGAATGGGTAAGCTTGACTGTAATAAATTACGGAGGCATAAGCGATAGAATGTGACGTCATACATATTGTTGATACGAAACATTTGGGGAAAAACTAGTTTACTAAACATGAATAATAGCCGTTAATTTTATTTTATTTCGGACTATTAGTCTCATCTTATCTTTTTATTGGTGCACAAAGATAAGATGAGACTAATAGTCCGAAATAAAATAAAATTAACATACAATGCTCATCTCAAAAATAAAAAAATCCAATTAAGGAATAATACATATATATATATGAATAATAGCCTTTTTGGAAAAAAAATTACAGACCACTAAAAAGGTTTTAAGTAAAACAAAAAGTAAGGAGCATGATCAGATATATAACGAAACTGAAAAAAAGCGGTACTAATTGATAATCCAAGGATCAAGCGAATTGTAATTAAATAAAAACAAATTAAAAACAAATGTTAATAATAACTCAGAAACCTAGGACTATAAAAAAGTAAAAAAAAGTTTATAGAAAGGTAAAAACATTTGAGAAATAATTGTATATAAAATATTATTTTATTATTTTATTATTCCATCTACTATGATTAATTCATTTAAAATGTAAATGTGATCTATATTAGTTATATTTCTAATTTTACAACGCATATTTTTGCAAAAAAATAAACTTTGTACAGTTTTTAAACAAAGTCACACTCGTTTTAATAAAATGTTAGTTGATACTTATTGGTATTTGTTTCGGGTCAGTGCTTTTCTATAGAGGCATGTTTGGTATCAAAATTGAAGTTTAGTTGTGGGTGTTTTAATAAAAATTAACGATTAGACATACACTTCAAATCGACATGAACAAAACAAGCGGAATCTTGTCAAAATACAAAAGCTGATCAAATCTGAATACAGAACTCGGCCATATTTACTTTTTAATCAATCTTTGTAAATGCGAGATCTTTTGTTTAATCTTAACATCTTACTATCAGTGTGCTTGCTCCTTGCTTCATGAGTCTTGTCTCTACTCTCAGAGAGCCTTACACGGAAGATACTCAACAAGATTTCCACAGAGATTACCTTTTTATTTGTAAATAGTTCCATAAACGTCTTATAGCTTATTCGTACGTTTCCGAAATAGAAATGATTGACTCACCAGACAAGGAGCCAATATAGGGGTAAACTTGTCCTCACATCATTCGTCTGTTCGTGTGTTACCACGTTTCCCGATAAGTACTTCTTGAATTTTTTTTGCAATTTTGTACAAAAATTAGTCACGCTTAATGTAAATTTTTGCCAGAACGGATTAAATGTGATAACGCTGGGTTTTCTCTACGGGGGCATTATAGCCGTAAAATTGTCTCCAAACTGTTTATATGTTCTTTCATTCCTACATTTTTAATAAACACTTGGATTTATATGGAAATTTTGCATAAATATTATTAATGGTGAAAGTAAAATTTTTCACTCGTGGAGGGGGATTCCGCATGCTCGCTTTGTTATTATTGTAAATTTTATTGTTTAAATAAAATGCCATCAGAGTGATAAAATAAAATTGCCTGTTCTAGATATATCTATATCCGTAAGACATCCGGCATTCACTTGAACATCCCATGGGTCACTTATAGTAGTATTTGACTTTCATTTTTTTTCAAAAAGTTTATTCAAATGATTAATATTTTTTTTCCATGGGAATTTCCAGACATTGGTCTTGCTGCCTAAATTATTAAAAAATATTTTATGGATTTTTGTAAGTTTTCATTTTACAACTTTTCACAATGTATTTTTTATTTTATACATTGTATTCCTACGTAGACCTCGACACAGCGGGTGGTCGAATTCTTCAGTAGCATTAAAATATATCATGAACCGTTAGAGAGGAGGAAAAGAGGGAAAACCGATACGGTTTTCTTCAACAACAGAATGTTATGCAAGAAAATAATTTTTCTATGCATATGAATATCCATAGATTGAATCTATAATAGACTGATACCGGGATACCTTATGATTATATGCGAATATTTTACCATTTGTACAAACATTCTATTACTATTTATAAAAAACATTCTTTGCTAAGTTTTCAGTCGATATTGACTTCTATTCACTGATCAGATTAACTGGCGTACATCATCAGAATAGGAATCATAGTTTAACAGAAACAGGTCACCGTTCTCAATTTTACAATATACAATGAGAAAATATTGAATTTTATTTAATATTTTTACAAATATTATACAAAATTAATGCTTTCACACGTAGTAAAATACTCAAATTTATATGATATTTGAATCTAACAATTATTTATTTAATATATTTACATTTTTTAGCTAATTAATGACACACATAATTAAACTAATATTCTTAAGATAGAACAGGATGTAATCGATATTTGCATTGCTTTTAATCTTAAGACTGTTTACAAACATATCTACGCATAAGTTTTGTTTTCTGTATCAAATGACTTTTCAATTTTAATTTAACGAAAGCTTAAATTCTAATATATCTACAAAAGAGAGTATAAAGGTTTTGAAAATAATGTAAAATTCGTTTTATCATTCGTTCAAATAATTATGATACACATAATTTTTTACTTAGTTGGCTAATACTTCTATAATAAAAAATCAATATCCAAGTTAAATGTGACAATTTAGTATTGTTTCTTTATTGCAATGTTCAGCATCTCATCTTAGCAATACAAACCCTTAAGTATTAGCCAAGTAAAATAAATGATCGATAATAAATTCGAGTAATAGTTTCTTTAAACTATCTAATATAATTGAAATTTTACGAATTTTACATTCGGGAAAAATATCAATGGCTGGAATGTAGTATATAATTATGAATTTATTTGTAAATATCTCTCTTTAGTATGTTTTACAAACAGATACTTGCCTGATTCTGTGTGATTAAGTCTGATAAATATAATGCTATTTCCCTAGCATCTTAGCGTACGTTGCCATTACTTCGATATTTAAGTTCCAATATTCCTCTTTTTATCAATTTGGAATCATCACGTTCTGGAAAGCAGATAGTTTTTATATCTCTAAAAGAAAATAACTATTTCATTCTTTCGTAACTAAACGAACGACCTGATAACAGAATGATCTTATTCCTAGTTATAATCATGTTTTTTCTTTCGCTGAATAAATTGCATTGCTTATTTTATAAGATTATATATTTTATCTTTCACAATAAATAACACCATTTTTGTTCTGATAGAATTTTAAATTTACACTTTCAGATTGTAATTAAACCCGCTGCTCAATTTTTTATGATTTAAATTTGTTTTTCGATTGCTAAATTGCTGTTGCTATTGTCAACGTGGAGGCAGATGGTTGTGAATATGGATTATCTCCTTCTTGATAATACAAGCTAAAAAAGCTGTACATTTCCGCTTGTCAAGCCAACAAATAGAAATATACTTAATCGAATAAAATATTACTAGACAGAAACTCTCGTCCTGTTTTCATTACACTTTATACAATTTAGAACGGAACAATTTATGCGACCGGAGCGATTTACAACAGATCCAGAAAGGGATTAAGCCCACGAGTGCTGAAAACTTGGCGGGAAAAATTTACAGATTTTATCGAGGTTCTTTGTTAAGAAAGACAACGACGTCCCATCAATACGCCAACTACTTTTCTCATACAAGACACAAAATCTTCTAGGATTGTGTTACCTACGAAGAAGCAATCGATTTACTGAACGTTACATACATAAAGCCCAAAACGAGATATATTCTAGACACCTACATGAGACTCGCCGACGGGAATCAAGCAAACCATTGGACCATATCCTTAATAGCTTTCAGACCCTGGACAAAAATTGCTACTTCTGCCCAATGCCGGCATTAGAAACGTAAGAGCCATACATTTTGGACGCTTTTAATTATGCTTACGGAATTCTCAGGTAATACAACGCCTTCTTGAGAATAACATTTTTGCACTTAGAACAGCTTACGAGCAAGTGTAAACCTTCGAATATACTATACAGCAATCTTGTTCGTATTTACAAACAGACACCGTGGGCACCGCAGTAAACCCTTAATTCCTACTGCCCCCTCATGACGATAGTCCGAGGAAGATTGATGAACAAGCGGTCACTGCTGCTTTAAAAATGGGTCCCTGCTATTTTGATGGCTTCTCCAAACACCTACGAGTTTCATGCCCTGCCATCAGAAATGTCGCAAACTCCGTCATTTTTCAAAGGTATGCAATTGTTCCTCAACCCTATACAAAGTCAATCGTAAAAATATATCTGCAACTTTAGACGCCTCCCTGACTGAATTTCTAACACTATTGTAAAAGTAAAAAATTAACGGGAGATCTTTGAATGCTTTTCTCAATACAGAGAGCTCAGAAAATGTTATCAAAGAAAGCTTCATAAAAAAAACAACAAATTGTATTTCGCCCCATCACCTAGCAGAGTAACAGTGCTAGACGCGCCATTGTCTGCACAAGTAATTTGTTATTGTTTTGAGGACTTACTAGTTAATCACGTCTCATATAAAACCGTCCTCTCATGACGAGTTCGGTTCTACGCATTCGTTATACGACGTCGTAACCTGATTTACTTTAAATGTTTGAAAAAGCGACACAATTTCGGCGACGTCGTCTTAGCCTAGTTGCTAAGAGCGCGGCCTCATTATCCAAACGTTTTGGATTGGAATCGTGGTGTGAGATGTCTTTTTTCTTTCGATTTTTTAAATTTTAATATTGAAGCCGGGTTTTTTCAGATTTTCTGTTCGTTTTTCCTTTTTTTTACATCGCTTATTCTTAGGTTTTCATTAACGACCCCACCCCTGCCCAACCACATACACCCAAAAACACCCGGGCAACGTCGGGTACCCCCCGGCGTTATTTAAGCCATTTTCACGTGTTTTTTTGTTTTTATTTTTCACATTTTTTAAAGGAGTTTTAACCTTCGTTTTTCTATCTTCTTTTTCGCGTTTTCTTTTGTTTTTGTTTTTCCCTTTTTACATTTACCATCGTTCGTTTACCTTACATTAGTTTTTTGGTTTTTTTTAAATATATACTTTGCTTTTTCTTATGTTTTTATTAACACCCCGCCCGAGAACACACATCTTGAAAGACCCGGGTATCGCCGGGTACCCCCCGCAAGTAATTAATAAAACTAATTGACTGTGAGATAAAAAATACTACAAGGAGAAGGTATATGTGAACTTAGAACATGCCCCTTGAGTGGTCAGGTAGTTATAACCACTTCTTAAAATCATAAAAAGAGAATGGTTATAGATTACTCCAAAAACATCAACAGATTTACTCTTTTGGACGCCTTCCAACTACCCAGGATATATGAAATTATAGGCCAAATAGTCAAATATGCTACGTTTAGCACTCTGGAATTGAAACCGCGTACCATTAGATTGAGCTATACACAGCTTTCGACGCGAAGAGTCGACTATATCAATTTTTGCAGTACTATTTTTGACGTTTCAATTGGGGGTAGCCAGCTTCCAAAGGAGCGTCAGCCACATCAGAACCAAGGAGAAACTGGAAGGCACATTATAATAAATACTAATAAAAATTGCTTGGTCGTTAAGACACTTTGGTCCCACCATACCTCTACCTTGCTGTCCCGACTTGTGCTCACTTTATCAGGCACCTGTTCAAACTATTTTCCAGCACACATCAATCCAACCTTCTTACACTCCTCCCAATATATCCGGAGTCCCATGCGATCGTGTCTTTTGCGGTACTCTCTCTGGGCCAGTCCACTACACCCTGCTGCAAGGTGCGCAATTGACTCTGAGGTCTTACCACAAAGCCGACATTCTGCAGCAACTTCCTCTCCTAGAACCACTTTTTTGAACACTCGTGTTCCTAATGCCTGTTCTTGTGCTGCACAAACAAAAGCTTCAGTACTTTTAGCCAAATACCAATCTCTAAGCCATTGCCACGATTTTCATCAGCCACTGCTACTATATCCTGGAAGAAACTTCTATGCATTTTTTCTTAACTAGTTTCCCTGCCTTTTCTCAATCTATACCTTTCAGATAATGAGCCATGGTCTCACATTCATCTACTTCATTGGACACAACCTTAAGGACCCACTCCTCACTTCTATCCACATGCTCCTTCAACGACATATCCTCGGTTCTTACACAATCTTTTACGCTTTTCAATCCTCTCCTACCGTCTTTCTTCTTTGATACAGTCTTGCTACACTACTTTGAATGTTTAATATACAAAACATTGCTAAAACTTTTCTTGTTTTGATATCCATGTCATGCAACTCCTTGTTAGACAATTCTAAAATTCCCGAACTGTTTCTCCAAACACTGACTGCCCATGTATTCACTGCTTTCATTAGGTTTCCTTCATACAGTTTCGACTTTGAAATTAGTTTCACTCTTCTAAGATACGTCTTCCTGACCTTCTGCTTCATTTCTCTGTTCATGATTCCTACACCCAAACACTTATAATATGTATCTGTTCTGCCAAACACTTATAATATTTATCTTCTATTTCTTTCATGATTTCCACATTTTGCAGCACTGTTCCATTTGAATGAAACTTTACTCCTCTTTTAATCCCAAGCAGCGCACACTTACTAAGCCCAAACTTCACCTCAATATTTTCTGAGTATGTCCCCACAAGTTCTACCAGTCTCTCCATTTCCTTTTTATTTCTACCGAATATATTCAAATCATCCATAAACAGTAGATGGGTGAGGCGTCTGTCACCAGGTCCAAATTTATACCCCAGTTTTTCTCTCTGTGAATGGCATCATTATCAGTACAAAAAGAAGTGCAGGTAACGAATCTCCATGGAATATTCCACGTTTAATGTCAACTTGTCCCAATTCCTCTCTGTTTGCTATCAACCCCGTTTTCCATTGTGCCATTCTTGCCCCCAAAAGCCCTACCTTCATCATCAATAGTGTTTCACGTATCCATGAATGAGGAACCATGCCATAAGCCGTTCTGTAATCGACCCATGCTAGGCTCAGATCCCTCTATTTCTTCTTTGCATCCTGCATCATTGTTTTATCAATTAGTATTTACTCTTTGGTGCCTCTCGAGCCTTTCTGTTCGTCAGGTAAAACACATTACTCTCTAGATGTTCATAAACTTTTTCCGCAAAAGTGCCAGTTAACAGTTTCCCCATTCGTGGTAGACATGTAATTGGTCTATAATTATTGGCATCTGTTTCCTTTGGAGGATCTTTCCTAATCAGCGTTTTATTATAATAATAATAATAATAATAATAATAATAATAATAATAATAATAATAATAATAATAATAATAATAATAATAACAATAATTGTCATGGTGTTGCAAAGTTGTCTAATTGAAATTAATATATTTATAATATTATTAAAGTTCATATTTCCTCATTTAAAATTAAAGTAATGTATTTATTACTTTCTTAAAATTTTAGAACGCATTCTCACTTAAAATAATAAAAACTTCCATCTACGAAAACCACGTTAGTTTTCAAGTCAACCATATTTGTTTGTCGGTTTTGTCAGCGCCGCAAAACGAGCTATCTTCTTGCTTTAGAGGAAAGGAATGATATAAAATGACGCTTATGCCATTGCAAAGATATTCAATTGATATTTATGATTTTATTATATTTTTTTAAATATCATATTTACCAGTTGAAGGAGTAATTAGTCATTTGTTATTCAGTTATAAGCGTTTTAGCACGCATTTGGACTTGTCATTATACAAAACGTCCCTGCACGATAAAAACGTAAGATGTTTGATAGAGAAAAGTTACTTATGCAAAATTATTGATTTTATTATTGTTGAGCGATATCTCCCAACACCCCCAGACCACATGAGTTCTTATATTAAGTACCGTGCAGCAGGGGAATGTGCCTGTTGCGCGTATATCTCATTACGTTTGCTCCTTTTTCTGTATTTATGTATGTAATCATGAAACATCTAATGTCTATATATGTCCGTTTCCTAATGTCTCATATGTGTGTATAACCAAAAGTCAGCATACCTTTTCTGCCTCTTGGCTTCATCACCCGTAGCTAAAAAGATATGCATGCACTAAATAATCGGGGGGTTCTTTTAATTAATTTAGGTTTGTTTTTATCTCTAGGTCTCGACCGTTCATATCTTTTCTTTGCTGGTCTACTTAAATTATATTTTTACGTTTATTTTCGGTGCATTTTCGTTCCAATCTCGACGTTTCAGTTTCATCCAAAATCGGAAATTAGATTGAGTTGCCTGCGAGGGAAAAGATGTGTTGCTCTATTTCTTTCATGCTCTACATCTTTCTTTCTTTTTTTTTCTTTCCACGTTCTCTTGAATACAAACTCGAATGACTTATTTACGGTGCTATCGTCGACCTCATCTACAGAGTTTGGCACGCCCTTGGACTCTTTTTGTACTCTCTAACCTTCACAGCAAATAACAATTTTCAACATACCGGGGTAACCTTCAATAGATTACATGATATAAGTACTTATACTTGAGGAGTTTTCCGTATTGCAAATATATGCTTGTAACTTATATGAAGTTTGATAATTGACATTTCCTCCTTGCCAGTTGGTTGGTAAACACTAGTTTTGTGAGAAAAGTACATGTAACAGAATTCAGGGCTTAGTGTTTCCACAAATTCCAGAACATTACATATGTATTAATATACAGCGTGGACCAATAATGTTTATATCAGTATCATGATCGGTTACTATTCGCACTATAATCTGTTTATTTAAGTCAAACTAGGCTGACAAGATGATGAAAGAGTTCGCGATATAAACGAAGCATTTGGCCCAGAGACCTTTACTATACATGGCGGCGACGAGATTTTTTAAGATGATGGAAGTAATAGATGCCAACCAGATGTCTACAACGATAAATGAAGAGCCTTAGTCGAAGTCAATCCACGTAAAACTGTTCGAGAACTTGCTTCGTAATAAGACATAATGTATACCACGATATCCATCCACTCAAGAGAACTTCTAAATATAAAACGCTTGATGAATGGACGTCTAACCAATTAAAGGACTACAAAAAGAAACGCCGTTATGAAGTAGCATTTTCTCCTTTTTTTATGTGAGACAAACTTCCCGTTTCTCGACCGGGATGTGACTTGCGATGAAAAGTGTTTTCTTTTCGACAACCAGCAACGCTAAACTCGGTGGTTAGATGCCGACAGAGCTTCACGAACCTTGTCGAAGCCAGAGTTGTACCAAAAAAGACCATGCTTATTCTATCATGGTTTGCGACTGGTCTAATCTATACCAGGTTTTTATGCGTGCAACAGACATCACTACAGCAGTGAAGCACCGTAACTCCTCAACGACAATGCCCGACCGCACATTGCTAAACTAACCGTTAAGACGTTGAATGACTAAGGCTTGAAACTGTCCCACCCGCCATACTCCCTAGCCATCTCCTATAGACTAATATTTTCTCAAGCATGCCTGAATGAGAAATACGGCAAAAACCTAGGCTCAATCAAAAACCTCTACAGTGACTTCATCGCCACCAGAACGCCATGTTTTTTTACGTTACATACATAAATACTTATTTTGCGTAAACAAGTATGCGTTCAGTCTGAGGGCGCTTATTTCGATCAATACATTTTGTTTGAGGTGAAATATGTTACTCTGAATTGAAAAGTTACAACCGCAAGATCATCTTGTCAAACTAATCGAAAAAAAGCCAGTGAAAAAAGTTTACCTGCAAAACTTGGATCAGAATTCAGGCTGCACCACTGCTTAACACAAATACAAAATAAGTCAATTGATAAAAAACGATAAAAAGCAATGACAGAATACACGCATATTGGTCCAAAAATGCACGGCACTATATGGAATTCTAATTTAACTCTTGAAAATATGTATCTACGAAGCAGAAGTGCAAAAATGTATGAAAAAACTACACTAGTACAAAAAAAGAGAACGATTCCCAGTAATTATAGGTTTATAATATACTTTCCTATTATCTGGAAAATAATAACAGTACAATTGTGAGAACAAATTTACCATTTTTTTTTAATAATCGTGGCTACTTCTTAAGGAAAGGACATGATTAAAAAAAATAGAAGCACATTACCTACCATATAAATACCAAAAGATCATGGATGAATTAAAAAACAAAAATGGAAAACGTATAGCCATAGCTTAGCCAGGCTACAAGAAAGCCTACACTAGGAGCTGACTCGCATGTATAATAGAATAGATGTTTTGACAAATACTAAACACGAGATTATCAAATTGATTCAAAACGGAATGGGAATATGAAAACTTGAACTGACAGCTGCTTGACTAGACATAACTGAGATAAAAAAATACAATATGCATCGCTATTCGATGCCATAGATGTTTTACGTTAAAGTCTTCTTCTGTTCAATGCATAGGGGATAGGTCGATTTACTGCCACTCTTAAAATTCTCTATAGACCCTTTCCCTAGAAACCCAATGTCCAATCTGTTTGTAAAAAGTCCATTTAACATTAGAATGACGCCTTTGTTGATGATAAATCTTGATCTGGTCAAACACGATCAAGCTTATATATGCAATTCAATCACGTTACATAGGTTTAATGCGTCTCCTAATTGCCTTTTTAATACACTCTCGTCAGTCGATGCCACTCTTGTTTTTTTTTAATTTAATTCGACAAAAGATACATCCACTTACAGCGTGTGACCATTTACCAATTTTATTATTGTGTCAAGCAATCATAAATTGTGCATATTACTCGCAGCGTTAGTTAGTACTCTGGCTCTGATGGCAGGGTATCCGATATCTATTTATAGATAAATACAGAATCAGTGACTAAATCCAATGTGGTAATCTCCCAGAAGATCGCCAAGTTTATTCTTTTAATAATGGCATCGAGCGTTGATATTTTAAGAATACTATTCTTGACATAACTAGACAGCTTTTTCAACCACAGTTCCATCATTTACAACGACTCATGAATTGCGAGAGAGCCTATGTCGATCAATACCCCAAGCTCTTGAAAGCCGACACACTATTTGCTCCATGCTGGATCGTTTTTGTGCACTCCATAATACAGATTTTGATAGAGACGTCCGTTACTTTCTCATCTAACCTAGTGCTGGCGTCAGATGCTCTCTGCTTGATAAACAATTGATGGCAATACAAATCAACCAACTAACTATAACGTGCACAACTAACTTGCCAAATAACAAAATATATCATGGCAAGTGACAGCACCACAGATATTTGGTATTTCGTTCACTCTTCCTCAATAGAGAGCCTTATAATTTCTCCAGACATGCAAACTATGCACGCGTGAACAATCTCCGGTTCTTTACTGAACTTATCATACAGTCCACAGACACATCACTCTCGTCTACATGCAAGTCATCATACTTAGCAGATGTTTGCCATGCGTTAATATAGTATAAGCAATTGTCTGCATTATAGACATTGCGTCTAATACAGTTGCCCCCTGATTAGTACATATTCATAGAGCCACAGTGACTGTGCACATGTGTTTGAAGGTATGCTTTGCAAAGGTATAATGCTGATAGTTTTGACCCAGCTCGCCGCCACTCTCAACTTTCCTCTGCATATGTGGCTCGGGTCGTAAATGGACTCATTAAATTCCACATAGTCAAACAGCGGCCTAACTTTTCCTTCGTTTTGCTGAACAACTGTCATTCGTCAGACCAGGCCATTGAGGACCCATAGTCATATTCTGCGTCATAAACCAATCATCCACTATTAATTCAGACTTATATTTTGTTATGTACTGCACGAGCTTTACGATGGTTTGCTTTTGTGCTCTGCTGCATAATATTTATAAAGTCTGATCACCATACTACATCCAATGCACTGTCCACGGTATAATACGTTAGTCGACCTACACACAAAAGTGTTTTCAGCCCAAAGTAGGAGCAGCATACGCAAATTGCAATTTTCCTCTTTCGTAAATATGCACACCGCTAAATCTCTTGATAGCAGTCATTTCCAGAAATATCGCTCATCTCTAGAGTTTTTTATTACTATCTCCAGGGTATAACACGGTGACTTAGCAGGCATTTTTTGTCTGTTGTAAAATTGCTGTACATTTCCGTATGAGATGACAACCCACTCGCAACAGATGAATAGTATCGACGATCAACGAATGCTATCTGATTTAGCATATTGGGTTTACTCTGATTACGGTAAGCACTTCTATTAAATGTGGGAAGAGTGTAGTGCTAGTGTCTCGCATATCGGACACCTCGATGTGACATATCTTTGTTGCTGGCACAGATAACATGTTTAACAGCGTTCTTCTCATTTTGCCCACAAACTGCCAGCAATCTCTGAAAATATTATTTAGACCTCCACATTCGTTGCACTGCACTGTCGCTGCTTCTTCCTGTTCGTCGACTGTTGATAGTTGACCCACAGGCACACGTGGAACCCACCATTTTCCCAGCGTCGATGGTAACAAATCTGATGTACGTCTTCCATTTCAAATCAGGAGTAAAGGTCAAATCAAAAAGTTTGTCAAAACATGGAGCATCCCCAAGACGAGAGCCATCCATTTCAATTTATTCCAAATGGGGATCAGAGCATTGATGATGTAAAGATAAAAGCCTGGTTTGGATGCATTAAAAGTTACCAGCCACCTTTCCCCCGCTGTAACACGCGCTCAAGATCAGAAGAGAGAGAATTAGAGAGAACATTGTCATTTACGATCTTTGGTGTGTTGCCATAGATAGTCGTGTCATCAGCATAGATGTCAACAAATGATTTAAGTATGTGCTTTGGGAGATCATTTATGTAGATCAGGCGGAGAGTTTGGCTCAGGATGGACCCCTCAGGGACTCCAGCAATAATAATGTGGGCCTCTGATTTCTGCCCATCAACCACTACTCTTATGGACCTATAAGAGAGAAATGATTTAATGAGAAAACATTACCAGTGATACCGTAGTTGGAAATCTTGTGAATAAGGCCCGTATGCCATACCATATCGAAGGTATTCGATATGTCAAGAGCAATTGCGCTGGAAAGGAAGTCTTTGTCAAAAGATTCAATAATTCTATGAGATATAACCGTTAGCACATCTGTTGTAGATCTTGCAGAGCGGTAACCATATTGCATGTCACTAAGAAGGTTGTTTCTGCTGAAGTGGTTGATTACTTCTTTATTTAATATGGATTCCAACAACTTACTCATGACACACAGGAGACTTATTGGGCTGTACTGAGAGTGAGATCACTTATCACCTGACTTCTTAAATACATGGCATACTGATGAGATTTTCAAGGGTGTTGGAAAGCACTTCTCCTTAAGGTAATGCTTAAACAGTTTTGTAAGTATGGGGGCAATTTCTGGTTGTAGCTTCTTCAGAATTATAACTGGAATGCCATCAGGGGCAGTTGCTTTACTGGAATCAAGGTTCTTGATTAGTTTGGCGACCTCACGCACAGATATTTGTATGTTACATTGCGAGTTTTTTTAGGGCTCGCGAACTATTCTCAGACGTTCATTAAGAACATGCATGTATTGCGTGCGCCATATAATGTACTATTAAAAAGGACAAAAATGGGACTGGACGCCTGAGTTCCGGGCAGCGTTGAAAGAAATTAAAATATGTATTCACGTCAGATTTATCCCTAACTCATTTCTATCAGAAACAAGACATAATTGTCGCCACTGACGCAAGTTCTTATGGAATCGGGGCGTGCAGTCTACATAAGATGCCTGATAGATCCACTAAGCCGATCGCCCATGCGTCAAGAACTTTACTTCCTGCCGGGAAGAATTACTCCTAAATCGAAAAGAAAGCACTGGGGATCATATTCGGTGTTACAATATTCCACCGATTTTTTACACGGTCGTAAGTTTAAATTACAAACTGACCATAAGCCGCTTATAACCATCTTTGACTCTAAAAAGGCCTGCCAACTTACACAGCCAACAGACTGCAAAGATGGGGGACCATTCTACTGAATTACGATTTCAGTATGGAATTTCTGCGGAGTTAAGTAACGCAGTCGAATTGTCGCGATTGATGCCGAAACCAAGGGAACCGCTAGAAGACACAGTAATAGCATCACTAGAAAGCGAAAAGGACTATACACAAATACTTTTTAATACGATCAAGGAACTACCAGCGACTTTGGAAGATATAATAAGGAAGGCTGAAGATAGTTTCATCAAAGAAAGGAAACACAAAATTAAATTGGATGACTCGCTCGTGGAATCTTATTCTATGTGCAATGAGGTACTGTTGTACCTAGAATGAGTGGTAATCCCAGCTACACTACAAAAGAAAATTCTAAAGGATTTTCATACGGGGCACCCTATTGGCTATGCGAATGAAAAGCCTCATGAGGGCCTACGTTTACTGGAAGAGTATGGACACTGATATAGAAGGCACCGTAAATCGTGTAAGGAATGCGCATTTGGCTGCAAAAGCGCCCCCAATACAGTTTAGCCCGTGGCCTAAAGCGGATCACCCATGGCAAAGAATACACGTAGATAACGCAGGCCCACTGAATGGAAACTATTATTTAATGGTGATAAACATTTTTTCAAAATGGCCAAAGGTATTTCGATGTAAAAGTCCAACAACGGATTTTACAATCAGTGCTTTTCACAAAGTGTTCGCTGGGTTTGGTGTGGTTGATTGTCTAGCGTCAGACAATGGCACATATTTCACTCCAGCAGATTTTAAAATTTCTAGGTTAACCACATAATGACGCCAATCTATCATCCCCAATCGAATGGTCAGGTAGAGAGGTTTATAGACTCGTTAAAAAGAGCCCCGAAGAAGGCTAAGGAACGCCCTAAGGAAAGGTGTTACTGCAGTTTTTACAAGTTTTATGAATTACGTCAAATTAAAGGACACCATCTAAGATGTCGCCTGCAGAGTTAATATTCGCGAGAAAAATTAGGCCAGTCTTCGTGAAACTTTACAAAACAGGTAAAATCGCCAAATACTATAATTCAATTAAAGAGGTATTTACCTGGTAAAAAGGTATTTTTTCAGGAACACAAAAATAATAGCACGATGTGGGAACTAGGAAAGGTCTAGAAAAGGATCGGGCGGATTGTCTACATTATCGAAGGTCCGAGATTTACGCACAATAAACATTTACACCAAATTCGGAAAGGTATAAGTGATGACAAAAGACAACCGCTTGCTAAACAAAGAGGAGTAATGGACCAGCTATATGATACATTCGACTTGGTAACACCACAAGCAGCCGGACAACGCCGGTCCTCCAGGAAAAGGAAATTGACCGACCCGATAGAGATCAACCTCAGGATAAAAAGCTATACAATCATTCAAGAGGAATGAAATGCTCGGGAGGGGTGTGTTGTGGGGTACAAATCACCACTATTTCAGAACTCAGTGGAATGAACCAGTACTATGAATACAACTTGTTTCAGAGACTAAATGGAGGCATTCATACCATGTTTAACTGCATACTACGAACACGTTCTTCTTATACCACTTTAGTGGATCCTGTATTCTTTATGATAAACATATTATATTTTATACACTTTACTCTTTGCTATTTTTAATTAAGTGAGACAGATTAAAATATGTAATAGTCGAACATAGTAATTTTGTGGAGAATGCATGCTGAAACGTCAGTTCCAGATGTAGACAAAATAAATATTAAAATTGAGCGTTGCTGACTTAACAATGTGATTAGAAATTTTGGTGTTATAGAAGATATCATTTTTTCAGAGTCGAACTTGACTACATCAAAGCTAAAATGTCTTCTGTAATCTGAGATAAACATTCGATTTAAAATGTAAGCACACTGTAAAACGCACTTTAAAAAATAGTGTTTAATTCTCTGAAGCGATTGCAAGACTAGGTAGAAAGTGTTGCTGTATGTTTTTGGTTTATTTACCGAAGGTCTAATAAATATTTATTCAACTTTCAATACACATTTGTACATAGTGATAAAGATTCATCATGCACATAGATCAACGCTAGTTATTAGTTGGAGTCCTATTTGTTTTATTCAGTGCTATCAACACGGGTGAAAGTCAAATTCCTAACTTCGTCTCCAACCGGTCGGTTCGATGCTGATAATAGTAAGCTAATCTACCGAAAAAAACGTTGTGCGTATGTAACCCAGAAATCACGCTCGAATTGTCAGTTCATGCAGTCAATCTTTGATCTGGATCATAATCAATTCGTTTGATGTGAACACAAGCTTAGACGTGTATTTTAGCTGTTCAGTTTCAGTTAGCGATTAACTGTCCGGCACACTTTTTGATAAACACTCTCGTTTGAAATCCATGGCATTCTGAATGCGAGTATAAGTTCAGTCTAGAGCATTGTTTTCACAGGTAAAGATTTTTTTTTGTTAAAATGTATAATATTACAATTATTAAGTGATTTTGCATATAATAATTTTATCTTTAACATCTTTAATTCAGGGATATTTATTCTACTATTCAGCAGTCAACAACGCGTAGGCTAAATAATTTTATATCTTTACCAGCGAATTCGGCCCTGTCGGTGGGGCATTAGAATAAGCCGACTGTCCCCCTGCAGAGGGTAAACGTCCCTCAACGGAGGTCCTGGATATGACCTTAAAGTATATCCAATGGTGAGGTCTCAGCTTGTGGGCTTTGGAGAGTGGAGCCACCCTTTAATACCATTGCTCCCAGGTCCACTCTGACCCGGAGTGGTATTACCTGTTAGGGTCCCAACTATGGGGTGAATAGAAACCGACGTGAAAACAACAAATATATTCTATTAAAAAAAAGTTTTCTTCAAAATCTTTGGATTCGGCATTAAATAACCCGCAAAGGGTTGATATGCCGTAAAACAAAAACAACCAAACCACCCAACCAAACCAACGAATTAACCAATTCGAGAAAATTCAATGCAAATGCAATACTTCAAACAATAATTTGACAAATGTAAACTATTTTTCTTCTTCAATTACTTGATATATTAACATATTAATCAATGAGGTGTGCTTAATTACCAACTGGGAAACTTATTTACACAATTAATCCTAAACAGGTTAGAACCGGAAGCCAATGCAATTATTAAGTGGCACAACACCACCAGAAACCTTCAGAAATGGAAGGTACTCCTATCTACAGATTATATCACCTCACACAAAGTGTATATAATTAGATAACTTATGAAGAAATGAATTTGGATGAGTAGTTAAAGAAGCATTGGAAGGTCATATAGCTAATTAATAATGTACAGATAATTTTATATTTCGGATTTTTTAAAATGTTATCTTGGATAAATTATATTAATACGATTCTAATAGATAAGTACGATGATTTGCAATCACTTCTAATTGGCAGGATAACTACGAATTGATGTAAAATTAACATTTATTATTTAGCGTATGTGATTGGAATGACAGTATACACTTCTAAAGTAAGTAAAATATATATTAGAACCTCTCATCAAAGTTCACCATATATATATATATATATATATATATATATATATTCCAACGTTAAAAAGAAATATATCTAAATACATTGAAAGCGAAGATAGACTGCAAGGCTGTGAAAAAATAAAGATGAGAATATTTGGTCGGAGATAATATTTATTCTATTACCGTATGGTTGACAAAAGGTATACAAATAACATAAAGCAAACACATTCATATTACAATAAAGTGTATTTTTATTATAGCAATTTTCATGTATCTATTTTACAAATAATACAAGTCCCCAAAACTTAACAAATATATATTAATATATTTGAAAATATATCCAGAGAAAAATATATTATTTTGCTTATTCGGCCTTCAATATAATATGACATTTTAATTTTGGTACCATCATCAAAATTACTTCAGAGGCAATTTCTCTTTTTACTGCATTATTTTAAAAGCTTTAAAATATTTACAGAATTATGGAATGGGTTTCGACGGTATGATTCCTTCAACAAACGGACACCAAATATTAAATTTTGACAGCCATATCAGCGCCAGGGTCACGGCAAAAAGAGCAGGACAAACTCACACGGTGTTTTTAATCGAGACAGACAATAAAATGCAAAGGTAGAGAGGGGAAAGAAATGTTTAAGAAGGCGACAAACAGCAAAATGCAACACGATATGAAATACTAAATTTGGAATAAGGGGACATCACATAGAGGAATTGAGAACACTAAGAAGTTAACTGAACATATTTTTCGATCTACGTTTTTGGATAGTGGAGGTGCATATTATAAACCGTATATCAGAGGGTATATACTGAGATGACATATTGAAGCGTGTGTATATTTCAATGGAATATCATATTCTGGGAGAGACATTTATTACATGGGATTGACATTTATAACGGAGGCTTAGACATTTTTACTCTTGTTACATCATGGCGACTATGATAATCATTCTTTTATCATATTATAATACGGCGCTGAGAGATATGATGCAATAGTTCTTGAGAACACATATAGAGGGGAGAGTCATTAATAATCATTATATTGGGGACATATTATACTTGGAGGGAGTTATGCAAAGATCATTTACAGAGGATAGACAAAAACATTTACCTTTCAGTTGTAATGACGAGGACGAAGACAATTTTACAAATATAAATTGTGATTCTTTATTGTTCATCCGGATGATTGGTATATCAGGAATTCAGTTTTTACTATTACATGGTCTCATCTTCCCCCACCCCTTCACTTCCAAGGGACGTCAGCTGCCAGTATGACCGAATGCACTCTCTCTGAGTCTTTTCTAACTATTCTAACTCTGACTTGAACCCATCTCAATATATTAGGAATTATCTTTCTTTATGATGGCATGCCCTGCCATGTGAACCATTCCCGTGAATTTCACCTATGTATGTCCAAACACGCTTTTGTCAAAAAAAGAAATTGCTAAAGAATTATTTGATATCTAACCTTATTTGTTAATAATTATTTTCAACTTGTTTTGTCCTTTTTTTACTGACATAATTAATGTATCCAGTTGTTTCTAAGAACAACAAACAATCGCTATATCCCTTGAGTTGCAATATGTAATCACTTTTAACATATGAATGCTGAGTTCACATCTAACCTTTTCTCAATATCATTTTCAAACTTATCTAGTTTCTTCTTTTGCTTACTGGAGGCTGTTACATAACAGACGTCAATAATATAAAGAAATCAGTAAGTATCTGCTATTTATCATCTTAAACGAATGAAGAAATCGAGAGCGAAATTCCGCTAAGATGACAAATGATATAGAAGAATTCAAAATAAATGAAATATATTTTAAAATCCAGAGAAATATGGATTGAGATTGTCCAAGATTTAAAAAAATAACATAACAAACTCCCATATATAAAAAATATATATTTTCGTTTTCTCTCTCTCCCTCGGTGAAAAAAATTCATGGACCTTTATAATATGTCGATTTTTCGCTCAGTGGATTTGATTTTAGAATAAGTCTTTTCCCTTATAACTTGATCATCTTTTCTGTTTTTCTCTTCTTTTGTTACATCTATAATCATAATACAATTTATATTAATTGTCTAATGATGTCGTCTTTTATATTGTTGCGTGTGTACATTGTTAAATATTTTTGTACCTGTGAGTTGAGAATAGGATGTCCCATCCTTGTTTTACTGTTATTTTTCTTTGAATACCGGGGAATTTTACATTATCTTTTTTATCAATTTGTTTTGCAACAAATTTGGGGGCACTTTATTTACTTTTATAGTAATTCGGTACGTTCTTCTACTTACCGTTACTATCGGGATCAGTATGATTTGTATTATTGTAAATCTTCATCTATGGTAATATCAGTGATCATGCGACGTGTCTTAAATAATTTCTAGACTTTATTCGTACAGATATTTAACAGTGTTATATACTCTGTAAAATTGATTATGCTTGTGATATAAATCTTATAGCGGATTGACCGTGTGTTATGAACAGCCAAAGCATTGCTTTGATCTACCCTAATAAAGCCTGCTTGTCACAGCTGCTGAAATTTCAAACAGTCAATCTGAACGTAAGGACACTTTAAAAGAACGATATGAATAAAATTATGTTTTAACTTTGACACATGCATTAGAAACTTTTGGGATGCTTAGGACTGTCTTGGACAATCTTGTATGAATCAAACATCAGTTTCTGAATGACATATGCGATTCAAGAAAGGCAGATAGGATGTGAGGAACGACGAGAGTCCTAGGAGGAGTAAGGAAATCTGAACACTTAAGTTGATTGGCCAAATAAAGAATTTCATCATCGTTACTAATTGACGTGTATCTAGACAGACAATAATTGCACAATTTCATATCAGTGTGGAAACTGTACATGATTATTCACCAGGAACTAATAGGTAACATTTTTTGGGCAAAGTGTGTTTCAAGGGCTCTTCACCTTTTTCACAGACTGTCTGACAAACGATGGTCATCAAGAAAGTTCCTCGCCCTTAGTAGTCGCCAGACCTTAGTTATTTTCTAAGCTAAACTAAAACCTAAAAGGCTGTTGTAATGAACAAAAATAAAGATATAAAACTGGCTGTTTGTAGGGTCAGTGACACGCGTCCACAAAAGGACCTCTATGGGGGCTTTCAGTAGAACGAGAGCATTGAAGCTGGAGTAAACACCTCGCACATATCATATAAGCTGTATTGCAAATGTATGTCTGTTTTCGTACATGTCTGTCTGATTAATAAGTGATAAGATGTGCATATTCTTATGTGTGTAGTTATTCATATGTATGTCCACATCTCATTGAATGGAAGATGGTCTACTTGCTTTTGCGTATCTGCCTGAATGAGTAAGTGTGTGTGTGTTCATGTTGGTGTGTGTATTTTAATTTTGTCTGTGTAATTTACGAAAGCCGAATCTCTCTTTGATAAACGACACTTCTGCGCTGACATGATATTTTCCCAATGTCTTCGAGTATTAAGCCGAGATCATCCCAAGACAGACCGACAAATTAGTTTTGCTTTCATTAACGACTTCCAACACGAAACAATTCTCACAAGACGAAATAAATCTCAGTCCTCCGTGTTGTCTTCTTTATACCTACAAACTTACCGTATGTTCTATTTCCTATTAGAAAAAACACAGACATTGGTATCATCTTTATGTAGATGTCAAATTTATTATTAGCGGTGTACTCGGACTATTTCTCACGAGAATAAAATCAAACAATAGTATATAATGAAAAAAGTCTAGCAGACGATTAAAAGTAATACATTTCTTTAGCTTATACGACCGTGTTTACGATATATTTTGATATTAGCGATAGGTAGGATCGTAGTCATACAATGCGCAAAGTGAATCGTATAATTATATTTTAATACTAGCTGTCTTTAAACAGAGTAGTCTTAATCATTTAAACCTATAAAGAATGTTCTTATGTAAAGACTGACTTTTTTATGAATATACTTTTTTCATGTTTTAGAAATTTTTATTTGAGGATTAAAAATTTGTGTCATGTGAATTATTTGATCTACTGACTTTTGAGTGATATTTTCCACCTTTTTTATGCACAACATTAATTTTATATTATTTTCACAACGTTGGCTCGGTGGTGTTTAGAGGACGTTGAGTATAATTTTCAAAAAGTTTCGTGTGTGTTCATTTCTTTTTTTTTTTTTTACAGAAGAATCACTACTTATGAAGCCCCGATGAACACTAGCGGATAATAGTTTATTAACGTACTGTGATAGTGTAGTAACTGTTAATGGTATATATTAGGTAGAATTTTGATTATTTAAAGGGGCGTTTCAACAAGAATTTTGTTACGTTTTTGCTTGAAGGCTACCATATTGTAATCGGTTTGAGAGTAGTCCCATAGAACAGTATTTCACTAATTCTGTTCACATATTTTGCGTTTAGAGTAAGGCACGCATAAAGAGTGGATAAAAATGTTAGCAGTGGTTGTAGCTAGCTGTGTTTTTGGTGCACATATGACAAGGAAAGGCCACAGATTGGACCTCAGACAAGTACTTGCAATGGAATTACGATAGAGCAGATACAGGCTCGATATATCTCTTCTGTGGAATAACAACCAGCAAAGATAAGACAATAACATCACATGTGAGTTTACGAAGCCGGTTTTAAACTTCATTAAGGAAGAATGGCTGCACCGAGAAGCTCCTACTACGAGTTGGCAACAGTATTCTATTATGACGTACTTATACAGATATAGGATTGAATACGCAGTATTACGGGGGTTTTTAAACCGTTCACTTTTTGTAAGTAAAAAAAATACTCAAGCTGAGATCGAAACCAACTGCTACATACAGTGATTTACGTACGAAAACTATTAAGCCAGGTGGCCAATTCTTCTTAAAGTGTGTGTAAACCTATTTATTATTGACATAAGTAATCTAAAGTGATATATAAAACTGATGGTAAAATGGTATATCTAAGATATATATATATGGAGTAAGCCTAAACTTTTACATAAATACCTATTTTAAAATTACATTTAAGTCATTAAAATTTATAGATTAATAAAAAATGATACATTTTCCAAAAAAATAAGTTATAACAAAAATAACAGAGACCTATTTCTGAGTAACGGCGTATCTGAACAAAAATGAACACTAAACTTAATGCACAAAGTACAAAATTTTCCTGCCATTATAATTGACGGGCGGTCGATCCAACTAACAGCCGTACTTAATTTTTTCATGCCGAGTGGGAGGCATACTTCCAACGGGCAATGCAGGTTCACATGGCTTGCTAGTAAGAAATAAAAAAAATCTTTAAATATATAATTATCTATTTTCTTATAGTATTTCCCATTTTAGAAATTGTCTCTATTAACTACATTTGTTCAAATGGAAAATGACCCCGTTTTTTAGAAAAAGAAAATGTCAATTTTTTTACGGATTTCTTAATTTTCTTACGCACACAAATATCTCGTTTCGTCGTCAGACTCTATTCTGTGGCAAGGAGAATTTACGTTACTTTTGTGGAAAAGGCTATCTTTACGTAAGTCACGGTTCTATAGGCTGGGAAAACGATATTTTATACTCCAAACGAAGATTTAATCATTTTTTTCAAATATATATACCATGAAGTATAGTGACTGCATTATTATGCTAACGAATGTTATTTATTTACAACAAAGCTAAATATTTGTTACATGTGTTTTCCTATCATGAATGCTGAATAAGAATATGAGCAATTTATAAGTTTTCTTAATTTTACGAGTTTTCTTAATAAATGTTTGGGACATTACTGTATTAATGAAGTGGTTTCGACATAGCGTTCGAGCGTTCCTTTCTTATTTCCGAAACCTTTACATAATTTAATCGAGTGATAATTTGTGCTTATTATTACTAGTCGGGAAAATTTGAGGCTTGATAGTATGATAACTTGGAAGCAACGTAATACTCTCTCTTTTTTAAAATCTTACTTGTAATTGTTCGCACTGGATCAAAAATGTCGGGGCACTACATGAAAATTTATACAGAAATGTATAGCAAAATTAAACTGTGACAATTGTTTATAAATCTGCATAGAATTCTCGCAAGGACAAACTATGTACAGTGAAGAGGAAACATTTGAACTCTCTAGAGGATGTATATTCTTCTTCATTCTCGGAGATAGTGAAGCAACATGCCGGAAATCAGGATTACAAAATATTTAATCAAATATTCGAATACGTCCAGTTTATGTTCTCTCATACTGTTCCAGTCTAAAGATATTTTCAAGGAATACAACAATAAGTCAGCCCATATCTAAGTAAAAGGATTCAGATCAAATTTAGATTACTATATTGAGATGTTGGACAGTTTTTTTTAAACCTTCTTACCCCATGCATTTAATTTCCATTTACCACAATGCATTTAATATAAAATAAAGGTATATTTTAACGAACAGAGTCGTTTCTAAAATCTATCCATCCGTGGAACGTGTAAGCACTCAAATTATTGTCTGTAGGTTTAAAATTTGCAGTTGTCAAGTGCAACGGTAACAGATACTTACTGATAAACCTTCGTCATAAGTAACAACATTTTATGATATTCATTCGTCATTTTCAGTAGCCACAAAGTATTTAAAATCATACAATTAACAATTTAGTTTCACAATCTTTATACTTAGGTGATGTTTATTCTTGATAAATGGTGGCACATTAATAAGTTGGGCTAATTAAAATAATACCATAATGCATTATTATATGAAGGACATTAAAACTGTGTAACCTTACTCTTGAACCGTAGAAATGTCTATTGATCCCATTCAATTTTTATTTCCAATAATTTAACTCGTGTATTATTTATGCAAAAACAAATTTAATGTATCTGTAAAGAGTAAAACTCACGAGTTAAAAAGAAAATTTTACACACTTGGTGTTGCTTATCTGTCAGAAAAAAAAAACCCAAACACATTCCCTTTCACAATTAAATGCATTTTAATTATGCCTGGTTTGTATATGTAAAAAACAATAATGAGCATATGATGTAAATGAAAGGATCGGTGCAAGGCAGAGACTTAATTTACAAAAGTCACAAATAAGAATAATGAGAAAGTGGTTTTGTTTGATATTTGTTTAGGGTATGATTGATTTTGTGCATTTATAATGCGGTTTGATTACAAATATTTGTATTATTCCATATCTCTCTATTAGTTCTCTATTCTAAATACATAAAGATAGGTATTACTTACATTGTTAATGGTATCAAATTGTTTTCACATTGCAAATATAGTATTATTAACATTAAAATTCTGTTTAGTAAAACGTTTTTATAAGAAACAACAATTATCAACATCATTGTTATACCCAATACTTATTGACACATTATTATCATTATTCTATGTACATCTATTAACATTATCATTGTTAATAGTTGTAGTAGGAGTTGTTGTGTTATTATTATTATTATTATTATTATTATTATTATTATTATTATTATTATTATTATTATTATTATTATTATTATTATTGCTGGTTTTGTCTTTTTTTACGTAGAAAAGTTACATAGGTAAACACTTAAAAATCGATACTATACATAAGCAGGTACATTTTTATATTTTTTTCATATATGAAGATAATACGCAAAGAGAAACCTATGAAATCAATAGAAAGAGCCGATGACTTTATATTAATGACGTTGTTTATATGCTGTCAGTGAAATAATTATAAAGTAATTACTGACTCGAGGTATCCTGGGAAATTGGGGAAACTTGGCGAATGTATTTTCTTACATATTTGTGCTTATTAAGATTAACACTTCGGTCCTTAAAAAAAAAAAAAAATTCCTACGTTTTCCATCGACCGCAAGCAGACAACTACATTTATATAATTAACTCAGTTCTCCAAGAGCGACGTTACCATTTTGACAAAGTATGCGAAATTACAAAGTAAACCATTTTAGACTTTATGTTGCAAGCATAATTCATTGCATTTCTTTTATTTAAACATGCGCAGTAGGGGTTTATATATACATACATACATATATATGCATATATATATATATATATATATATATATATATATATATATATATATGTTAATTGTAGAGATTCAATAAATTTACAAAAAAACATATTGAAATGAAGTGTTTGAGTTTCATATCAAAGATTTTTATTATTCTAAACAAGAAAAAGAATACTTTAGAAATTTAATATCCTTAAACTATAGGGTTTCAATGTCTACCATCTCATCAGAGGAGAGAAAATATTAGCAAATATTTATAAAGGTATGCACCCTATTTCCTAAAGCCACTGAGACATGGAAAATCAAAGTAAAAATAATTAATCAGAAATTTCAATTCTTCATTTTAAGGGGCATTATAAACGCATATAAAATTAACAAGAATAGCACCTTATGGAATAATATATATATATATATATATATATAATTTCAGTTGAATGGATTAATATGATTTTAACGGACAAATGAAATTAAGATAAAACTAGTATAATTTTTTAAGAACGCATTATTCCATTCGCGTTTTGTCCTCTTCTTTTTATTTTATTTTTATTTTTATCTCTATGGTCCTTCTAGTTGCCCTTTCTTTCCCTGCCCTGTCTCTATATCCAATACACAACCTGACCTCAATAAGCAATAAGCGACCGGTCACACTTTTTTATGAGTCTCTTGAACTTTATTTAAAGAGATATCTTCTGCTACATATATATATATATATATATATATATATATATATATATATATATATGTGTGTGTGTGTATGTGTGTATGTATGTGTGCATGTATATATATACATATAAATATATATACATATATATATATACACACATGCCTTCACCCTACTTCAAACCTTTCACTATTACCTCCTATGCCTACAACTAACACCTCATCCCACTAATAATAACACATACTTCTAATGATAAGGCTTCCACCAGACTTAAAAATATTTTTGCGGGACGCATAAATACATGTATACAAGAACATGCACGACCCGGATACCTACTCATATATGCGGATTAACCAATATTCAACTTGGATCTTATTACCCAACTGCTTTAAAAAAAATTCCACCATGTATGTGATTTTACCACGCAATGTGTATCTACAATTTTCATATCCTTTTCTTCAACTCCTCTTGCAGCATGACTTCTGGTTAATTGTTTTGACTTTGAGTTTCCATGTCTTAATTGTTTTAGCAAATAGGGTACATACCTTTATAAATATTTGCTAATATTTTCTCCTCTGATGATATGATAAACATCGAAACCCTATAGGTTAAGGCGAATCAATTTCTAAAGTATTCTTTGTCTTGCTTAGAATAATAATAATAAAAATATTTGATAATAATAGGAATCGTTGCTATGAAACTGAAACACTTCATTTCAATGAGGGTGTTTTTGAAATTCATTGGATCACTCGATTTAATTTATTTGCTTTATCTTGCATATCGAGCAATTTTTATTTAGATGGGATAATACTTATAGAATGTTACTGCCAGTAATATTTTGTAAATCTTATAATCACAGGTTTCTATACCAACTAATTGTAAAATAAAATTATTCTGAAGTATCTATCTATCTATCTATCTATATATATATATATATATGTGTGTGTGTATGTGTGTATATGTGTGTGGGTATATATATGTATATATGGACAGAGAGTGAGAAAGAAAGAGAGAAAGAAAGAGATGGAGAGAGGGGTGATAGGGAGATAAAAAATGAGAGAAAAAATTTAAAAAACAAGTAATTTTTCTTCATAAACGTTTCTTTCGTATTCTAAAACGTTTCCGAATGAATAAGATAAAGAAAAGAAAATACCAGTACAATCCTTACAAACATATATTTGTTGCAATGAAATTGTATAAATTTATTGTATTTCAGAGCTAAAAACGTAGTTGAAATTCAACAATGTATCGGGATATGAATGAGAGTTAGATTTTTTTTTTTGGCATTTTAAAAAGTGTTGCAAATTATTGTGTTATTGGCATGTGTAAGTAAACGATGATGTCTATCTAAAAAGAATGATTTTTACTCATTTATCCTGGATAATATTTGCGTGACTTTTTACTTAACAGTTAATATAAAATACGAGGGATATTGCAATTTTTTTAAAGTATTTGAATTCTTCGTCACGATGTCTGGAACGGTAAATTATAGATGCACGTAGAAATAACCAATTATTATCAATGTTTTTTTAATAAAATTCGCAACTGTCATAGATGTAAATCTTCCAACAACTCTACAAACATGAACACACAAATTTAAAAAAAGTTTCATAAAGAGTACTATTCCAGTTGCTGATTGTCAGTCGTACTACTAAAGAGATAGATAGATGTTTTAAAACATCTAGTGAATAACAAAAACATAATTATATCACCAGCGAGAAAGTGAGGTGTATATTAATAATGGGAAAAAGACGCATATCTTGTGAAAGTTCTACACCGTTGTCCAACAGATGCATATATACGAACACTGATTTAAAGACAGTAAATATAATAATCAAGACGTTAACAATTGTTGTTTAAAAAATATCAAATAAACAACAAAACTTGGACATCGTACATCGAATTCCACCCCATTATTCCGCCATTATATGTCCTCCTAAAACTCACAAATTGGATATGCTTATGCGGCCCATATCCTATGCGCTTTATATTTGGCATCGGTAGTGCAGCATTCACAATTGCATGGGCCTCCTCCTCCAATAATGGGCACAATCAGCAGCTTCCCCATAAATAATTTCTGATATTTAATCAGCATGATAAAGCACATACATAACAAAACTGCATACAACTAAGATATACCATCATTATATAATAATATTCCCATTTCAAATGTTTTAATTCACTCCATACACACGCGAAAATCAAAAATTAACTAAACGTTTCTTCCCAGACATTTAACAACAAAATTTAACAACAATTTCTACAAGCAATTTAGTGATCATATAGCCTGCCTTTCTTAGAATCCTTGGAATCTGGTCTTTTTAAATTTATATTAACTTCATACACCAAATATTTTAAATATAGTGACAACAATACAATTTTTCTTTCAGAAAAAAAGCATAGACATTATGTTAAAAGCCAATTAGACTCTATCGAACGCTCTATAATGTTCACGTATGACACAGAAAATACTCACTTATTGCATTTTCTAGACATCTTATAAATTCCAATAATACACTATCCTTCAATGTTACATACAAATTTACACACAAAAATAAAGACATACACTCCTACTCACACCATAATAACTAAAAAAAAGAAAAGAGAAAAATAGTTTAATTTGTTCTTTCGCACGTGCTGTCGGAATTTGCAGTCTCGATTATTTTGACAACAATTCACATACTTCACAAATACTTGGATAAATTTGCAATATCCTACATACGTTATATTAAATGCAACGAAATAACACGCAAATATTTTCCAGAATAAATCAGCAAAATCATATACACCAGCCTCTTCTCTCATAATCAGACATCTTCTGTTGTCTACATATGTCTATAACAAATTAATTTTCAACAGTAAACAAACTAGGAATTCCAATAGTGCAAACCAAATTAAGAACTATAAAGCAGATATTTAAAACAACAAAACATCTGCAAACAAAACAAATTGATAATGTAGGCATACACGCTGTTACGCAATTGCAATCATATAAACCTTGGTAAAACTCATCGTAGATTAGAAAATATCCATTTAACATAAAAGAGATATAAAAAATAGCAATTTTCTAAATGCATTATTCTCGAATTCATTCCAGCGTAACCATCCTTTTGACGTCAAACAAACAATCATAGTTACATTTCTTTCAAATACACCGTGAGAGACTTCTTACCTCAGCTTTTACCGAAAATTCAAGCACAATTAATAACGTGGAGGATTCTATAATTGTTCGTAATTAATAAGTAAACTCCTATTAAAAGGACAACATTTTTCTGAGACGGGTTAACTCTCTCACACCATGAAAACACCATTTACAATTATTAATGAATATTGTAAGTCACAAAATTGGATAACAAAAACCAACCTATTTCATTTAAGTTCAACATCCACATTAGAAATATAACTGGCATATTTATTCTTAAAAAATATGAATTAAATATTTTATAAAATATATTTCCGACTATATGCCGTTAAAAATCATATTTTCTTTCACAACCTATACTTTTCGGAACTTTTAACGACTTTTTTCGTTCTGAAATAAGACAGTCATACACTTTATTACAACAAAAATATGTTTTCCAATATTGTACTGGTAATTAGCTTTGTTAATTTCACTCATCCAGAGGAGGTCTTACAATAAGAACGAAGGATTGATGAACGCGTTGCATGGTTTGTTCTATTTGTTATCTTTCTATCTGGTCGACATACTATTTTCATTGTTCTCAAATATATATATATATATATATATATATATATATATATATATATATATATATATATATACACTGCTTATCAAAAATTTAAGACCATTTAAACATCATTAAAAAGAAACGTTGTTTACGGATTGATTTTGAAGTCTTCCGACTTAAGGTTACTTATACTACAATCTAAAAGGATATGGAAACAAAAAGACACCTTCATTAAATTTGTTTTTCAAATATCCATTTTTATTGAATTTGGCTATTTACACATAATCAAAATTATAAGACCAAGGGTATAAATTGTTAGATGTATGGTAATTCTAATGTTTTAGTTCAGTTACAGATTAGCAATCACTGTGTAAATGTGTTACCATGCGTACAGCAAGAAAATTAACCGAAGTTAGGCGCTCTCGAATACTAGGATTTTATAAGCAGGTTTTGTCACAGCGAGCGATAGCAGATAATGTATATCGTAGTAAAACTGTTATCAGGAACTTTCTAAAGAACACTTAGAATTATGGAAAAGCAAATTACTTTTGTAGCCCCCCCCCCTAATTTCCTCTTCATTGAGTAGGAGAATCAGACGGGTTGTTATGAATGACAGAGGATATTCTTCTAATCAAATTAAGGCGGTTACAGATGCTAATTTCAACCCAATAACCATCAGACGACACTTACTGGAAGGCAAGGTGAATAAATAGAGTAAACAAATTCGTCGATTGCTTACACGTCACAAATTGGACTGCTTAAGATTTAGTCGTGAATACCAAACCTGGAACGTTGATAACTTCCGAAGGTCCTATGTTCTGATGAGAAACGAAATTCTATTTAGATGGACCTGATGGCTTCCAGCGATATTGGCATGACAAAACATACCCCTTTGAATATTTTTCCAAACTTCATAGTGTTAGAGGGTCCGTAATGGTATGTGGTGCCTTTTCTTGCAGAGGGACGATGGAGCTCGAGATGGTGGAGGGTCGTCAGACATAAGCTGGTTATGTTAGCATGCTACAAAAAGCATCTTTGATGATGGAGGGGCATCGTTTCGGTTGGGATGGATGGTTATTCCAAAAGGATAATGCTGCAATCCACACTACAAGACTGGGGCATCATGCATGCTCAGCGGACTTGAAACCAAATGAAAATGTGTGGGGATGGATGACAAAGAGATTTATCGATATGGCAAACAATATCCAACAAAAAATGAACTTCGTGAAGCCATCTTAAGAATCTGGAGCAGGATCCCATGTATTTCAATGGAAACCATTATTTCTAGCACGCTCCAAAGAGTTTTTGAAGCCATCAAAAGCGTTGGAGGTAAAACAAATTATTAATTTGATTGTTTAATGTTTTCATACACTTTTTGTACAATGTAATAGAATGTTTATCTCTGGTCATATAATTTTGATAAGGTGTAAAGTCTTATTTAATAAAAATGTAAATTTAAAAAATAATCTTTGGCATGTAGCTTTTTGTTTTCATAATCATTTAGACAGTAGTAATGGTAACATTAAGTCGGGAGAGTTAAAAACCAATCCTCAGAAAATAATTATTTTAAAAAGTTTTTAAGTGGTCTTAAATTTTTGATCAGCAGTATAATATAAATATATCTGTATATATTTATATATATCTATCTATCTATCTCCCTCTTTCTCTTTCTCTCTCTCTCTCTCTCTCTCTCTCTCTCTCTATATATATATATATATATATATATATATATATATATATATATACAAGCATTGGTACCCGGCGTTGACATGAAGTTCCGTTTCGAACACACCTGTATATTAATCATTTTCATCCTGGGCAACGTGGATAACCCCACAACGATTTCAAAAATCAAAAATGGAATAGCCCCCAAAACAAGAAGTATTTGATATCGGCAACACCGGGTATTTCGGCAATAAAGATACAAAGAGAAGACACTATTCTCTGAATATTGAGCACTGTAAAAAACCTCCCCCGAAAAAAAAAAAACATTACAACGTTTGTTTCAATAAAAATACTAGCGAAGGCCCGTGCAATCGCAAAAAAAAATATCCAAGTATGCAGAACCTCTAAACAAATGAAGATCTACCAATAATTCATTCCAAAACATTCAATGACATTTTTTGTCATTTTATATTTCTAATGTAATTTTCTCCTCTCCAAAAAAATTAAATTTGTCATATTTTGGAGTTTCTTTGTTTAAGAAACTGTTAGGTGAAAGTACAGAATGGTCTCATAAAATAATGAAATTTATCGTTATTTTATGTTTCAAATGTTATCCTCGCCTCTAACAAAAAAAAAACCAAACAAATTACATTTTCATGTTTTTCCCCCTCCTCTCCTCTATCGCACAACTTTAAAAAAAGGCTAGAGGTTACGTGTCTCGTAAAACGCTTGTTGGGCAAAAAGTAGTTGCTCATTTAATGTTACATTTATATAGAAAAGTTGTCCCTCGCTCTTAAATGTTATTTTTTTTCAAAATTTCTTCTTTTATTTTATTTACAAAATGTTTAGGGGTAAAACGACGCTGGGTCACGTCGTAAAATTGTACCTTTTATTTAATTAGAAAGTGTTTAATCGATTGAATTAAAGTCAAAATAGAAAGAAAGACCCTTTAAACTGTGAAATTAAGAGGATCAGTAGATCTTTATTTTTTTAGGTGTTAAACAACGCTGGGTCACATCGTAAAAAGTTACCGCTTTCTGTATAGCCGTATATAGTATAATGAAAACAAACAAATGAAATCTATTCAGATTCTTTTGTAAGGCAAACATTTTTCTATCGACACAGAATTATTTTCTGAAGCTAGAAACTTATTGAGATTAACAAATAATTTATTTTGTGAATGGTGTGTATGTTTATGTTCCTTAGTATTCAGGGGAAATAACTCAAAAAAGTGTTTTTAAAATATTGATGCTGGAATACTAATTCCTAATGAATTAAATTAAATTAAATATGGTATCAATATAATTATTGTCTCTATATAAATAAAATGAACTCATTTTTTCTCGCCTGATTTTGACCTTAATAGGATTAAAAATCAAGATATTTCATGCAAATATAATATGCACAAACGGTAGAACAATATCTGAGGTGTGTTATAGGCTTATTATTTCTCAAATTCCTCGATAATCTTAGATTTCTATACTTTTTCTGCTGAGAAGTCACGGCCAAAATCGGTAAGGATCAATGGAAGTGGTAAAATATTTTCTCTCTAATAAATTCCCCCTCCCCCTGCCACCACTTAACACCGTTTGGGGATCGTTCACAAGGAACAGTTGAGAAGAGAACACCGGTTTGGCTTCGTAGTTCTTTCATGTGAAGTTATTTAAAATCACTAAACTAAGCTGCAGTGCTCTGTGGCGTAGTGGTTAGCGTGCTGGACATTTTACATTATATTTTCACGTTCGCGCCGACCTACCGTAGTTGTTTTTTTTTGTTTTTTTCCTAAACAACAGAGATGGAATTTTCTTGGTGGCCGAACTGTAAACGTTCCAGAGGTTTGTTTTTTTTCACACTTTATTTTCCTACTTTTACTCATGACTCCGGGTTTGATCCTTCCTACTTACCTACCATAACATTTTTTAAAACTCCCCCCCGTCCCGGAAACAAACACTCGGGAAACGGCGGGTACCCCCGCTAGTTTAAAATATAATAAATAATAATTTTAAATAGAAGACTTAAAAAAATTATCTCGCTAGAAACATTAACTAAGACACCACTATTTAATAAAATCGAGTTTTCTTAATGTAATACACACACACAGGCGCATGTATATATATATATATATATATATATATATATATATATATATATATATATATATATATATATATGTATATATATATATATATATATATATCTTTGGGGATGCTATTTTTTAAAGGTAGGAAACCAATGAAATATAACTAGGTTAATACAAGAATGCGAAATACAAAGTTAGAACAAGTCAAACTTTCATTTATGCTTATGTAAAGACAAATTGGAAGTGTGTATATATATACAGTGATGATCATATTTATTGGCACGGTAAAATAAAAGTTAAATTTTGTCTAATAAATTCTAAAAAAGGGATTAAATTAAAGAAAATAACAAAGTATATTATGTATTTTTAACTGGCCTTTCCGATGCAGCAATCGGATTTTAGAAAAAATAAATAACAAAGGAACAACAAACATAATTGCAAAAAACCCTTGTTCAAAATTATTGGCACGATTTATTTAATAATCAATTGTATAGCCTTTGGCCTTGATTAACTTCCTCAGTCGCTTTTCATAGTTTACAACCAAGTTGTATCACTCTTCAGTAGTAATTTTAGCCCACTCTTCCTGACAATAATCCTCCATTTGAATAAGATTCTTAGGCTTCCTTTGCATTACCCTCAATTTTAATGTTCTCCATAAATTTTCAATTGGATTAAGGTATGGGCTTTGTGATGGCCACTCCAAAACATTAATAGGATTGTCCTCAACCCATTTCTTAGTCAGTTTAGCCAAATGCTTTGGGTCATTATCTTGCATGAACCACCAACGACGACCAAGTGAGAGCTCTTTAGCAGAGTCTTTCAGGTTTTCATCCAATATTTTAACATAACCTTCCTTTTTTATGCTACCTGTGACCTTAACAAGTCGCCCTGGTCCAGAGGCAGCAAAGGATCCCCAAAACATCAAACTGCCTCCACCGTTCTTCACTGTGGGTATGGTGTTCTTAGGCAGGAAAGCTTCGTCAGATTTTTTGTAAATATAAGACACTTTATTATGGCCAAATAACTCTATTTTCGTTTCGTCAGTCCATAGAACACGTTTCCAGAATGCAACATCTTTATCAATATGACGTTTTGCAAAGGCTAGCCTTGCTTTCAGGTGCATAGGCTTCAATAAGGGAGTCTTTCTCGGACGACATGCTTTTAAACCAGCTCTCTTCAAAACTCTACTAACTGTATGTCGAGATACATTCACTCCAGAGGTGCTCTGTTCATCAACAATCTCCCCAACAGAGATCCTTGGGTTTTGTTTTACTTGTCGAACAATTTTCCGTTCATCTCTTGCGGAAAGAATCCTTTTTCTACCTCTACCCTCTAAACTCATAACGCGACCTTGCGATTTGAACTTGTTTATTATGGCTCTAACAGTGGATTTGGGAAGGTTTAGCTTCTTTGAAATCTTATCATAGCCTTCCCCATTGGTATGGCATGCTACAACAAGCTTCCTGACGTCTTCGCTGTGTTCCTTAGTTTTAACCATGGCGATTGAAAATTATAATTTAGTCACTTATAATAGTTTAAATAAATCGCTATCTAAAAATTATCTGAAAAAAATTATTCACTGAATTAGCGTTAAACAAGCATAATATGGCTATAAAAAAGTTCAGAAAGCACGTAAACCGGAAATTGATTGATATTATACTGATACTAAAAGAAAAACAAAGCCGTGCCAATAATTTTGAACAAGGGTTTTTTGCAATTATGTTTGTTGTTCCTTTGTTATTTATTTTTTCTAAAATCCGATTGCTGCATCGGAAAGGCCAGTTAAAAATACATAATATACTTTGTTATTTTCTTTAATTTAATCCCTTTTTTAGAATTTATTAGACAAAATTTAACTTTTATTTTACCGTGCCAATAAATATGATCATCACTGTATGTATGTATATATATATATATATATATATATATATATATATATATATATATATATATATATATAAATATAAATGTCCCCTACAAGGCTCATGTAAAATTAAAAATGTTATCTATAGCTGCACAGTATCAAAAACTCCAAATATACAAGAACCTATCAACAGCCATAACTCAACTACCGAATTAAATAATAACACCAACTTAAATCAATCTACCGATCAATTATTAACCAACCCACCACATTATAATCCAACAATAGACCTAACGGAAAATAATCATAATAATCAAGAGGTAATATATATTGGTTCCACATCTGGCCCAATAAAACATAGAATTTCAACGCACAAACATTCTTTTAAAAATAACTCTCTATCAAACCAAACTACTCTATCCAACTATATTTGGCAACTAAAAAATAGCAATATTTCTTTCAACTTAAAATGGCAAATAATTGAGACTTGCAAATCATATAAACCAGGAGATAAATTTTGTACATTATGTACAAAAGAAACCGTAAAAATTTTAAAATATGAAGATATAAAAAGCACAACCAAACTAGTAAATTCAAGACACGAGCTTCTATCGTGTAATCATAAACGTTGGTTTAAATTTAATAAATATAAACCACCTTAAATCATTAAAAATTACTCATTAGTAAAAATAGATTTTTTTTTTTTTTTTTTTTTTAATAAATTAAGTTAAACCAATTACCGCCCTTAGACTCGTAAATCAAATAATAAATAAAGCCATGACAATTATCTCCCCTTAAAAACTTGCAAAAAAAAAAAAAAAAAAAAAAAAAACTCTCTCTCTATAGATATTAACTGTAGCGTCTCTAAATCAAAATACGCTAACGGAAACAATTTACTGCACGAGCGTCGCCCTTTTAAAATTCATCATTCAATAAAATAAAAAGCTATAGCAAACATCTAAATGACTACTTTAAATACAGTTCCTGATTTCAAAAAAAGAAAAACCAAAAGGTAATTATATATCTATATATTTTTAAATCAAATTTATTATGTAAATTCAAAAATATATATATTTTTTCTACTCATTTCTATCTCTAACCTATACCAATTTCCTTATTAATTTTCTTATAAATTTTATATCCAAACCTTTTACTTCAATTTTTCAGATTCATCTGCCTTACTTTTAATGCTAGGTTTATTTTTGGTGTCTTTTCAATTCAATAGAAATCCTCCTAAATTTGCTGATGAGGAGACCGTGCTTACCAAAAAAACTATGTATAATTATTCTACGTGACTTCATGTATACCACAAATAAAAAGCACGGATTTCCGAAACGATCGTACAGATAATTGACTTTGTTGTTGTTCCTTCTTATGAAACTGATTTTTAATTTAATTAAATTTTGATTTTTAAATTTTAAAAATTTTAAAACTTTTAAATTATAAATCACATTACTTAATATATATAAATATATATATAAATATATATATATATATATAATTTCTGTTTATTGCTTGTTGTTCTTTGCCTCGTTCATTATAGCATATATTGGTAATATGTTACAGTTTTTCATTTCGGATTATGATTCCTGATTTTAGAATTTGCTTATAATATTTGAGCTATTTATTATTTCCCTGTATTGGATTTCGTCTTTGTATTTTATTAATAATAATGTTGTTTAATATGGCGCTTTGTTCTTTTTTGTGATCATTTTAGAATCTGCATTTGACATGTAATTGATAGATATCGTAAATTTTGTATCGAACTAAACCTATAAACATGAATGGTCTTTGAGCAGGAACACGGATTCCTCAATGATTTACTAAACTGTTTGAGTATTCTTAAAATAGCAGTTATTTATGTCATTCGGCAGAAAGTATCAGCCTTTAAAAACTTTTGATCTCTGAGAAGTAACTTAAGAAATGAAAATTAGTAAGTTGTATCAATTTTATTAAGAAAACATAATATTATTTAAACGTACGGATGATTTCCACATAATTGCTATGGGTTGTATTATGAGAAACATGTTGAATTATGGATAAACCTTAGGTACATTAAAAATAAAGGAATTTTATTTTTGTGTTCGACTTTGAAATGTTTTTAACTGAATCCTGTTAGCCCAAGTTAACGTCATACAGCTCACTATATCCCTGTCTCCTGGTCGGATAACTGAGACTAAATAACCAAAATATGTATAAAGTGTGAACAAATGATTATATAGATATATAATTTCTCTCTATCACCTTTTTCATTCAAAACTTTTTTAATGTAATACATAACAGATTTAGAAATATCCGAAATTTTATCTAATTTTAGAAATGGAAAATATTGCTGTAATAATATAAAGTACATTAACAGCAAAAGAGGGGGACGCCATGGGAGGAAATTGGAATCGAGATCTGAGGGTCTTCAGATAACGTTAAATATTTGTTGTAATTCAATTTTCACCCCAAACAAGGCACAGTGCCACTTTGAAGCAGGGGGCTACGGTTAAGGACTTAATTAGCGGGGTCATTATGAAGGGAGATGAGTAGAAAGATGTTTGTTAACATTACACTTGAACTTCTGCATATCATTGCAGTTGAGAAAGCAGAATCCCGGAAGGGAGTTCCAAAGACCTGCAGTTCTGGGGAAGAAACTATTGGAGTAAAAGGCTTTCTTGCACCTAGAGATCTCTACTGTAAAGGGATGAGACTTAGTAGCTTGTCGGGTTTGTCGGGGGTAGTTACGTCGGCGAGGTATAAGTGTTTGCAGTTCGTCAGAGCATTCACCATTAAAGTATTTATAGAACAGGCAGAGGGATGCAACATCTCGTCGATGGGACAGAGGCTGAAGTCTAGATGACAGTTCAGGACCTATCAGGTTGGCGACTCTCTTTTGAACCCTGTCCAGGAGCGAGAGACAAGCAGCAGATTCACCAGCCCAGATGTGACAACAGTACTCACTACATGGGCGAATGGTGGCCTTATAGAGGTATAGGATACTGTCAGACGTAAGTAGTTTTCTAGCACGGTAGAGGGAACCAACCTTCCTTGCAGCAGCCTTGGCAATGCTCTCAATGTATCTATTCCAGTTCATATTCCCTGTAAACGTTAGTCCGAGGAGTTTAAAAGAAGTACTTTCAGGCAATATGTTCTTGGCCATTGCTATTGGTGGCAGAGAAGGTTTCTTGTAGTTATTGAAGGAAACGAGCTTAGTCTTAGCAGCATTGAATGTGACCAAACATTTTTGTCCCCATTCCACTACGGATTGGAGGTCATCCTCTAGTGTTTCTGCCATTTCCTTGGATATGTGTTCATTTGTTTTCCCCTCATATCTGTTATAGAGAGTGGTGTCATCGGCAAATATACCCATCTCCGAAGCAATTTTGTCAGGGAGGTCATTTATGCATATCAGGAATAATAGAGGTCCAAGGATAGACACCTGAGGTACTCCCGCATTTATGTCATATTGTTTGGAGGTACGACTGTCTAGGACAACTTTGATTTTTCAATTACTTAAGAAGGATTTAATTACATTATGAATTCTTCTAGTGATTCCATATGATCTAATTTTCCTTAGAAGACTATCGTGCCATACCCTGTCAAAAGCCTTAGATATATCAAGGGCCACCGCTCTACTCCCTGTTTTATCCAATGAACGGTATATACGTTCAGAAATTACAGTTTAGATATCTGCTGTTGAACGGGCTTGCCTGAATCCATATTGTTTGTCAGTCAGGAGTTTAGCAGCTATTTACCTCATTTTAATACAGATTAAATGAATACTTAATTAATTATATCTCTATGCCAGTATCCTACATTCATGAATTTACGTTATATTTTAAAAGCTGAATAGAAAACAAAATCAATAGATAAATAGTATAAGAGCATTCTAACATACTTTATTATTTAAACGAAATAAATTTGATTTCACTATCCTTTATTCCTCAAATGAACAATGAAATATCACCGTAATGTGTATATGTGCATATTAGTAGTAAAGATACACTTTTATAGATGCTTTCATATAAAATATAGTAATTTTATATATGTTTATATAAATAAACCTTGTTTTAAATTTATTAATTAATGTTAATGATAATAGTAAAATATTTTGGAGTGCTTTGTTCTAGTGGTTCAATGTTGAAACTTGAATAGCCTAAAACGGAAGACACTTTTGTCAGCCTATATATTTTAATGAGAAAATGAGAATAAAATCGTTAGTGCGATAACATGTTAAGCGGGGGTTTTATTATATTTTATTTTCAAAATAATTACTCTCATTACTAATCACAGTTGAAAGTTTCAATATATTTCTACTTGATCATAATGTAAGACAGTCCTATAAACATATTGTCTTATTCTAATTGAATGATATATTTGTTGGGCCATACTTAAAGCACAGCGTTGTGCAGTTTAAGAAGTTTGAAATGACAATATCAGTATTGGACGTTAACGCTTTCATAGTTTTAAATTGCGTTATATTCCATACAAAGTCGCTATGATCGACAGGTGTGTTAATATATTGGTGAGATAAAGTAACTAAACTATATTTCATCCCAGAATTTTTTCCGGGGAATTCGGAACATTATGTCTAAGTTGGGAGAACAAAACTTCAAAGACAGAAAGTGTTCTCTATTTATACTCGTAGGGGGGAATACAACAATCTAAACCCCTTGACAGAACTCTGTTTTAAATTTCTGTAAGAACAGTTTTCGAAAAATTGAAAATATGTTGAAAACTATGAAAGCGTTAAAGTCCAATACTGATAATTTACTGATAACATCTCTGGAATGAAATCTAGTTTAGTTGCCTTAGCTCACCGATACACCTGCCGGTCATAGCGACTTTGTCTGGAACATAACACAATTTAAAACTATGAGCACGTTACAGTCCAATACTGATATGTATATGTGCAAACCAGACAAAGGTGCAGGAGTGGTGATTTTGGACAAATCGGACTACGTTGAGAAAATGGCAGTTATTCTCAATGATGTTTCGAAATTCCGTAAACTCGGCCCCGCAAGAACGAGGCAAAAATGCAAAGACGGCTACCTGCATTATTTAAAAAGAATGTTTTTTTGCAAGGACGTATATGACAGAATCAGACCCTCTGGGTCACAACGTCCCAGAATGTATGGACTCCCACAAAATCCATGAGCAAGGTGTTCCACTGAGACCTATTTTATCAATAGTTGGCTCGGCACAACATACTTTGGCTCAGTGGCTTGTGGTAATTCTGCAACCGGTGCGCGAGTTATATACCACGCACTGCACCCCAGATTCTTTTCGGTTCGTTGATTGTGTACGTGGGTTGTATTAAAATGAAGAGACGTCTTTTATGTGCTCATTTGATATCTCTAGTCTCTTTACCAACATGCCATTGGATGAGACTATACGTATATGTACCGACGCGCTCTATTATGGTCGCCTGACTGCTCCACAGTTTTCGAAATAGATTCTTATTGAACTCAGTTTAACGTGCACAAAATCCGTGGTGTTTAGTTTGTGTGACATTATGTACTGTCAGGTCGGCAGGGTTTTAATTGGGAGTCCGTTGACCCCAACTTTAGCGGACATTTTCGTCGGGTACAATGAATCCTGCATATTTTAGATATTTTGACGGCACTTTTTCTATTTTTCCATCGCAAGGTTAAGCATCGATATTTTTAATAGATTGAATTCTTTGCATGTCGCTCTTAAGTTCACTATGGAAAATGAGAAGGACAATTCGCTTCCTCCTTGGATGTTCTTGTCGAACGTTCAAGGGGGGGGCTTTCTCACTACAATTTATAGAAAGCCGACATTTACTGGCCTATATGTGAACTGGTTGTCTTTTGTACCAAAATCACGTAAGGTCGGCCTAATTAATGCTTTGGTGCATAGAGCTCTCATGATTTGTTCACTTAACAGATTCGACGCCGAACTCGATAAGATCAGGGAAATATTCATCAATAATGGTTATCCTGTTGACCTTATTGATGACTGTATTTTCAAAAAGGTTGCGGACTTTAAATACCCTAAAAAGTTTGGGCCCGTGAAATGCCCGGTTTATTTCAAATTACCGTGGATTGGGGAAAAGAGTAACAGCCTTTCCAAACAGATTCGCAGAAGTATTTACGACTGCCTTTATTCTGTGTCCTTGCATTTTGGCTGCTTTTTCGTCTTTTCGCAAGGATAGTTTGCCTTACATCCAAAATAGCAATATTGTATATCAATTTAAATTCCAGTTCGATGCTGGTTATGTTGGGCGAACATCCTTGCATCTTTTGACTCGTATAAACCAGCATGTTCCATCGAAGATCAGACAAGGGAAGATGGGGTCTGGTGGTCTACCTCCTTCTGCAGCCTTGGACTCTGCTATTGGCCAGCATTTGGTTGACAACCCGTGCTGTGCCGATAGATATAAAATAGAATGGCTCGAGGTGATACATAGAGCGGACTCCAGAAACCATTTAAAGATTTTGGAGTCTGTCTCTATTGCAGTGCGTAAACCTGCTTTGTGTCGCCAAAAAGAAAAATATGCAACATATTGTTTCTCTTTGGGGAACTTTGAATCATTTCTCCCGTTTTCCCCCCTCGTTGTGCCAATATTTTTATCGTTTTTTAAACGTTAATAAATTTATTTTAGTCTCCCCGTACTTTTGGCACATTCAATAAGTTCCCCATTAGAACTCTTTATTTTCGACATAATATTATTTTGTACGCTATCGATTTTCTCCTGATGAGATGATAGCCGAAAGATCTCTTGGGAAACTTCCGCTTATTATTTTCAAAACTGTATATATATATATATTTCCTGGTATCATATGTCATATTTTCCCAATCATATGTCAACACAAGGAAAATGTACTTCATATTGTAATTGTTATAATTGATTCGTATAAAGAGAAGAGTATGTACATTCCTATTGAAATCGAAATTATAATCTCTAAGAAGATCGTCTCATGAGTACTTAACAAATAATGTTTGACTCTTTACCAAGGACAATCCTATCATAAGGAACGACATATTCTACAAAATGATGAGTTAATAAGCGGGAGCGTGATCACATGACAACATATGATATTCCACATTTATCTCTCCACAAAGCATAAATTGTTTTAAAAACAAATATACTTATCACCATTGACCTTCCAGAAAAAGAAGATGTAATACCTAGTAAAATAGTATTATGGAAAAATAAAATGTTATCGATGGTGCAAGTGATCGAAATAATAAATTCGATTCGACTTCAATGAGACAGTACTAACTTTTCACAAAAGATGTATTTTGTATTTCTCTTAAAGAAAACAGTATGTAAGCTATGAAAATACTTTCTTTTTAAATAACCAATGGTTTCTGTTTTTTAATTCCAAAAATTCTTGGTTAATTAAAAATTAGTATTGAAAGTAAAAAAGCCGGAAGTGGATTTGGAACGGAAGTCGCTAACCGGAAAAAGAATAAGAAACTATATGGAAACTCTTTATGGTTTATCATAGTACAATAAAAAACAATAAACTGTTATTTGTTAGATGTAATTTTTCATATTTAATATATATTTTAATGGAAATATTTTATTTCTTTTGAGTAATTAAATATTTTTGTAGTCTAAATGTTCAAAAATTATTTCAGAAAATTATTTAAAATATATTCACATGAAACAAATGTACAAATATATCTTTTTTTACATTGCTATATATACATTTTTTTTAATATATATTTTTTATTTTCAGGTAAAATGTCTTTTACAAAACTTATCTCATAATTTTGTCTAAAATAATGCATTATAGACAATTTAGCTACTTTCAACTGAATTACGACCCGAGACATCATGAACACATGTGAATAATTTAAGCTAATTATTTTTTATTGTTTCATAATAAGAAATGTCAAAACTTAAATATTTTTGAAATAAATTATTTCCATATGGTTTCATATTTACTTTCATGCCTATTGATTTTCTTTCCGTTCCATATTTTAGCAAAACTGTATCCACTTCCGGCATCTAAACTTTCGATATTTCACCGTACATGCGTAGTTTCTATTTATTTAATCGAATGACCCCTTTAAACAAGAATGAAACGTATTTAATATCAATTAACTGAGGCATTGCCTTCTATCTAAAGTGAAGGGCGTTACAGTAGTTTTATGTTTAATGATAGATACTGACAATCTGAGCGTGCCAAGTTTCAACGCAGTTCTTTCCAAAGAAACTCCCCAAAATGTTATAACATTTACGTAGCTTTTCGCGGATGTCTTTCTAGGGGGGAATGTTTCCTTAAATTGATGTGTATACTAATCCAAAATCTATTTAAAATTTAAACAAGTAATCTGCCTAATATGACAACTTTCAGGACTACACTTATTTGATAAATTTCCGATGCGTACTGAATGATGGAATCATATTTTGATATAATCTATTAAATCATGTATTTTTAGTAATGTATTATAGTTGATGCTGTCACAATATGACACCTTTATTTATCAAATTAAAAAAAGAGAGATGGGGAAAGAAAAAAGTATTTTTGTAGATGAATAATTTGCATATAATAGTAAAAAGGACGTTATTTATAAAAGTATATATTGGAAAATCAAGCAGAGTTTAGGCATCAGAAGAGGTTGAGGCGATCACTTAAAGAAGAAAATCGTACAAGTATTTTTCTTAATTTTTGTACGATAACGAGTCGTATATTTGAATCCTGTTTTTCATTTTAAATTGATATTTCTCACACAATGTCCCTGGGGAAATATAATGTTTTTATTTCATGTTTAATACTGTAATTTTTGGGTCTTTTGGCCTGTGATGTAGCGTAGTATCTGTGACAAGCTAGACCAAGCCCAAAATGTTATATATGGGTTTCATTGAGAGAGTTTTATTTAGAGAGTTTTAGAGAGTCTTGGCGAGAGTTTGTCTTATTATAAGTGATGTTTTATCTTAGAGAGAGAGAAAGAGAGGGATGTTGTGAGAGAGAAATTGTTCGTTTTATGACGATTCATATTTATTAAAACTGTTCATACTTACACGTGTAGAAGAAGAAAGTTCTTCGAGTGGGGAGATAGTGTTCAGACATTGTGTAGACAGTCTTCAGAGAGTTTTAGTGTAGATATGAGATGTAGATTCACATTGTGGATATGAGATGTGTATGTCAAGGCATTTTATAACACAGGCATATAGACATATAATAACAATTCACTTTACCTTTTGCTGGAATCACAACACAAAGACCACGTTTACAAAAACACCTGATGGTTTATTTCTTCTCACGACCGGCCGTGGTTTTCATCATCAAGAATTCAAAGCTTCACATATTAAGTTTCAAAGTGACTGTCTCGCTTCTAGACGTTCGAATTCCAAACTGGACTGTCGCCTGTCCCTCTCAAAATCCTCCTGCTTCTGTCTGCCCAACTCTAAAGTTTTTCTTTCTATTTCTAGAACTTTCTATTTTCCATGACGTCATACACATGTTAAAACATGTGCCTTCTTTCACGTTTTCTGGACATGCGTGTCCAAAACTTTTTCCTTTTTTTACAAAAGGAATTTTAACCTATACTCAGTAACCTATTTTTCCAATATGTTAAAAACATTATCTTATAGCTGAATTCTTTCAATTAAATTTTCATAACAAAATTGACAGTGCACATTCTTTTCTTGAAATATTTTATCTCTATTCTAAACAATCGTTTGCTTTACATTCCTTTTTCTAATTCTATCACGTAATCTATTTCTAAACCTTAATTACGAGGCTCGAATTTCGTCTATTGCTATTTCATTTTCATTTTAACTAAATCTCTCTATTGTTATACTTACACGAAAAGGGGGCAGACCTTATCATGTAACAAAAACATTATTATTATTATTATTATTATTATTATTATTATTATTATTATTTTTCTTCTTCTTCTTCTTCTTCTTCTTATTATTATTATTTTTATTAATGTTATCATTATTATTAATTGATTCGAGCGACAGGGATTCGCTGGATTAATTATAATGATTAGAAAAATAACCAATTGAATGTTTAAAAAATGATTGACATATAATACTATGGAAAAAGGACTGTGAAAATAAAAAATAGATATAAACATTATGTTTGGTTCGCATAAACAAATAACTAGATTGGAGGTTATATCAGCTGTTGATTTGGGACACGTAATGGAACACGTGATGAAATGTAGATTTAGGGATATTCTAGGATTCGTTAGTTGGACATCAGAGGGAACGGAAGACACAAGAGTTGGTATCCATGACGCAGGGAGCGGCACAATTTTAGGCAGCCAAGATGTAAAAAACGTGTAATCCCTGATGACGCCGGTCGGAGTATGAAAATACTTGTTCGTAAATAATCAGGCATGTGGTGTGTTATTTAAATATATTAAAAAGAAATGTTTGTCTACAACTATTTTGATACATTCATGTCAATCGTTTCTTGTTTGAACCTTTGCATAAATGTTAAAATATACACTAGACGATACATTAAATGATACGACGAATACATATACATGAATTTACACGTACATGAATATAAAGAAAAATATAAAGCCCAACTATTCAGCATATACGTCGTTATATTCACATACACATTACACAACAGGACCATTTTTAGAGCCCCATAATATAACAACACCCTTGTTGGTTGCCGTAGACCAATTCGAATCGACGATGGAATATGGAACCTGGGTTATAGAAAATAACAATGTTGAGAGCAGATCCTCGAGATGAAAAGGAGTTTTCGTATCAAATGAAAAGAAAAACACGTACAAACAAAATAACATTTCTGGAAAAATAAACAGAAAAAATATACAAGTACACACGCACAATCATTTCTGAAGAAAGAATACATACACACACATATGGAAAACTTTAGATGCTGAAAATAGTAAAAAAAATAGCACATTTTAAAATATGAGAGAAAATCTCATTTTTAAAACAAGCAAAAATGATGTAAAAAATTAGAAGAAAGAGAAATCAGGTTATTCTGTTTAAAACGATGTGCTGAGAAATAAAACAGAAAGAAACAAACAAAAACTTGTTAACTGAAACACAAACAGTTGAATACATCAGATTGATTTGAATTTGCGCCAATCATTACAAGTGATTTGATTATGTGTGACTTAAAGGTTGAAAAAAGTGGCCATCAATCTTTGGAACTGTATGTTATAAAACTATGATGATTTTTTGGGGTCAGAAGCAATGGACAGTTTCTGAAAATTGTGAACATTGTTTTTTTACAGTTTATAGATGCTGAAAATAGTAAAAAAAATAGCACATTTTAAAATATGAGAGAAAATCTCATTTTTAAAACAAGCAAAAATGATGTAAAAAATTAGAAGAAAGAGAAATCAGGTTATTCTGTTTAAAACGATGTGCTGAGAAATAAAACAGAAAGAAACAAACAAAAACTTGTTAACTGAAACACAAACAGTTGAATACATCAGATTGATTTGAATTTGCGCCAATCATTACAAGTGATTTGATTATGTGTGACTTAAAGGTTGAAAAAAGTGGCCATCAATCTTTGGAACTGTATGTTATAAAACTATGATGATTTTTTGGGGTCAGAAGCAATGGACAGTTTCTGAAAATTGTGAACATTGTTTTTTTACAGTTTTAAAAGGCATTGATAAATAAAGGACTAGAAAAGGTTGTGTTTATGTAATTTACTTAGAAGTTAATGTTGAATGTAAGCATAAGAAAAGTGTGTATTGATGAGTTTGTATTGTATTATGTATTGTATAATTTGTTGTTTTACGTATTTTGTACATGTAAAAGTGTTTCAGAGATGTTTTGACACGGAGGTCAGCGCATATCAAGGACCGGAAGTCACTCGGGGATAAGGGTTATTGAGTGTACAGTAATCAATGGGATAGTAGTGTAGTACTCGAGTTTTGATAAACTGTTTACTGAAGAGGGCTGTTCATCAGGAATTTGTTTATGTTGGACTTGAAGATATCCAAGTTGTAGTCAGGTGGGAAAAAGGCAAACGGAAGAGAGATCCACAGGGGTGCACTTCTAAGAAAGAGGCGTCGCTCATGGAATCTACGTTTTGATGTTTGCAGAGATAAAGAGTGGGGAAATTATTTAGAGTAGTTTCAGCAAGACGGGTGTTTATCGTGAAAGATTCGCCAGGGCGAACAAGGGATTGGAGCTCAGACGAGCAGTTGTCATAGAAATAGCGATAAAACAGACAGCCTTGCAACGTCTTTCCTGTGGGAGAAAGGCTGCAGGGAAGAGAAAAGGGCATCCCCCACTAAGCGACTAAGTATAGTTTGTACTCTATCAACGCAGGATAGGCTGTTTCTAGCAGTTTCTGTCAAGATATGGCAGCAGTACTCAATCATATTTGGCCGTACTTGGCTTTTATATAGATAGAGGATTGCATCAGTAATGAGATATCTTCTGGAGCGGTACAAGGATCCACAACATTTTATCGGGGACCTTGCCAAAAGACTTGATGTACGTGTTCCATTTCAGATCACGAGTAAAGGTAAAACCCAGAAGCTTGTCAAAACATGGAACGCTTCCTAGTTCAGAGTCATCCTTTCAATTTATGCCAGATTGGGATCAGATCGTTGATGATGTAAAGATAGGAGCTTGATTTTAGATGCATTAAAAGTAACCAGCAATCTCTTCCCCCACTGTACCACGAGCTCAAGATCAGAGAGGAGAGACTCAGAGAGAGCTTTATCATTTACGGCCTTATACATATTGCCATAGATGATCGTGTCATCAGCATAGATGTCAAGGAATGATTTAAATATGTGTTTTGAGAGATCATTAATGTAGATCAGGAAGAGAGTTGGGTCCAGAATGGACCCCTGAGAGACTCCAGCATTAATACTCTGGGCCTCTGATTTCTGCCCATCAACCACTACTCTTATGAGCATATCAGAGAGAAATGATTTAATAATTGAGTAATGTAGCTGGAATTTTTGTGAAGTAGGCAGTTATGGTATACCTTATCGAAAGCATTTGATACGCCAAGAGCAGTTGCCATAGATATTAAGCTTTTGTCGAGAGATTTACTAATCCTATGAGATATAACCGTTAGCAGATATGGTGTTGATCTAGGAGAATTAAAACCATATTGCGTGTCACTAATCAGGTTGCTTCTGCTGAGGGGTTGACTGCCTCTCTATTTAATATGGATTTCATAAGCTTACTCATGACACACAGGATAGTTATTTGTCTGTGCTGAGAGGGAGATACTTTACACTTGAATTCTTAAATACAGGGCATACTGATGACGTTTTCAATGATGTTGGAAAGCACTTCCCCTTAAGGCAACGCTTAAACAGTTTTGTAAGTATGGGGGCAAGTTCTGGTTGAAGATTGTCGACACTATAATTACAATGCCGTCAAGGCCTGTAACTTTACTGGAATCAATGTTCCTGATTAGCTTGGTGAACTCACGCACAGATATTTCTACGTTGCATAGCGTATTGTCTGTTATAGGAGGAGGTCCGGGGAGTTGATGGCCTCCGTCCCATAGGGTAAACTTAGCTGGAAAGTTCTTGGCAAATAGTTTGGTCTTGTCTTATGCTGACGCGATGTCATCTGATACATTATTGATGGTTGGGATAGAACGCACGCTTCTGTTCAGGATCCTGTTTGCTATTTGCCAAAACTGGTGGGAATCAAGCTGATCTCTCAGCTACTTTGGATTTTACGGACTGAGCATATTGCTCTCTTGCATTTTTATCACTCTTTTACAGCGGTTGCTGGCAGTCCTGAAACAGCTTTAGTCTCAGTGCATCTATTACTTTGGTAGCTATGGAAAAAGTAATTTCTGTGCGTGATGGCAGCAGCACATTCTGGAGAGAACCATGGCTGGCTGTTAGGTTTTTGTGGAAATTTTTTGGATGGTATGAATCGGACTGTCTACAATTAACCCTTCGGTCAGGTCTGATACAACAGAGGATGCACCCTTTTTAAACATGGAATGCAGAGGTACATCAGATATAAATGTACAGAAGCTATCCCAGTCAGGCATAGATTATTGATATACATTACGGTGGAGAGGTTAGTCTGAAGACTTATTACATTTCATTTTTATCTTAACTAGTACAACGGAGTGGTCGAATGATCCCAGATGAGATAGAATTGAAAATGAACATAACTCAGGGGAATTGTCAGAAAAAGGTCTGGAAAGCTTGCATACTGACCTGTAGTATCGGGCACACGGGTCAGTTCGTGAACATTCTGAGTGAGGTCATAGGCAATGGAAAAATACTGACATAACCTCTCCTCATAATCTGTCTTATTTGAGTGGGTCAGCCATTTCACATTATGGACAGTGAAGTCACCGCAAATGTGAATGTTAGGTGAAGGATGAACAGGCAGTATGTGCCCACTTGTCTCAGATATACTCTTAAAGATAGTAACCCCGCTGTTGTGAGGTGATAGATACATTCGGTGGTGTTAGCAGGTGCAACCCGGAAACACATATGAGGTAAATAGGGTCTTCTCTTAAGATATCCCTACCACATGGAAACCCATCTTTAATCTAGGCATATATTCAATGCCCATGGCGATCCTCGGGTCAGAGTGTATCCTTTAATTATGAACTCTTCCTTTGAAGTGGTCGGCCTTATGCCAGTTTCCCTTAGAAAGAATATGTTCAGTTTCGTCTACTGTAATTAGGTTTCAACCTCTGAAAAGTTGGAACCTTCACACCTGATGTTGGAGAATGGGGACATGGTAGTAAGGGTTTACGTTGGAGGAGGGGGTTTTAGGTTTACTCGTGTTTTTTCTTGAAATATTTCATGTTGAGGTTTTGGGATTTGTGGAACAAGTCGACAGACTTAGTTAGAGCAGGACAGATAGTGTAAATAAGAGAGACACGTGATAAGGTAATTGTAATGTCAGAAAAGAATGAATAGTAGATAAGTTTGGAAATATTTTTTAACGAATGGTCAGCTAGTATATTTAGAATTTTAAAGGGGGTACACAACATAAATTTATGTAGATGGTCATTTATTTTACTATTTTCGTGGAGGGATTCAATTTAAAAATAAATTCGAATTGGTATTTCTGTTGATTTTGAGAAGCGCAAATTTGAGTACTTCATGTGTAGAAATCCGATGTTTACCAGTAAACTATGTGATTTGAAGGCATCGCGGTTACCGACCTGGAACAACTATATAGCAGAACGAAAGATATTTTGTCCAGCGTGAGCGGATCTATTTGATAGATCTTCAGAGAGCAAATGAAATGCCCCTGACATGCCGTAAAGGGCAGAGGGGTGTAATGACACATGTTGTTATTATGTTGCGAATCACCTAAAATAAGTAGAGGTTAAAGTAAAATACACTACCAATACCTGATAGCTAATAAGTAATGATTGTCCGATTAGGGAATTAAATTTTAAAATATATATTATAAGAAGCATTTTAGGCTAAAAATATTAACACCACAGGGAAGAAAGTGTCAGTAATTTAGTCGACAAGATATTCTCGACGTGGACCGGAAAAAGAGACCTTTATGGATTATACCATGAATAGATAAGGGTGTCTTCGGTCGTAGGAAGAGTAACCTAGACCAAGGAAAGTCGATTATAAAGGACTGAGGCGGAATTATTTTTTAAGAAAAAGAAATTGATTTTTCTTACCATGGTGAGGTGTAAGAATAGTATTAAAAATGAGGCATGCCATGAGAGCAAGAAAGATTCCAGTCTGCAAAAAATTGGGAGCCTCAGTTAGTAAATGCCAGAACTAAAGGGGGGCATTTTATTTTTTATGGATAGAGATTGACATTTCTATTAGCCGGTAAGGAAGCATTCTAGAGATTGCACTAATGACAGAAAAAAAACAAAAAAAAAAACAAACAGAAAAACAGAATAAGGCGTATAGGAAAAGTATATGCCGTATATTTTTGGAAATAGGGGTGAAAGCAATTCACGTTTTTACCTTTTGAGCTGTGATCATAGCGTAGTATATGTGTTAATTGTAGCCAGCAGGGCCAAGGGTCAAAACATTATTATTATTATTATTATTATTATTATTATTATTATTATTATTATTATTATTATTATTATTATTATTATCAATAATAATAATTTATTCGAGCGATGCCAGGTCGCTGGATCAATTATTATGATTAGAATCATTTCCTGTTCGAACTGTTACATAAATGTCAAAATATACACAGTAGACGATCTACTAAATGATACGCCGGATACACATACACGCAGTTAGATTTACATGAATACACAGATAAAATATAAACCCCAACTATTTAACATCTACGTCGTTATAGAACATATTCATACACCCAACGTTACATAAGCCTTTTTAGAGCCCCCCCCCTCAACTATAACAATACCGTATTACGGAGAAAAGAAAACCTTTCTTCCTTAAGTATTTTGTGTATAATAAACTCGTATAAAACGGTCGCTTAGATTTTGACTTCAATGTATTGACATTGCGAATAGCATTTGGGATGTAATAGCATAAATTATAGAACGCGGTAAAACCATGAATAGTTTCTAGTTTAAGAAAATGATTGCAAGATATGATAAATTAATTCGAAACAGCAAATTATGCGGTAATTTATTTGCCTCAATTAAAAATAAGATCATAAATAAATAACTGTGTAGAAAATATTTACAACATTTCTCTTTTAAGAGTAGGATAAGCAATAAAACAAATAGAATATTTTGTGGAGAGAAAGCATGCATGTGTAACACTATGTTCGTTTATATCAGGGATATCTACTGCGTGGAATGTTTGAGATAAAATGATATGAGTTCACGGTATCAACACATTTCTTTTGATATAGTATATGTTCTGGTACTATATTGAATATGATCTATCCTCCATCCGTGAGACAGAGATATGTCTATATTAAGAAATTCATTTTAGGAGTTTTTACATTGTTTCCTTTGAGTTGTTGGTGTTTTCTTTTGTCAAATATGACGCATTTTAAAATTTGGCCTCATGAAGCAGGACAGCAATAGAGACAGCAGAAGAAATATTAAAATCGGATGAAATAATATATTTTTTTTCGGAAATATCAATTATAAACTTTGAAAGACGTTGACATAAAATAGTTGTTGTCTGAGAAGTATAAATGTCATATGCAATAGTTCAAGAGATTTCAGCGAGAAAATTGATTTAAATGGAGATGCTGAATAAAAAGGCACGATAAACAAGTAAAATAAAACTGGCTTATCTGTAATTAAACTGATTCCATTTAATAGAAAGCAGTTCTGTTTACGGAAAGAGATATATTACTAAAGAATCTCTTTATTCCCAGTATCTGCACTTGCAACAAAAGAAGTTGTTCAGATAAGTAAAACATTTGGATCACTTTCTTCTCTGAAAGTAAATGACAAAAACGCTAACAATATTGTTTTAATTTGAGTGGAAGTAAATAATTAAAGATAGGGTTTGCAAACCTATACGATATTTTCGTATATGGAATACGAACTTTGCTCTCATTGTTTTGTAAAAAGTGAATAAGAAACATATAAGAAAAGTACGAATTCAGATAATATTACGACAGATGATATAATGTTCCAGGGAAAAAAGTGTTGGTCGATCCGCAAGATTAATCCTGAGGCGTCAAACTAAATGAGCCCATTCATCATAATACGTTGCCGTAATATAATAAATCAAAATGCCGAGAATTAATAACTTCTGTTCTCTTACATAGATATAAAGAAAGTTTCTAAATAACTCGCTGTGTGTCTGTTAGTCTGCTTGCCCGTCTTTCTCTCTCTTACCCACTCACTCTTTCTTTCTCTCTCTCTCTTTCTCTCTATATACATATGTATATACATATATATACACACATATATATACATATATATGTGTACGCATATATATATATATATATATATGTGTGTGTGTGTGTGTGGGTGTATATACTAGCAGTACAAGACCACAAGTTGCATTTTATCCTAAATTCAAACAATGACTACTTAATATAAAAAAGGATAAAGTACATAGATTTATGATTTACTAGCATTCAGCCCGACTTTGCTTGGATCCTATGTACTGTTCATAACTTTATGTGCATATATATATATATATACATATATATACAAAATCCGGCTCATGTTTAGGTAACCTACATCAAAATATTCAAGGGTTTTGACCCAACATTTATGGAGGGGTTTGGTAGACTCTTGAAAAGTTCACTCTTTCCACTTTGACCACTTGGCAGCCGAATTCTCGCTCGAAAACTAAATAAAATCTTGTTGCATGTCAAAATACTTTTATGTAAACTTTTAGATTGAAGACCCAAAATTGGCTGAATAATTTGAAAGAGAAAATAAAGGTAAAATCTTTTCAAATTCGACCACTTTGGAAACACAATTTTCGGCCACAATCCGAGTAAACTCTTGCTCTATGGCTGGATACACTTTATATAAAATTTAAAATGTTTAGACCAAAAATTAGCTGAGTAATTAGTAGAGACCGCTGAGGTCAATTTTTTTAAAACTTTCACCCCAATTCGTACCCCTTTACATTCATTGTTTTGGACCTAACTTGAATTTAAAATTTTGATGCATGTCAAAATTTTCCAAGTGTTTAGAGCCAAAATTGGCGGAGGAATTTGATAGAGTTTTCCGAGATCAAATCGTTGAACTTTTACCCCTGACAGCCAAATTTCTGGCCCGAAATCGAATTTAAAAAGTTTCCTAAATCTCAATATTCTTTATGTAAAATCTTTAGTCCGGAGACTGAAAATTGACAGAGTTGTTTGGTAGGGAAATGCACACACATAGACAATTTCACATTTATACATATATAAATAGGTTGCCTTGTACATTAAGATTTGCCTGCATAAATATTATGGAGCTGAAAACTAACATCAATGTCGTAGAATACTTATTGTAATAGACTTATTTAGCGTTGCAAAGAAAAGCAGAGCACCAAAATAAAGTAACAGCATGTATTGGAAAGCATACTATAGGTGGGTTATTCGTTATAGCCGACGAACGACCTAGATTGATTCATGGTATATCCGTTTACTACATAGTCCTCCTTTATTTACTGAAATTGGAATAGTCCATTAGTAGTTAACATCGGTTAGTGCCGCAACAACGCTCCAAAGGTGTATCAGTATATTTTCCCCATTGACTAGACTATGAACGTCTAGGTGATTTTCTTTTTCTTGCCGATTTAATTTGGGGAGACTCAATAGTATACGTGTCGTAGACAGTTTCAATAGTCTCTACTTCGTGGCGAATTACTCATTCAAGGCGATCTTTTTCTCATAATTACTCGTGAGATTTTAATAAAACAGTTAATTACTGGTTCGGGTAGACTTCACCACAAGTACTTAGGTGTCAATAAATCCACCTTAGACCCAGCTTGTAATAATCCGTCAGAGAAGGGGCAATATTGCTACGAGGTATTGCCACTGAACGAACTGTCTATTTTGAAGAGACGCCGTGTTAAACGGTCTGGTAGTTCTTTCATATTGTGGAAACCTGTGTGGGTATTTTTCATTTGCTGCACGTAATATCCTTGAGTTACGGTAACTGTCGGTGGAAAATGTTCCAATGCTGGAAAAATTAGAGTTGCAACTGATACTTGTGGAGGTATAGCTGAAGTGTTCGTATTAAGTTTAAAATCGCACGCAGTTGCATATTCACTTATGACTTGGTCGGATGGCGTCGGTGTGATTATTTTAGCGCTAGTGATTTTGCTTGTGTTTCGTTTCTTGTTCAAGCGCTGTTATCGTTAGGGAAAAGCTACTTTAGTTCGGATTAGAACACTATCGATTTATTCGCGCTATCTGTTTGGCTTTCTTTTTTTTTTTTGCTGAGAACAAAAAATATTCCTTTTAATTTTCTTTTCAAGGTCCCGGCGTCTGTTGAACACTTTATTGGTTTGCAAAAATTATTGATTGGCTACTTATATACTTGACAATCATGAATCCAGTTTGAGATCAGTAAGTTAGTTGTATACCTTAATACATAAGTTATTAATTTTTCCATATTTTCCAATAATGTGACGTAAGCTTAATATTAACGTTCGAAGTTATTTGCGTACCATTAACGGCCTTTTCTGTTTTGAGTGTTCGCAGCATTGTGGGTGTATTCAATTTAATCAAGAAATTTAAATTTTTATCGAAAGGTCTGAACCCGAATCGTGTTACATTTTCTCCCTTTATTAGGACTTTTTTTTATAGTCACATATTTTCGCGCCACTTCTTCGTTCTTTTCAGTCTCCGCCAAACACTCAGTTGTTGTATTTAACTTAATTTCTGAAATCATGTTATTTACCACACATTGAGATGTCTGGTGTAGCGGTTGCTAAATATTCACTCGAGAACACTAGGAAGGTGGCCATGCTATCTTATATTAGTCAACTAGCATGGGTGTTTGATGTTGCCTTGGTGTTTGGAGGTGTGTGTTGAGCAAAAAATAGTAGTAGGCAGGCAAACTCGAACCCGTACCGCGAATGGTGGAAAAGAACGTGAAAAAAACGTGACGTTTTTGCCGTTGCGCCCATTACCTAACCGGAGGTGTCGAATGTTTAAATAAAGTAGACAATCAAAAAGAGATGATGCCTTTTGAAAATATTTGCAAAAAAGCGATCCTTCTTGTAGATTAATGCCCACTTAAGGGTGAAGGAACTCATGTTTTTAGCCAACCTTTCGATATGGTCGTACTTTAATAGGATACCAGTCTTGTGAAACCCCGTCGCTTCTGTCGAAATTTTAGGCAGACTTACTTACTTTTTTTTTTTACATATATACATACATACATATATATACACACATTTACACAGCCAGGTGAGATTTATATTATAGGTCACCTCGATTCAAGCTTAGCCGTAGCAACTCAAGGTCACAAGATACTTAAATGGCATATAAACAATTCATGAAAAATTACATCTGCTCTTCCTGAAAAGCATCGACCCCTAAATTAGGAGACTGCATAGATAAAAAAGGTATTGAAGCACCTGTCACAACGGAAAAAAACATATAGCATACCTCGCTCATTTAAAGCGTTCACTTCGACCATTGTAGCTACTATTGATCAGAGGCAGCACGCATTCTAGCAGTTCGGAAACCATAAAGCAACTATGAATTTATAAAAATGATTTTTAGATTCGAAAAAGCTGATGTAAAGAATAGACATTAAGAGATAATCACAAAGCACCTTGGGTTACAAAAATTAAGCACTGGCACTTTCGGGAAGAGCTATAGTTTGCGCTGAACATTTGGCAACCAAATAATTCTCGGCTATCTTATCAGAATATTGTAGTTTGTGCAGAAAGAGAAACGCTTCGGGTTTAACTTCTTGTTCAGCGGGGTGACTTGATCTCTGCATAAGAATGTGAAAACTGCTCATGATTTTCGATTAAAGATTAAGGACACAACTAATACCCTAGTCATAGCTAGAATATGATAAAAAAACACATTTACATCCCCAAATTATGCCGGCATTATTTAATTGTAGCTATATTAATTAAGTTATACTCTATTTTGCTTACCAGTGATTGCCAATCACTTGATGTATAAATTGATAATCAATTGTATAATAGAATATAAAACGTTATATTATTTTGGTTTTCAGTTGTGCAATATTTTATTAGAATCTGTCTGTGAGTTACAGAAATATATTATGATTTAATTGAATAAAACATAATTAGTTCGCAATACGAGTTATTTTTAAGGGGAATTCTGACAATTTTTTATCATTACCGAGTTCGAATTATTCATTTAATATTTCTTGATCAAAATTATAAATACTTGGAGTTGTGATTCTTACAATAATTTCAATGCATCATTTTTCTGTGTTAGTTTGATTGAATTATGAAACATTGACAAGAAAATGATAAGATGTAAAAATATTTCATAAATCCTGGTCATCCATTTAATCATATATTTTATTATTTGTAAAATCTAAGCTAAAAATGATTATTGAATAATTTATGGTGTTTTCATGAAGTTTGCATGAAGTCTTGTCCGGAGTAAATCTGACTTCCCCCAATATAAAAGACAAATATACATAATAACAGATTCCGAAAATATAATTCCAAAAAAACTCAAGACATAGACATTTTCGTATGAATATCAATGAGTGTATCTTTTTTTGTGACAGAATTATTTGCTTGGAATTATTTTGTTTAACATTTACTAAACAGATTAAATTTGCATTATTTACAATCGTAGATACAAATAACAATACATGAGTAGAAATCTTACGATGTGTGCAATGTATTTAAAGGGAAAATACTTTTCTGCGCGAACTGAAACAAAATGTAAGGTAAATAATATATATGTATATATATATATATATATATATATATATATATATATATATATATATATACTAGACTTCCCGTAACCCGTTGGGTCAGTATGTTTTATTAGCAATAAAATTAATGTATGTGCATGACAGTTGTGACGTAAAGAAATATTTTGTTTTTTTTACATAACAGAAACATTTCTATGAAAGTATATTAAAATGAAAAAAGAATATGGATAGATTTCTATGAGTCGTTCTGTATATTATAATTGATTATTTTTGAAAAAAAATGTACAGTTACTGAATTATAAGTAGTTGGGCATACTTATAGGTAAATGTGCACTTAACAGATACGATAATACTTATTATTGTTAAATTCAAATTTTGATATATCTGCTTTTTTTACATCGTTAATTTCTGTATTACGTTTAAGTTATTTTAAACCCCACTCTTCCCATGTTGAATAATAATTTCGGAATAATAACGTTAATATATCAGCGTCCCAATTATTCTTTTGTTTTGTTTTCGCGTTTAAATTATCCAAATAAACAATTGTTAATACTGTCTGCCTTTTTTTCTCATCGTTCATTTCTGTATTAAGTTTAAGTTATTTTAAACCCTCTTCCCATGTTAAATAATAATTTCGAAATAATAACGTTTATATTTCAGTGAGCAGATCTTGGGCGCTATGGCAACCGGATGCCGTAAACCGAAAAGTGGGTCACAAGTTAATTTGAGTTTTATAATTTTATATATATATATATATGTATATATATATATATATATATATATACACATAAATATATATGTGTGTGTCTGTGTGTGCGTTTCCCGCGTAAATGTCTCTTCAAACCCAGTGGCGGCTCGTGCCTAAGATTAGTGAGGGTGCTGTTTAAAAAAAATGCGTATTGTTTTAATATTATGTAAAAATAAAACAAACATAAAAATATACATAATTTATACATGTGCGCCCGTATAAAAATACAATAACTTAAAGTAATTCTAATGTAAATATTTGGAATAGCTTACTTATTATATTCATTTGAAAGTAAATTCAATTCTTCTTGCTTTAATTTGTGAGAAAAGATTGATAATTTTCTCCTTAACTTCTGAATGACTGCTGAAGAACATTTTTATCAATTGAAAGCACTGCAAGTTCATTTAGTCTTTCGCAACATATGGTGTTTCCTTAGAAAATATTTTATTCTTTTCAGAGTTGAAAAATAACGTTCTGCCTCTGATGTAGTCATGTGAATTGTCAAGGAAATTTTTATGAGTTTTGTGATTTCACTAAGAACATCGTTTAAATTGTTTTCCTAAAATTTCAGGAGATCAATTACTTTGCAATACTCATGGATATCTGACCTACTATATAATATTTCTAACTCAGTTTCAAGCTTTTGTTTGTCAATCATGGGATATGATTCAGTTGTCAAGGATATATCTTCTGTGTGTAGTTCTTTCTTAAAACTAGCAAAGTTTTTCTTGTTAAACAATTTAGCAAGTATTAAATGTTTAGTTGAAGAACATCTGTCCATTATACCAACAGATATATAGCAACACAGTTCTTTAGCTTCGGCCTTGAGTGTTTGTGAAGGATTTATCTCTAAAATAGCAGTTTTGAAATTTGTTATGTATTCATTGACTTTATATATGCTAATTTCCCGGGATTGCATTTAATTATAAATAATTTCAACATGAGACATAATTTGATGAAATAGCTCTTACCAAAATATGAACTTTTCATCGTTCAAATATTTAAGAATTCCTGTCGCTTCTGCAACGGTCTCATCTACATATGATGTTGACTGAATTTACGTTAGACAGTTTTTTTAATGCTTGAAAATTTTCATGGACTCTATTTATGGTCGTATATTAAAGTTCCACCTTGTGGCGGGTGTACGTGGAATGCTTATATCCAGATGCTTCTTGAGAATGGACAGACGCTGTGGTAATCTAGAAAAGAAAATTGAAATAGCCAAAATGTTAGAGATAAATATTCTAGCATTTCCTGTAATGCTTGCTGCATTCCTCATTATCAAATTAAGTCGATGCGCATAACAGTGAGTGAAAGTTGCATTACTATAAACTGCTTTTATTTTCGCCTGTACACCAGCTTTTTTACCTTTCATGACATTTGCACCATCAAATGTCTGAGCTATCAGTTTTTTGGCGATTCTCTTGAATTATCTAATTGTTGTAGAATACATTTTGATATTCCATCAGCGGTTGGTTTTCTGGAATAAAGACTCCCCAAAAGCGTTCAAGTATTTTTTCATCCAAGACTTACCGTAAAACAATGATCATTTGTGTGTGTTCAGACACATCTGCTGTATCGTCAGCAATGAAAACTACAAAGAAAGCTTTGCTAATTTCTGCCCTTATTTCATTACGATATATTTGTAAAAGACAGGCAAGTATGCCATTCTGAATGGTCTTGGAAACACCTTTGAAGACACTACTGGTTTCTAAGTGATTCTTTCAATCTAGATCTAATTTAGATGCAAAATTTAATAATCGTCTAAATACACCTGAATTTACTGAATCATCTTTTTCATCATGTCCTCGTAAAGGAGTTTCAAAGTTCCCACAAGAGAAAATACAATCTATTATTTTAGATAAAACTTCACGGTTCTTCTTAACATTCATGTTATGATGATTGATTGAAAGTCTGTAGGCCTCACTAAGTTTTTCTTTAATATTTACGGTCCCTAAAATTGATAGGGAAACTACATTGTCCACGTGCTTCTTTGACTTCTCATGCTTTTCAGTTCTATCTTTCATTTTGCTAATAGTTGTGAAACCATATTTCGTCCACGTTACATCACCCCCAAACAACAAATAAGGAAAGCAGAACAATGCCCTTTTTAGTTCACAGCCGCAAAGACAACGTTTCCGTTGGTACCAGTCAGAATTAAAGCTACGAATATACACTTTGTTGTTGCTAATGCCTACCTTAGATATTTGCTTATCAGGCGTTGAACGGCCCCTTTTCTTAATTTCAACTTTATCATAGAGAGGCAGGTGTGAAAACTCAATCCGTTGAAGTTCCGTCACAGAAGTTATTTCTTAGGGATGCAAAGAGACCATGGTTAAATTCTTTTTATATCAATTGTGTTCGGAAAGGTAAGTACTAGGTAGTCTATTAGTAGAATATCAACTAGGAATACAATCTTTACGTTATCCTCTTTTTGCGATTAAACAGAACCGGAAGTTCTGAGTTGAATCGGACTTTTATAACTTTTAGATCACAGATTTTTATTAACGAAAAAAGTTTTACTATTTAAAAACGGTTTTATCTATAAAAAAAGCTTTTTGTTAATTAAAAATAGGCGTATAACAAAATAAGCTTACCATTAAAATTGTATTTTTTTAATACAAATATTTTTTTTAACTTTGCCATTATAAGCCGTCGAAAAAGGGATAATACGCAAAACATTTTAATAAAAAAATACTATTTTAAATTGTGTACACTTTACAGAGTAATAAAAAATATACAAATATATTTCTTTTAAACTTTACAGATTAAATAAATTTTATGCGCTTTTTTCCGCAGGCAAACAGACGAAAACCATTTTTTAAAATACATTTTATTTACAAATTTTTAATAATTTATTTTTGCATAAAAACAAAAACTTTCAAATTTACTTGCTTGCACACGATGATAAAGTAAGGAGTTTACCATTTAAAAATTATTTCATTGGATAACAGTTTTATTTAAAATTTAAAAATGTGTTTATAACTAAACTTACTTTGTAAATAAAATATAGAATAAAAAGTTTACATGTTTGTACTATGAGCAACATTTAAAAACATAATTTTCTTCGCTTTTCTATAGAAAAAATGTAAATATTTTTTTATTCTATAAAGTTTTACTACCACAAAATAAATAGATTTCAAACTACATAAAAACACAAACAAAATAAACCGTACGTGAAAAAATAACATTAGTAACTTTGGTAACTTTACGAGTAAAAAGCCCGAACACTTTTAATTAAAAAAAACCTTTGGCATATTGTATATTTTTGTCTGCTTAAATCGCATTTAAAAGTGTGCGAATTTTTTTAAGGTAGAGATTTATTTACAAGAACACGTTGCACTTTTTAATAATAATAAAAACAAAATATTTGTAAACAAGCCTTTTAACAAAATAATAATATAAGCGAAAACACGCAAACACCGCATTTCACGAGCGTTTGGAACTGTGAAAACGACAGTTCCAAACTAGCTTTCATCCGCCGTCTGAAGCGGGCATGCGCATAAGCGAACTTCACTAAGAATGGGTAACTGTGAATTTCGAAGCTCCAAACAAAGTTTTACTTTTATGCTTATATGAATATGGGGACAGTTATCGACATTAAACATTAAGGATTATATATCTATATATATATATATATATATATATATATATATATATATATGTATATATATGTATATATATATATAATTATTAATATGATATATTATCACATAGAAAGGAAAAATAAACGTATTATTTTGACCGTGTATCGATAATATTGAGTAGAAATGACTTGGGGGGCTGCAGTTCCACAGCTCCAGACACGAGTCGCAACTGTTCAAAGCTATACTAATGTTATATGGCAATAGTATAATGCGAGCATGAAAAGTAATATAGTTAAAAAGAAATATACTTAAAAACTAATATCGTTAAAATGTAATATAGTTAAGCTTACCCATAAAAAATGTAAATGAGTAGTTGTTAACACTCAAAAAGAAAAGAGCAAAATATTCTAGTAAAAAAATAATACATTTATAACTTAAAATATTGCAGCATTAAGAATGGATTATATAATGCTATAAATTGGATTTAAAAAATCCTGATGCTACAATTTCAAGTTATAAATTTATTATATTTTTACTAGAATGGCTTGTCTTTTTCTTTTCCAGTTTTAATAACTGGCCCTTTACTATTCCATGTATAAGCTTAATCATATTACTTTTCATGCTCGAATTTTTCTATTGTAATCCATGATTTTTCTAGGCTTCCTACTAATTGACTTGTTCGTTTATTCAATTTTATTATTTTTTTCTGTCTCCATAAATTAATATTTAATAACAATTTACGACACTCGTCTTCTTTCAATAGTCCCCCCGAATTATCTCTTTCATGCTTTCATTTAACTTGTTATTTCTCTTATCGAATTTGTACAACAGTAGTCACTATAGCGATGCGTTTGCTATGAAAGTCAGTCACAAAATATGTCGCTCATCCCCTTACATATTTTTACGATTTTGTACACCAGAAAATTCATCATAACTTTTGTCTTACTGGACGCAAACTGAAGTTTTTTAAACACTATAGCTGTGAAAATGATCTCTAAATTGTAACATTTGCTTGAAATTTGGTAGTGAGCGGTGACACTTTTAAGCAGTTCTAAATGACTAAATCTTCCACTTGACCATATATCCAAGCACTACGGTGTTTGAATAATAAACAATAATAACTATCTTAATCATTGTCTAAATACAAAAGGAGGATGAGAATAGATAGAAAGAGACAAAATAAATGGGTATTGTGTCGCAGAAAATCACTGTTTGTGGATGCAATATTATATATATTATATTCTATAATCTTATTACATCATACCTGTTTTTATGTTCATATATATATATATATATATATATATATATATACATATATTTAGATGCAATATGCCTTTAAATAAATACTCGGGCATATATATATATATATATATATATATATATATATATATATACATATATATATATATATATGTGTGTGTGTGTGTGTGTGTGTGTTGTGAAATACGAATCAATATATAAACTTTGGGCATTTTACTAAAAGATGAAAAAATAATAAATGATCATGCATGGACACGCAACAGAATTAAACATATCTTAGACTTTGCACTTGCATTAGCCGATCGTTTGCGAGATAACTCACCATTGTGCAAGAAACGTTAAATTATAAAATGATAAGAAAACAGTAAACGTAAAACAGTTTATTTTAAATAGAAAACGTGAATAATGTAGTCTTTAAGATATTTAACATTAACAGGATAGAAAGCACGAAACACAGGGAGAAACAATATTACACAATAATAATAATATATTTTGCTTTATGAACGTACGTATATATTAACAAAAAGAAACTCTTTTGTATAAGTATTGTTAAATCTGAATATATTCCGGTTTATAGATTTTATTCAGTGAATATTCTATGTAAAATGCGCATTGCTAGTCTGTATTATAAACAGAAACAATATAAAAAAGCAAGGCCTCCTATTCATATAAATATATGATGACAGCAACGTCTTGTCGGACGAGTGCCACTCCCTCAGACACTTAATGCCCATGATTCCAAAAATGATTCCATCGCCACAGGATCATTTTTATAGACAAATGCCTGCGGGAGTATCTATACACAGATGATGTTGCAGCTAAGTCCCTCTCTCTCTCGGTTCAAAATATTGAGATCCAGCAACAAGCAAGAGCAAGATAGCCAGCAACAAGCTGAGTAATTTGATAGAGACCGCTGAGATCAAATCTTTAAAACTTGATCCCATTTTCGATTAAGTTTCCCGCTTTATGTTTTTTTTTAATCAGAGATTTGCTTCTCCTAGAAAAGTTGCCGTCACCACGGCTTACGGGACCCCTCTCCACCCCAGCACACACATACATACACACAAACACACACGGTGCTTGTTGACCATTGACCCCGAAAAAGGGTTCATTCGCCCTTTGTAAGGTCTTGTTTTTTATCCTTCAGAGAGACTAGCCGCACTCCTCATCAACCAATTCTGGTGGGGGAACCAGTTTAGTAGTCGGTGACCCGACCATGAGGCAGGTAGTATTGGCTCACATGGTACTAATAGCATATGACATGACCTGACTATGTATAAATATGTAAATATGTATATATACATACATGTAAGTACATATTTATAAATATATATGTATAAAATATCTATCTATTTATATATAAATGTATATATATACATATATATACATATATATATATATATATACTAGCTATTAAACCCGGCGTTGACCGAGATTGAATAGTAATCAACGAATATTTCACACTCTGATATTTTAGTTGCCATCGAAATACGAGAAATCGCCCTGGAGGAAGCATCATATTCCCCCTATGCAGTAACTTAGTCAATAATATTTGTTATTCTGTATTTCCTTTTAGAGAACCTACCCTTTCTTTTATAAAATATTTTTAAATCAACTTCAAACTAATTAAAAAGCTTGCTGCTTGTCTGAATACCCTTTTTGTAAATTTTCACATGTTTAAACCCAATATTGGCTGATAAGTTTGCTAGACATCGCAAAGTTAAACTGTTTTGAACTTTGACTCCTTGCAGCCAAAATTTCGGCTATAAACCGATTGAAAAGCTAGCGCTATGATTGTCTACACTTTATGTAAAAAGTAAAATATTTGGACCAAAAAATTGCTGAGTAATTTGATAGAGACCGCTGAGATCAAATCTTTAAAACTTGATCCCATTTTCGGTTAGTGTTTGGGCTCAACTTGAATTAAATGTTCGATCCATATCCAAGGAACCTAAGCCTAAAATTTTCAAATGTTTAGACCCATAATTTGTGGAGGAGTTTGGTAGTCTTTCCAAAGATCAAAATGTAGAACTTTTACCCATTGCCAGGAAAATCTCTAGCCGAGAACCGATTAAAAAGACTTCCACAAATATCCGTACCACTTATGTCAACTCTCGAGACTGTAGACTTAAAATTGACATATTAGTTTGGTCGGGAAATTTACACAGACAGACAGATAAAGAGACAGTTTCAATTTCTTATATATATATATATATATATATATATATATATATATATATATATATATATATATATATATGGGTGTGTGTGTGCGTGTGTGTATTTATATATATATAAATGTATATATGTATTGTATATATATATATAGATAGATAGATATATTACTATCAGCATATTGTTAATCTAATATTTTTAGTAGATTATCTTTTATGTTTAAGTTCAATTTTTAATAATGCATTGTTACGTTTTAAAATAAGAAATTGAGAGCGATATCTCCATATTTTAATAATTCTGTTTTCAAGAAAAAAACATTTACTAAGAATTTATTATCTTCCTTGCCGGTGGAACGTATAAAAATTCCTATGTCAAAAGTTCAGTTTATTATCTTATTTGAAAAAAAAACTATTTATCGTGTCAAATTTTCTCGATTTTTAAGTTTATTGGATGCATTTCTGCACAAAACCTATCTAAGAACACTGTCAGAGATTTAACTTACCTTTGTGTTTCATTTGTAGAATATAAGCTAAGACGTTTCGGAACTTATGAGGACGGAACTCACACACACACACACACGACGTTTATATAATAGTAGAGATTGAGATGAAGACAAAGATCATTATCGAGTTTTAAATGTTAGTAATAAGTTCAAATGTACACCCAGTATGTCACGGAAAGAACCCCAGCCTTACACATGGTAAGCGCTACTCGATCAGGAATTTACTAAACAACAAAGTTTTTTTTTGTATGCAATCGATTATTTTATGCTTTATACTCATGCCCAATTTGTGTAGTTTGAATAGATTTTTAAACTCAATTTTGCAAAATGAAAGTTATATCAATAAGTTATATTATAAATGAATGTCTAGATTTCATAACAATGCACCATTTGTGACTCTTGCCTTAGTACCTTCTGACATATGTGATTCTTTATAAAGTTAACAATTCCCGCTGCAATTAAACTAAATTTCATCCAGATTAACACACGTTCATATTCTGAATTGAATATAAAGTTCTAGTTAGTAATGTCTGTCTTATTCAAGGTTATTAAATTAAGACGGTCTATATTTTAGTCTTCCTGAAAATGTTTTGCTGGGAATATTCGGCTCCAAACCTCGTTAAAATTCCCAAAGCTCTATAATGATAAAAAAACATACATTTTGTGTAGTCTGTTTTTCATTAATTGTATTATACTAAAACGTATAAGACGACACAAAGAGTGTGGATTACACATACGTCTGTATCAATTTATAACGATTTTTTTATGAGATAAAACTAGCTACAAGCTAAACAAACCTTATTTTAACCAACATATTCCGAACTGAATGCGAGACAAGACGGGGCATTAAAAACATATTATACTCACTTGCTTATAATTTTCAATATATATATATATATATATATATATATATATATATATATGTATATAATAGTATACGTGATCAATGTACAGCCAACATCAGATTGAACATCCAGAAAAAATATACAAAAAAAAACGGTAAGACCACTTGAAAACGAAAGCCCCGTAATACTATGGGGCGTGGATATGTTACAGGAAAAAGGGCTTTATATTAAACAACCACAATACAACAGATATACAAATGGATAAACTCATCTAAGCAAGATGACCGGATGTCATAAAAGAAGGAAAAGTCCTGCTAGACTGTAGAGTTTTTTCCTCGTCAGCAGACCACAGATTTACGATCATGGTTAAAGAGAAGCGGGGCACTACACGAAACTGAGTTGAGAGCTCAAAGTTACATAAAAAACGAAGAAAGTACGATATAATACAACTTTTAGTGGTAGCATTAAGAAATAACCCGAATATCATTGAAAAAAGAATGGGAGAGATTAGAATCGAAGAAGTAGCTGAGAAGATACAAGCGATAATAATGAAAACTGTATTATTTTTCATGAAAGCTGTTGACACTAATACATTAGCTACATACCCAAGTCGGATGTATTGAACTTGTTACGGATGTAAAACACAGAGAAACACCACATGGAATTATGATAACTTAAACCGGATAACTGTAAGTCTACAACCCAGCCCCCCTTCTCCCGAAAAAGTGTCACTAGCGTTACACAAAATAACCATAATAATAAAAGATGGTCAAAGACGATTGAAGGATAAAGGAGCTAAAACACTAATCAGACTTGAATTGGACGAGTGGAAAACGATAGAGACTTGGGGAGACTTATTTCTACTCATACTCTAGTGACGACAAATTGTCGCTATCAATGAAAATTCAATGGTAAACGGGTATTGCAATAACGCAAACATATTTGCAAAGGTTATCGAAAGACGTGCCGCGTACTACAAATCTTCGAAATGGTTGTCCATCAGAGTCCTGTAAAAAACCCATGTTGTTTTTATGACTCCTAAAATACTACTACTACTACTACTACTACTACTAATAATAATAATAATTCTCTAGTTTATAATTACTAATTACAGACTTCGAAATTGATATTTACAAAATTCTCTCTGCACAAGGAAACATAAGAAGGAACTACATTTAATCATCAGTTTATGTGTCATTTTTTAATAGATACGTCCCATAACCATAATAAGCTGAGGGGTACATAACTTTGGCTTCTTGCCGGTAAAAAAAAATTACTGTTCATGCCGGCAAAATTAAAAGAAATATGGAACTTGGCAACTACCTTACATGCGCAAATATAAAGTCAAATGTGACACTATGGGTGGAACCCCTTTTATTAAACCTTGTGTCTAACTTATCTGTACTTGCGAGGTGCAAATGTGTTAGGCAGGTGCATTGTGATTTTAAAAATGTTGGAATATATCAATCTGGGATGACTCGGACCAGGAATGACAGTTTGTTTATAATACTCTACCGGAGTCAAAACGACTTCAGACCCTAGAAAATGGAAGGTCAAACTCACAGAACTCGTTATCGAGACATACAAAAACAAAACGATATTCACACAGTATGTATAAATATCTCACTTTCTCTCATTTAATCTCTTTTTCTCTCTTTCACTCTTCTTCTCTCTCTATCAATGAAGAAAGAGAGAATTGAATTGTAATTCTTTTGTACTGTTTTAAAGAGTTGAAGCTTTGATTTTGCACGCACCAGGCATATAGTAGTTTTGTTCCTACGCAATGCGTTGACTGAATATGCACGTAAAATAAATTATATATTTTTGTAAAATATGCATTTCTTAGGTATTTGTTACAAACGTTCGATTTCAGCCTACGGTTCCTCCCATTAATGCGACGTGGAAACGCTGCCTGTTACAATACAATGAAGACTCAAGAAGTGACCAATGCTAGCCGGGTTTTGCCGACGTCACATCGGCCCGTTATGTTGATGATTCCATGTGCCAATCGTTTGATATCGTTTATTTCCCTGTAGAGATGGTTGCGTTCCCAGGACATTTCTCAGCCAAATGACTCTCCCCGGGAAGCAATGGTGTCATACAAAGGTTACATCGTTTAATCCTTAGCGATTTCTGATCTATCTTTAGATATCTCAAACTGAAACGACTCAAGCTTACAGGCTAACTTTTTGGGTTTGAATTCAAGTTAATTAAAGGCATTTTTTAAACGCTTGTAATCATAGCTGGGCATAATATAGTAATAGATACAAAATTTGTCCAATAAGAATTAATATGAAATCTGAATGAAATAAAATATCATCTTTTATCGGGTTGGGAGTATAACCAATACCAGATGTACTGTAAAATATCATATTAATGGGTAATATACTATGGAACAACGTTACATGGTCTGCTAGAGTGCGTCAAGTATTTAATTTTTTTGTTATTTAAATTACAAATATACTAAATAAGGTTCTTTATTTGCTTTTAGAAGATCCCAGATACTTCAACTATAAGTAGTGAAATGAAAAGACACGCTGTAATAGTGTCTGTGAAAGCAGAACACAGCAATTCAGAAATTGCAAGATTTCTTGAAATCGCGAGGTTTTTGTTTACAATTGTAGAAGGGAGCTAAATAAAAAATGGTTTAAGAATTAGCCAGGAGCAGGGGAAAACACCATTCCCAACTAGAAAGTCTAAGTCTAAGTCTTAAAACGTTACTAGCTTAAGTTCAGAATAAAATCACGATTTTCTATTAACGGCTAATTTAAAAAAAAAAATGTTTTGAACGCTACTAACTGAAGTTCTTTCAACACAGTTTGCAATTTGGAGACGGAATTGTTTTTGTTGAGATAAGTGATTTCAATCATGCTTTTTATTTTAGATTTAAAATATTAACAACTCCATTTTATTTCAGTATTTAATTTGTGTATTTCTGTTTTATTAAATGCTAGCTTTTTTTCTAGTCCAATACCGGCTTCCATCTTATCTCGAAATTACTTATAACGGCACCAACTTACTTTCGGAAGAACCCCCCCCCATCAGCCGTTTCTTTTATATCGTAAGCTTCTTAAAACGTTACTAGCTTAAGTTCAGAATAAAATCACGATTTTCTATTAACGGCTAATTTAAAAAAAAAATGTTTTGAACGCTACTAACTGAAGTTCTTTCAACACAGTTTGCAATTTGGAGACGGAATTGTTTTTGTTGAGATAAGTGATTTCAATCATGCTTTTTATTTTAGATTTAAAATATTAACAACTCCATTTTATTTCAGTATTTAATTTGTGTATTTCTGTTTTATTAAATGCTAGCTTTTTTTCTAGTCCAATACCGGCTTCCATCTTATCTCGAAATTACTTATAACGACACCAACTTACTTTCGGAAGAACCCCCCCCATCAGCCTTTTCTTTTATATCGTAAGCTTCTTAAAACGTTACTAGCTTAAGTTCAGAATAAAATCACGATTTTCTATTAACGGCTAATTTAAAAAAAAAATGTTTTGAACGCTACTAACTGAAGTTCTTTCAACACAGTTTGCAATTTGGAGACGGAATTGTTTTTGTTGAGATAAGTGATTTCAATCATGCTTTTTATTTTAGATTTAAAATATTAACAACTCCATTTTATTTCAGTATTTAATTTGTGTATTTCTGTTTTATTAAATGCTAGCTTTTTTTCTAGTCCAATACCGGCTTCCATCTTATCTCGAAATTACTTATAACGGCACCAACTTACTTTCGGAAGAACCCCCCCCATCAGCCTTTTCTTTTATATCGTAAGCTTCTTAAAACGTTACTAGCTTAAGTTCAGAATAAAATCACGATTTTCTATTAACGGCTAATTTAAAAAAAAAATGTTTTGAACGCTACTAACTGAAGTTCTTTCAACACAGTTTGCAATTTGGAGACGGAATTGTTTTTGTTGAGATAAGTGATTTCAATCATGCTTTTTATTTTAGATTTAAAATATTAACAACTCCATTTTATTTCAGTATTTAATTTGTGTATTTCTGTTTTATTAAATGCTAGCTTTTTTTCTAGTCCAATACCGGCTTCCATCTTATCTCGAAATTACTTATAACGGCACCAACTTACTTTCGGAAGAACCCCCCCATCAGCCTTTTCTTTTATATCGTAAGCTTCTTAAAACGTTACTAGCTTAAGTTCAGAATAAAATCACGATTTTCTATTAACGGCTAATTTAAAAAAAAAATGTTTTGAACGCTACTAACTGAAGTTCTTTCAACACAGTTTGCAATTTGGAGACGGAATTGTTTTTGTTGAGATAAGTGATTTCAATCATGCTTTTTATTTTAGATTTAAAATATTAACAACTCCATTTTATTTCAGTATTTAATTTGTGTATTTCTGTTTTATTAAATGCTAGCCTTTTTTTTTTTTTTTTTTTCCTCGTACATATGTTTATTTATCCACCGAGTTGATAGCAAAAATTACGAATTATACTCATTTTTAGTTCGTGTGAGGGGAATCTATCACCATACTTTCCCTTAAACACGTCCGTTGGACTTTTATTAAGTACAATACTTAATAGTTTTTTTGTTTTTTTTTTTAATGGAGAGTAGAAAACGCATTGTGGATGCGTTATCGGCAGCTCCAGTTACTCTCGCTTCTTCTTATTTGTCCCTCAGTCCTCATTTTTTTAAATGAGTGATTTTTCGGACAAAGGGAGAAGAAAAAGCTGTTTTCTAGGTTGGCAGTATTTTTGCGAACAGTTGGCTGAGATGGCGGAATTTTTCTGTTTCTATGTCTATCCTTGTAGCCATGTCACTAGTAAGGGTGCTGGAGGTAAACGTTTTGTCTGGGCTGACGTTATCCGCCTGATAGTCAGGGACCCGAACCTTGGATTAACCACTAAGGAGGCTGTCCTATCAGCAGGTGCAAAGTACTGGGGCTGCTGTATTGCCATTTGGTGAATGGATTCTGGACCATGCAGTAGCGTCTGGTGGGGCCTCTCGATGCCATACTAGTGGGTAATTGTTACGGCTTTACCTTATCATTAACTACAAATAAAAAAAAATAAAAAATGCTTCGTTTCTTTTTCTCTCTTAATTTCCCCTCTCTGTCCTGCTCTAAGTAAATCTGTCGACCTAGTCCACAAATTCCAAAATTTCATCATGACAAGTTTCAAGAAAAAATACACGATTAAACCCGGTTCCCCAACTTCCAACGTAGACCCCTACTACCATGTCTCCTTCTCCAACATCAGGGGTCTTCGTTCTAACCTTCCAGAGGTTGAAACCCAATTACAGGAGACTAAACCAGACCTTTTATTTTTAAGTGAAACTGGCATTGGACAGGCTATTTCCCTAGATGAGTTTGCAATTTCAGGATACTCTAACTTAACTTGTAAATCTGACCCCCAAGATCGCCATGGGCATGGAATATGTGCCTATATTAAAGATAGCTTTCCATGTGGGAGGGACATCTCCAGGGAAGATCCTAACTTACCCTATATGTGCTTCCGGGTTGCTTTAGCTCACACTACTGCATTTATATTTACTCTCTATCGCCCCCACAACAGTGGAGTTACTATCTTTCAAAGCATATCTGAGAAAATTGACCAAGTCCTTTCTACTTATCCTTCAGCTAACATTCATATATGTGGAGACTTCAATGTTCACAACGTTGAATGGTTGACCCACTCAAACAAGACCGATGATGAGGGGAGGTTCTGTCATGATTTCTCCATTGCCTATGACCTCACTCAGATTGTTCAGGAACCTACCCGTGTGCCCGATAATGATGGCCAGTATGCGAGCCTACTAGACCTTTTTCTCACAACTTGCCCTGAACTATGTTCAGTTTCTGTTCTGTCGCCTCTTGGATCTTCCGACCACTCTGTTGTATCAATTAAGATAAAAATGAAATGTAATAAGTCCCCAGATGTACCTCTTCATCGTACAGTATATCGATACACTAAGGCTGACTGGGATAGCTTCCGTACATTTATATCTGATCTACCTCTGCATTCCATGTTTAAAAAGGATGTGTCCTCTATAGTATTAGACCTAACTGAATGGTTAATTGTAGGTATTGACCATTTCATACCCTCTAAAAAGTTTCAGAAAAAACCTAACAGCCAGCCATGGTTCTCTCCAGAATGTGCTGCTGCCATTGCGCACAGAAATCACTTTTTCCACTGCTTCAAACGTAATAGATGTATGGAAACTAAAGCCGTTTTCAGGACTGCCAGCAACCATTGTAAGAAAGTAATAAGGAACGCAAGAGAGTTGTATGCTCAATCTGTTAAGTCCAAAGTAGCTGAGCAGCGGCTTGGTTCCCACCAGTTTTGGCAAATAGCAAACAGAATCCTGAACAGAAGCGTGTGCTCCATCCCAACTATTATCAATGGACCTGAGGTAATCTCGTCAGCATCAGACAAAGCCAAACTCTTTGTCAAGAACTTTGCAGCAAATTCTACCCTTTGCGACCAAGACCGCCAACCCCCAATATTTCCTCCTGTATCAGAAAACACGCTATGTGATATACGTATATATGTACGTGATGTTGCGAAGCTAATCAAAAACCTTGATTCGAGTAAAGCAACTGGCCCTGATGGTATTCCAATTATAGTACTCAAAAAACTTCAACCTGAATTAGCGCCCATACTTACAAAACTGTTTAAACGTTGTCTTAAGGAGAATAGTTTCCCATCTCCCTGGAAAACCTCATCAGTATGCCCTGTATTTAAGAATTCAGGTGATCGCTCATCCCCCTCTCAGTACAGGCCAATAAGTCTCCTGTGCGTCATGAGTAAGTTGCTAGAATCTGTGTTAAATACAGAAGTAATCAAACATCTCAACAAAAATAACCTTCTTAGTGACACTCAATATGGTTTCCGTTCTGCTAGATCTACAGCAGATGTCATTACAGTTATATCGCATAGGATTAGCGAATCTCTCGACGGTGGCAATCTTTCTAGAGCAATTGCTCTTGACATATCTAAATCCTTTGATAGGGTATGGCATAAATGTTTACTTCATAAGATCGCTAGCTATGGTATAGCTGGAAAAGTCTACTCAATTATTAAATCATTTCTTTCTGATAGGTTCATAAGAGTAGTAGTTGAGGGGCAAAAATCAGAAGCTCACAGTATTAATGCCGGTGTCCCTCAGGGATCCATCCTGGGCCCAACTCTTTTCCTGATCTACATTAATGATCTTCCAAATCATATCCTTACATCATTTGTAGACATTTATGCTGACGACACTACCATTTATGGTACCACATCTAAGACAGTAAACGACCAAGTTCTCTCCAATTCTCTCTCCTCTGATCTTGAGCACGTAGTACAATGGGGAAAGGAGTGGCTGGTTACTTTTAATGCATCTAAAACCAAGCTTCTCTCTTTACATCATCAACATTCTAATCCACATTTGTCATCAATTGAAATGAATGGCTCTCGTCTTCAGGAGGCCTCAAGTTTTGACAAGCTTCTGGGCTTGACCATTACTCCTGATCTTAAATGGAACACGTATATCAAATCTGTTGCCAAGGCCGCTGGAAAAATGGTGGGATCTTTCTATCGATCCAGTAGATATCTCACTGCTGATGCTATTCTCTACCTATATAAGAGCCAGGTACGTCCAAGGATGGAATACTGTTGCCACATCTGGGCAGGAGCTGCTAGAAAGGACTTGTCCTGCCTTGATAGAGTTCAAAATAGACTTCGTAGCCTCGTAGGAGATGTCCTTTTCTCCTCCTTGCAACCTCTATCTCACAGAAGAGATGTTGCGAGTTTGTCTCTGATGTATCGTTATTTTCATGGAAAGTGTTCAACTGAGCTTCAATCCTTGGTCCCCCCTCGCCAAACTTTCACAAGAAACACTCGTCTAGCTGTAAACACTATCAATAATTTCCCCCACTCTTTATCTGTGGCTAAACCTAAACGTAGATTCCATGAACAAAGCTTCTTTCTTAGAACTGCACGCCTGTGGAATTGTCTTCCGTTTTCCTGCTTTCCGGCTGACTACAATATGGTTGTGTTCAAGTCTAAAGTAAATAAGTTCTTGATGAGCCGTTCCATATAAGTTATTAAATTTACCAAATTTTCATTACTAATGATTACTATATTGACCAATTTCTACTGTACACTCTTTAACCCTTATCCTTGAGTGGCCTCTGGGCCTTGATAATGTGGTGATGCCTTTGTAAAAAAAAAAAAAAAAAAAAAAAAAATTATGTAAGAAGGGTGTTTAACATGGTCGACGAAAATCCTGGGATGTCAATCTGTAATGTTGCCAAATATCTTACACGTCTAAAAGAACAATCAAGATTGTTGTTTAATCAAGACTTTGGATACTCGTTCTTAGATCAGTTAAAGTAAACAAAAACTTAGTAAAGTTATTTAATGCATGTAAAACGACTCTTAAACAAATTTAAGTATCAAGAAGAAGAAATATTTCTTTGGTTTTCTCCGATAAAAAAAAAAAAAAAAACTTCGGCCAAACTGTAAAAATCACTCGCACAAATGATAGGGCATTATGTGCGAAAGCTAGTGAAGTTCCAATTGGCATGCACTCGAAGTTTCCAGCAACCTTGATGGTATTCGATATTGTTAGCAATGAAGGGCACATTATGCGCCACGATTTATACCACAAGGACTTAAAGTAAATGCAGATTTTGAGCCATTTTTTAACTATTCTTAAGCCTTGGATAGACCACGAAGCTTATGGAAGGGCCTATGCCTTCTAAAAAATACGGCACCCTCCCATAAAGCTTTCAAAACACAAATATGGATGGTCAAGAATTTTCATGATCATGTCACATCAAACGCATGATTTTCTTATCACAATACCTTAATTCTTATCAATTATTACATGTGTGGAGTCGTTTAAAAAAATAGTAAATAAACATCTTCACAACATAAACTCATCCATAATAGATGCAATAGCGTGCGCAATACAGAACATAATAAAAGACGATCTGCATAAACTTGCACTAGCTTTTGAACTTTAATCCCTTCGGGGTTAGAAGACGAAAGAGGATTTACAAATAAATAGTAGATTAATATCATATTTATTTGTTATACCACAGAAAATTGTATACTGCAACGATTTAACTGTTGATACTCTAATTTTCAAATAGTGTTTAAGGTGTCATATCATAACTTACGCATTATATATATATATATATATATATATATATATATATATATACATATACATATATATGTGTGTATATATATATATATAAATGCATATATATGCATTTGTGTTTGTGTGTGTGTGTCCATACAAAGTAAGAATGTAAGATTCTAAGCATTTGATTAATCATTGCAAGTTGTTCCACTCTCGGCATAGCTATATAACATATGCTGATTATTCCTTAGTTACATGAAATATATGTGCCTATGCATACTTACTATTTATTTATAAACTATATGTTTATAATTTGTACACACTTACACACATACACATATATGCATATATATATATGCATATATATATATATATATATATTATTATTATTGTAGTCCGGTGTTGTCTGGGTGTTTGGAGGTGTATGTGGAGCAAAAGAAACGGTCAATTTTTGTAACTTTGACCCATATTATGGCCCCTGATCATTTATTGTTTTGGGCTCAAATCAAGTTATTGAGTTCGATCCATATCCAAGAAACCTTTTATCCAAAATTTCAAATGTTTAGACTCAAAATGGTCGGAGGCGTTTGGTAGAGTTCTCAAAGGTCAAATTGTTGAACTTTGACCCCTTAACGGACACATTTCTGGCCGAAAACAGATTACTAAGATTTTCCCAAATTTCCGTACCCTGTATTTCAAATTTCGAGTCTGTAGACTTAATATTGACAGAGTTATTGCGTAGGGAAACGTACATATACAGACACACCCACAAACACGTTCACTTTTATATATATATATATATATATATATATATATATATATATATATATATATAGATTACTAGCATGGGTGCCCAGCGTTGCCCGGGTTTTGGAGGTGAATGCTGAGCAAAAAAAACAAAGGTAAATCTTTTTAAATTTGACCCCTATTATGACCCCTTAAAATTTATTGTGTTGAGCTCAAATCGAGTTATTAATGTAGATCCATGTCCAAAGATCCTATATAAAAAATTTCAAGTGTTTAGACTGGCCGAACACCGATCACATAGATTTTTTTTTAAATCTCAGTACCCTGTAATTCGAATTTCGAATCTGCAGACTGAAAATTAACAGTTATTGCGAAGAAAAATGTACACAGACAGTCACACAGACAGACACACGTACACACATAAACGTTCACTTATATATATAAATATATATATATATATATATATATATATATATATATTAAGCGTGAGGGAAATAGATTGATAGTTGTTTTAGTTGGACGAGTGATTTTCGTTAAAGTTAGTTGTGCAAAGATCATAAGTTGTTTTTCAGATGAGCACTTGCCATGAAAATAACGTTAAAGTAGAGGCAAGCTCGCAATGTGTCTACTATAGGAGACGCGCTTGCAGGGAAGAGAAAATGGCATCCTCCACGACGCTACGAAGTCTATTTTGAACTGTAAAGGCAGGATGGAATCTTTCTAGCAGCATCTTACGAGGTGTAGCAACAGCACTTCATCCATAGACGCACCTGGCTTTTATATAGGTAGAGAATTGCATCAGCAGTTTGATATCTTATGAAGCGGGAAAAGGTTTTCCTTATTTTTCCGGTGCCCCTGGTATCATATTGGATATACTTGCGCCATTTCAGATCTAAAGATAAAGCCCAGAAGCTGATCAAAACAGGGCGCCTCCCAAAGACGAGAACAATTCATTTCAATTGATGCCAGATGTAGATGTGTTCGTTGATCATGCAAAGATAGCAACGTGCTAAAGATACTAGAAGAGAAAATCAGAAACAACTTGGAAATTTACGGCTTTGATGTGTTGCCATAGATGGTAATGTCGTAAGCGTAAATGCCTACGAATGACCTATGCGTGTAATTGGCAAGATCATTGATGTAGATCGGGAATATCTCGTTCTCTCTCTCTTTCTCTCTCTCATATATATATATATATATATATATATATATATATATATATATATATATATATATATCAGAGGAAACATAATTTAATTTAAATACCAAAAAACAAGAAATGGGCAGGTGAAATTAAAATTTCCTTAAGGCCTTATCGTCTGACCCTCTAAGAGGAAACGTCAGAATGATAAATTAAAAACTAAGAAAACGAATGAGGGAAGAGGGGAATTTTGATTTCAGTTGGAAGAACAGTGAAAAAAATAAAATAAATTCTCACTGTTCAGGTGGTTTTAAATCAATGAATATCTCCAACTGATGTTTCAGAATCTTTTGTCTACACAGGCTAGGTCGAGAGTTGTTAATAACTAACGCCTCAATGATATTGAGATTATAGTTCGACCTAGCACTGTATAAAACAGAAAACCACCCATCGGAATATTGATCGGCACACCTATTTATACTCAACAGGTGATTGCCAATGGCGGACTCATGAGCTTGGGAGTGCCCGGATGTTCTCGAAACCTGGTGTAGTCGAATATCCCGAGGGATATGTTGGGATATTCTCATTTCTAATCTTTGGGATGTTTTGCCAACGTAGTCAGCTCCACACTGACAAACGAATTTATAAACAACAGAGTTAATATTTATAATCCATACTTTTCTTACAACATTACTTTAACTTTATATGTTTTAATGTAACATTACTTTAATTTAGGATTGTTGTATCTAATAATGATTTGATGAATTTAAATATTCACTTTGCTATGATTTCTGGAAAAACGAAATAAAAGCTTCGTGTTCGATACGATCGAAACTGTAATGTTCGAAAGATATTTATCATTAAGAAATTAATGAATAAACATGACTCAATAACATGAATGTGCTAAACTACCTGTCAAATATACGCAGTGAACCAAGTGCAAAACCTATTAAAACAATTGCAATAAACAGGGAAGTTAAAATGGTGAAATATTTATATATATATATATATATATATATATATATATATCTCAGTTGAAATATAAAAGATAGTGATCGAATATTTGCTATCAATCAGTGTGCCTCTATCTCCAGCTATAATTTAAAAAAATACAAAAATTCGAAAACCTATCCTATGAGATATACGCCACAATCACATTGACATACCGGTTCCTATCAGATCATTAAAGTTAAGCAACTTTGGGCATGACCAGTAACAGATGGGTGACCATTTTGCAAAGCGAAGGGGCTGTATCTACCGCGAGGTAAAATACCAGGTTGAGAAACTGGCAGGGTCTATCCTTCTCTCGAGGGTAGATGAGACTCTGCTAAGCAGTGGTAGGCACCCGATCTAATATAAAATATTCCGTTGCCGACAAGATTTGAATTACACTAAAAACTCGTGTAGTGAGTTCAATCTCGGCTGCGCCCCGCTGAATGGATGGATCGTATGAGCAACCTTTCTTTGTACAGAAAGCATATTCGTGTAATATAATAGACTATACTCTCAGAATAAACACTACAAAATTAATTGAAATTATTTCTAAGCAGAAATGTGACATGTGTATTGGTCATTCGGTTTAAGTGTAAAACAATTGGTATTAGTGCATAATACAGGTTTTGTTCATTCTCCTGTCCGTGTCTGATCTCTATAAATACAATGGCCTATCAAAATGTGTAGTTTTTATCATCTCTATGCTAACTTCCTGTCGGAGTCAACCTATACACATCTAAGAATCAAAATGCGTGACTCGAAGTCGTGTACTACGTCGTGCGGTTTATCAGCGCTTTTAGTGCGCGTATTTTGGACTCCGCCCAATAAACACACACTAATGTGACCTCGTTTGTTTTACAAAGCGAAAAGTAACAACTCTATCGAATAGACATTTTGTATTCCGAGGAAAAATTGGAATGAAAAGCTATTGAATGGAGACAATTAGAATTGCCGAGAAAAAGAAAAACAACAGTCTTTGGATTTGAACGTGATCATGTGAATTATGGAAATATTATTTAAATGTCAGTATCCATTGAACATTATAAGCACACTTTCTAAAGACTAGCAGGAAACAGCATAAAAAAAGTAAATTCAGTTCATGCATATCTACCTCTCTATCGCTATATAAAGAGAGATACAAAGAAACAAAGAAATGGTAGGATGAAAAAATAATAGGTTCATAAGTGTAATAGTTGGTGGGCAGAAATCAGAAGCCCAGAGCAATAATTATGAAGTCGCTCAGGGGTCCATCCTGGGCCCAACTCTCTTCCTGATCTACATCTATGATCTCCCAAAACACATACTTAAATCATTCGTTGCTATTTATGCTGATGACACGATCATCTATGGTAACACATCTAAGGCCGTAAATGACAAATTCTCTCTGATTCTCTCTCCTCTGATCTTGAGCGCGTGGTACAATGGGAGGAGAGGTAGCTGTTTACTTTTAATGCATCAAAAACAAGCTCATATCTTTACATCATCAACGCTCTGATCCTCATTTGGCGTCAATTGAAATGGATGGCTCTCGTCTAGGGGAGGCTCCATGTTTTGATAAGCTTCTGGGATTGACCTTACTCCTGACCTGAAATGGAACATGTACATCAAATCTGTTGCCAAGGTTGCTGGAAAATGATAGGATCCTTCTACTGCCCCAGAAGATATCTCACTTCTGATTCTATCTATATAAAAACCAACTACGGATGGAGTACTGCTGCCACATCTGGTAAGAGCTAATAAAAACAGCCAATCCCTCCTTCGTGACTCAGTGGGACGTCTGCAACCTCTCTCCTACAGAAGAGATGTTGTGAGCCTGTCTTTGTTTGAGTGTTATTTCCATGGCAAGTGCTGGTCTGAGCTCCAATCTCTGGTACCCCCCTCGCCAATCTTTCGCGAATAACACCCGTCTAGCTGAAAAATAATTTTCCCCATTCTTTATCTGTGTTAAAACGTAGATTCAATGAACAAAGCTTTTTTCTTAGAAGTGTATGCCGTGGAACTCTTCCGTTTGCCTGTTTCCAACCTGACTACAACTTGGATGTCTTCAAGTCCAACATAAACAAATTCCTGATAAACCGCCCCTTTGATTAAAACACTTTAGCAAATCTCCATTACTAGCGATTACTACGATTTTATCCCATTGACTACTGTACACGCAATAACCCTTATCCCCGAATGGCTTCCGGGCTTTGATAAGTGGTGACTTCCATGTAAAAAAAAAACACTAGATGTTTTGGGGAAACATCAGATATTGTGTAATTTATATGCAAAATTAGTAAAACGAAATATTTATAGCTTTGGGTTCAAATCAAGTTATAAAGTTAGATCCATGTCCAAGTTACCTATATTTTAAATTTCAAGTGTGTAGACCCAAAATTGTCGGAGGATTTTGGTAGAGTTCTCAAAGGTTAAATCGTTTAACTTTGACCCCTTAACAGCCAAATTTACGACCGAAAACCCATCACGAAGATTTTCTCAAATCTTAGTATCCTGTATACCAAATTTTGTGTCTTTAGACTTAAAAATGGCAGAGTTATTGCGTAGAGAAATATACACACAGACACACACACATAGACACGTTTTTTTATAGATATACTAGCATAGGTGCTCGGCGTTGCACGGGTGCGTAGTGGTGTATGCTGAGCAAAAAGAAATAAAAAGCGGTCATTTTTTTTAAACTTTGACTCCTATTATGAAACGTTAACATTAATTGTTTTGGGCTTAAATCAAGTTATTAAGTTAGATCCATGTCCAAGGAAGCTATATATAAAATTTAAAGTTTTTAGACCCAAAATTGTCGGAGTAGTTTCGTAGAATTCTCAAAGGTCAAATCGTTTAACTTTTGCCGCCTTAACAGCCAAATTTCTGACCGAATACCGACCATGTAGATTTTTCCATATTTCAGTACCCTGCATATCAAATTTCGAGTCTGTAGACTAAATATTGACAGAGTTATTGCGTAGGGAATAGTACACAGACAGTCACAAAGACAGACAGACATACAGACAGACAGACAGAAACGTTCACTTTTATGGATATATAGATAGATTAAGAAAATATATTTATTGCAATTCATAAAAATTAGAATGTTTATATTTGTATAAAAATGCGCACATACACACACATATATATGTATTTATAGATGTATGACTGTGTGTGGGGGTGCACGTGACACTATTTTCAAATATCATTTTTTTTTACCCAGATTTTAGTGACTATTTTAAATAACTTAAATTATTGTAGCAGGGAATAATCTTATTAATATACATGATAAAATAACATTAGCCCACATTGTCTCTCGGAATCTATTCTACAATATCCCTGTATTATATTTTATTTTGTTTATCATATTTACACCCTTTATATATTTTCATTTACGTTCGACTATAGCCTACCACAGATTGTTTATATTTTTCACATTTCCTCACAAATATATCACTACCCCCGTTACTCAGTTTCCCTTCTACATCGTATTTTATTTCGAATCTATTTTTTTTTCAATTATATGACTGTGTCATTATACGTCACTAGGCGTTTCTGCTTCTTTTGCTTCTTACCATTCAGATTTCATGTTTATTTATATGTATATCTCGAGCTTGTTTTATTCAGCATTTCAAACTCTTATATATATTCCTCTAAAATGTCTATATATTCTTTATTCACTACCTTTTCTGTTTATGTGTATTTATATATATCTCTATATTTCTCTCTCTCTCTCTCTCTCTCTCTCTCTCTCTCTCTCACTGGCTGTATCAATTTATATATGATATACTTGTATCACTCATCCGATAGATTTGAATTTGCTCAGTCTGTCCTTCTCTTTCTCTTTGTCACTTATTTTACTCTCTTTTATCTCTTGCGAGGGAATATTCTATTGTATATGTCTTCATAAATCTCTGTATCTCATGTTTGTCCAATACTAGACTTCTTCCGACCTGTTGGGTCAGTATATTTTATAGCTAGTTAAGGAATAATGAATATACATGATTAAGTGCAAGTGAGTTTTGATGTATAAACGGGCATAAAATGAATACATGTGTGCATAAAAACAAACATGGCGACCAGGGAAAACGCGTTTCAAAGTGTTTCTACGTATTTTAAAAAGGTTTGGAACCCATGACTTCACTCCCTCCCATTTCCCTATTTTTGCCTTAACCCCCGTACCCGGACTTGACAAAAATGCTAACGATTAAATGTCTCGCGTCGTCGTTAAGAAGTGGTGTATGACTTTATGTTAAATTTATAAAGGAAGTGACCCCTCACGCTATCTTGTTAAGTTTTTATTATTAAAAACAAATTCCATATTTTATGTTATCTGAGATTAGGAGATAAACTACGGGGGACTAGTTTGTATAAACTAGTTTTTTTTTAATATTTAAATTGATTAAGTATTTTTTAAAGCATATTTGCTTAGTTTTATTGTTTGTAAACAATTCCAATTTTCAATGAAAAATACACATAAAATAATCATGAATAAATAATTATGGGCACCCAACGGGATTAAATTACATATATCTTGAAGGAAAACCCGTTAAAATAAGTTAAACAAAAAGTAGTGTTAACCTTGTGTATGCTTTAAATAGCAGCAGTTGCTTTGAGTATCAGACAAGACAGGGCGACCATGAAATAGGTAAGCAGGCTCATTGTTTTAAACCGGAAGTCAGAAACCAGATGGGCAGTTTAAACACCCAAACAAACAAGCTGATCTGACTTTTATAATTATATAGAAGATAATGTGCGTGCAACTGAAGGAAATAGAATCATTCACTCGTTTGACTGCCGATAGTAATTGCACGCTTAATGGGTTATTCAGTCGAGCGTGTAATGGCTGTCTATATTTTAAGAAACTCAAGATTTCAAAAACCGAATATGATGATGTTTGGTTCTATTATAAATTATATTTTAAATACATGCAATCGGACGAAAGTTCAACTATTTTAAATATTTAAATAGAGATGTGCGTATTCCTTTGTATTATGTGACTGTCGGCCGATCGCATATATATCTCTTTTATTGATATCAACAAAAGTTAAACAAAAATAATTAAAATAACATTTGAATACAAATTCCATTAATTTTGTTTAGATCGTCATTAAAAAAAAACACAATGGACTCTCTTTCTGTCATAATACCTTTAGTATAGTATAAATAATAGGTGGAAATATTGTAAGCCCTTATAAACCATACGATAGCATATGGAACATAATCTAATGTAACCAGTATAATTGCGACATTTTGAATATTCTGACTACTGTATGCATCTTATTCTCGAAATGTTTAAAGCGGGTAAGCAACTCTGCTACTATCTAGAATCTAAGGAGAGTTTCTTGCTTGTTATGAGGACGTTTCTTGAACTTTTGTTATTTTCTGGTAAAAAAAAAAACTATATCCCTGGGCAAATAAGCAATATGTACTTTCGTTACACCAAGGGTTGAATAGGGTTGATCCGACGTCCACTATATCTGTTAAATAGTAGTCTGAGCAACGGCGCAATTGTTGCTGATTGCACAGACGTATATTGAGCTGGGTGCACACACGCAAATATTGTTTACAAACCAAGAAATTTCATCAACATTCATAATAGCTTGGTCAGCGTCATTACAGGTAGCAGTATATCAGCATTATTGATATCAGTTGGGCTGAGATTGAACGTTTGTATAAAATAAGCGACAAGATATTTAAAAAAAAACATAGTACTCTTTAATCTTTTATATATAAGGAGAATTTTTAATTCGAGATTTATTCCTGGCCCACGCCCATCTTTGGGCGGGATCGGTCCCAAACTGGTTAATAAAATTACTCATAGTCCAATATTTAAGAAGGGTCATATTGATTTTGAACGCTGTATTATTGACAACACTTATTTTGAATGCTCCGCTACTTTAAATTCGGCAACCCTCCTATCAAAAGCTTGAACAATTTTAATTTGCCTTATTCTAAATAGATGTTCCATAAGGTAGAAAAAGGTTGGATATATTCGAAGGCAGTTTATTCGATATTTTGTATAAATTTTTGTGAATGAGAAAGATTTGATCAGGGTCTTTTTTTCTTAAGCTAACATTCTATCCAAAATGACCGTAAGAGTGCTGTTTGTAACTGTTTCAATGGCAAAACGTTTTACATATTACTACAGCTAAATTATAGATTCATAATCTATATCAAGATTCAAAAAAATATTCAATATTACAAACACAATAAAAACAAACAATTTCATGCGACTAAAAATTTTGACTTCCAGATATTAGGAAGCGCTATTTCGTTCCTTAATTATGCGTAAAAACTAATCAACATCGTGTATAGAATATTATCATTGGTTTGTTTGAAATATAGATTACTAACTAAACGTCTACAGTAGAATATTAAAATTATCTTCTTGACTAGATAAGCTTTTTCCTACAAAAGATACAATGCGAGCCTGCCTCTGCTTTTATGTTTAAGGTCGTAAATTGGAGCTGAGACGGGCATCTTTCTATGAACATATAGAAAGATGCCCGTCTCAGCTCCAATTTACGACCTTCCTCCTTGGCCTGACTTTCAGGAAAAACACTCATCAGCTAAAAAAAACTATCAATAATTTCCCCCAGTTTATCTCTGCTTAAAACTAAACATAGATTCCATGAAGAAAACTTATTGTTTACAACTGTACGAGGGTGACCCTATTTCGTTTTCCCGCTTTTCAGCTAACTACAATATAGTTGTCTTCAAGTCTAACGTGGACAAATTCTTGATGAGACATCCTCTTATGTAATCCAATTTACCAAATGTCCACTACTAACGTTTACAACGGCATGTTCCCTTTCACTTCTGTAAACTCATGGTCACCGGGCATTTATAAGTGGTAACCTATTTGAACAAAAAAAAACGCAATAAACTCTCTTAAACCGAATGAAATACATCAATTATACTTTCGTTTGTCTCCGATTTGATCCAAACAATGACTGCTTTCACATATTAACAGCATATCTACCCAAAGAGTTATTGCTTTAATTTTAAAATGATAATAGAAAACTGGGGCATATTTTAAGGCTAAACATGTATCGAATTGTTAGAGATATGTGCATAAAATTAGAAATTTGCCAAAGAGTTATTATTTTATTTGCGAAATCCGCTGCTTTAGCTTTGAATAAAATCATTTAGCTTTGAATAAAATCATAATTGAAAATGTGACATAATGTTTATCACGCCAAAACACTGACCCTCATTACACTTACATAATTATATGATTAAGCCACTGTTTGATCTACAAAAGTTTCATTATTTTGGTGTTACCAGGCGTTAACTCTTTTATTTCATATTTACTGAACTGAAAGTTATAATATAAAATGAAAAAATATAGCATTTTTTTCCTTAAAAATGTTAATATCTGACTGTTTTGAGACACATTTGATATCGCACCGGTTAACTGAATGTGAAATGGGAATAGTTCAGTTTGAAACGCATTAAAATACATGTTTGAAAATAAGAGAGGCGTTCCAAAATTAATGCCTTATATTTTATTAACACGAATGGATCAGAGAGGATTGTACATTACACTGTTATTATGAGTGAACTTATGCATTTCATGGACTGTAAGTTTCGTTTCTTCGTTGCAGATATTGACTGTAAGGGACATAAAATAGCAAATCCTATTATGAACATTTGTCAAATATATCATTAAATTCATCCGCGAAGAAAAAAATTAAACATATAAACATTCACAAACGCCTGTTGAGCGTTTACGAAGCTAATGTGGGCTATGTTAGCACAATTAGAAGAAAGGTTCGTCGATTACAGATAAACGACATAGTGTGAGTTAAAAAGTGCGCTCCAGACATTTACGTCACAGGTATCAAAAAATGATGACAAAAGTGCCTTGAGAATGGTGGTTAACATGTAGAAAAAATCTGGAGTGCAAAACGGCATTCGTTTTAATATCACCACTACTGTATTTGTAACCTTCCAAGGTTATATTCTTTAGTAAAAATATGGTCTTACTTTTGGAAGGAACATGATAACACACTACGTTTTTTTAACATGAAGGGATGGTGTTAAAATGTCCAAATTTTAACGTAGAGTTACTGTTCGCAATGCTATTTCTGAATGACAAACTGATGGAAAAAAACAAACATGGTTCAAAGATGACATTTTTTATTAATTTTCATTGAAAAAATTTAAATCCACTCATGTTTAGTTATGTACATGTCATTCCCATAAAATAAACATGTCTACAAAAAATGATGGTTTCTTCATTTTTGGAGAAGTAAAATAACAGAGACTTTAATTGTGTAACATTTTAGTTTTCCTATACATATCTTAGATGAAATGATAGCAGCGACCAATTCATTCAAAGACTTTCTATTGGGTTCAATCTGGAGGCATCCTTGGCCAGTCCATCACCTTTACCCTCAGCCTCTTCAGTAACGAGGGTGCGTTGGATGTGTGTATTGGGTAATTGTCAGACTTGGGCACTGCTTTGTTACCCAGTTTCTGGAGGGAAGGGATCAAGCTCTGTTGCAGTATTTTACAGTAAATGTTGGAGTTCATGTTTCTCTCAATTAAATGTAACTCTCCAATACATTCAGCCATCATGCACCCCCACACCAAAACATTCCCAGAATCATGTTTGACTGTAGGCATGACCCACTTTGTACTCCTCAAATTGGTGTGCATGGCTGTCACCCCAGCCGCTTCTGAAGACAATACTTAAGAAAGCATGAAAACAGTTTGCTCAAGTCAACAAAGCCCCCAGATTACTGGAACCATGTGCTATGGCCTGATGAAACGAAATTTAATTTGTTTGGTTCTGATTCTGTCAAGCATGTGTGGAAGCGACCAGCTGAGGACTACAAAATAAGTATGGCATGCCTACAGTCTAAGTTTCTACGTATAGTTGACTGCCCTATTATTTTTCTTTACCTTTAATTTATTTGACGTAATACTGACTCCTTTGAAATATGCGTGTGCGTTTGTGGATTAATCTTCGAAACAAAATTAAGAACGTAATTATCTATCGGACGAATCACTTTCACGTATAGAAAGGAATTGAAAAACCAATCATTTAATTACTTTCATTCTTTCTCGACTTTGTCCTTCTCATTTGTTGTTTCGTTTTTTGTTTACATGATGAGATTTTATTTTACCTTAATAGAAACATGTACATTAGCAAACCAACTACTTTCTGTTTAGACTTGAGTGAAGCTTTGCACTAAAACATTATTCGTATCTGATAGAATACAGTCATTTCTATGATTTAAAATCAATAATCTAGAAATATTCAAAAATAAACAGCGAATACGAACCCTTTCAAGGCAGAATTATTCTCCGCCATGTTTTAAATGATAGTGAGTAATAGTTCTGTTTAGCCACCGTGTTTCACAGAGAAAGGTATGATGTATTATATTAGCACAAGTTCGTAGGTGTTGGTGCCGTTCGTTTTATTCTGACTATATTGAAGGAAACTTGACTACTATTTTACTAAGCAATGAAACATAACGTATTTCCCTCTAACAGGCCAATCTACATTTTTCCTGACCAATCTGTTACTGAGACTTCAAAAATAATTATGAATAATGCTGTTTTCATTTTTCATTCATTTACACTTTCCCGTGACCGTAGCTAGATCGTAGTTTTATAAATATAATAACAAATTTTAAACGCAAAACATTAAAAAAATAAAAAATTAAAAAAAATTAACTCATTTGTTTTGCGTTATCAAAATGTAACGTGCCTTACATTTCATTTCTCGTAGTGCGAGTCATCTGAATTTGGGTTGCGCTTTTGTAAGCAAATTAGTATTTAAAATGCGAACATAAGATGTCGTGCTGCTGAACCACATTGCAATAACTGTTCGTCCTTAGTTGAACTGAAAGAAAAACCAAGATCGTTTCATATATTTGTCCGACGTTAACACCCTTATAATCTGTAGTATATTTCTGTTACAATGAAACAATTTAAAAATAGAAATTGCTACTGAAGAATCATGTTGCTATGTTTTACGTTTGGAAAGATTTTTTGCATCAAAGCATAAAATATTGTAAATTGAAAGGTCGGTGCGACTCGATCAATAAGCCGACGAAATCGCATTATTCTGTTTTTGTGATTTACTATAATATTTATATCAGTATTGATCTAGAATATCAGCAAGCTTTAAATAAATTTAGAATAATCTGTATGTGATTAATATCAGTGGGTTTATTACATATTACTTAAACATTGAGTTTATATATTTACCAAAAAAGAATATCTGATACAAGGCAACAATGAAATGATCCATATATATCTATATCTATATATATAAATATATATATATATATATATATATATATATACCAGAAATTATCAGAATACAAAAAGTACTCCTTTCATGAGGTTGACACATATGTATATGGGTGTGTCACCTATCGGTAAATACAAATTTTTTAGTAATTTTTTAGCAACATCGCGTGGATATGCCAGTGCTAAATAAGCCGTGAGTATTGATGCTGACGAAAAGCAAATATTACTATAGCACCGTAACCGGTGGAAAATTAATTTGATAAAATTACAAATTACATTTTGCCTAGTTTAATTGTTACATGAAGGGCTCTCCCTTTCTTATGCAAGTAAGAAAACATACTAGATAAGTGAAAAAGATATTTAGATAAGGCTAGAATCAAACCCTGTAGGGATGTGTTAAAGATAATAGAGAATGTAATGTTAAAACTTAAGTATATTGTTAATTTTGTTAGAAATAGTTAAATATTGTTTATGTCGTAAATAGAGTCGATTGTTTATTCTTTTAAAAATCTAGATATTAAATATGTCAGAAAAGAATGGGCAATGCAAATTAAATCGATATTGTTTAAAAATAGGTTAGATGAGAATTGAAGATTCTTTTGTTTGCTAAATGTGTTTTTTAACAAACATATGTAAAGCCACGTGAAAATAGTCATGTTTAAAAAACATAAAAAAGGAGATTTCTCAATATAGGATTCTTTGGGTTCGGAGTTAGAAGGAATTGATCAGATAGAGTTGAAAGTCGACAGTTGATGAGAGATGATAAGTTGAAGAGAGAGCCCCCCCTTGGAAGCGAAGTGTAGAACATTAGACCATATAGATCGTAGTTGAATTCCTGACGTCATCGACTGGCCGATCAGATAAATAAAGAAATCACCATCCATGGTTGTAACTGTTTTCCTCGTCATTCCTCACACCAAAAAGGTAAATGTGTTTCATCATCTTATAACGAACTTTTGTGTAAACTTATCTAAGACGTATGTATCCTTCCCTTCATCATAAGTGCAGTATCTCACATCCTCACTATATTTGTATAAGAACTGTTGAATTATATATCTGCCGTCAGTATTAATATGACACCCCCAAGGATTGACACAGTCTTCGTCACGATGTAAAATATATAAATGTCTTTCCATCTGAATTATCATCGTCACCATCGTTATATATGTGCCCCAATATGTACTCCTCTTATACTACATAATCAGATACATTAAAAAAACAATGGTTAAGTAGAGAATAGTTAAAATAAAGATCTCGGAACCGAAAATGTGTTTTAAAAATACAAATATTTAAAATCAGTGAATAAAGTTGTACTAAATTCTCTCTAAACTCGTAAAGTTTAAACAAAAAATATACTTTTGGAAAAAATCAAGCTGATTGCCTTATTATGTTTTATGTATGTATCTGAGGTGGTAGCCATTTTATTTATTTCTTAAAATGCTTAAGTAACATATATTTACTTTATTTTAGCATGTGTTTCTCCGAAATAAAGCCACTATCCTAAGCGACAGTTGGATTTTCCTGTTTGGTAAAAGCAGAATACGATGCCTTTTTATGCTAAAATAATAACCTTACAAACAACGTTTAGATGATTAACGTATTTAAGTATTTGCTTCGACAGATTATCTAGTGGTAGGCTTTTCTGTACATTATTTGTTTTCTTACGAGTTAGCTTATGTGAAAAGATCAACTCTGGTGAAATTATAAATAAAAATATCTAACATCATCCGACGATTTTTCGTTAAATCTGCTTTCGAAATCCTTAGCAAAAATTGCTAATATATTTGTTAATATATATCAACGAACCAGATATCGACTTACTTGTAACTTATTTTAAAATATACTTAATCCTAAATAGACGGAGTATGTAAATCTCTTCAACACAGAAAAAAGCTTATGCCAATCGATTTAAAAGCAACCCGCTTCCTTAGTCAATCGTTTTCTAAAAAAATAATAATAATAATAATAATAATAATAAATTTATTTTTTATTATTTTACACCGACAAACCTTAAAATTCTGCAATTCTTTTCTATTACAAAATTTCAGCTAAATTAGTAGTTGCTCTAAGTATCTATTTTTATGGCTTTGTGTTATAACGTTTTAATTATATCCTTTATATCGGTATTTTATTTGGCATAGGAAAACAGAGACGATTATATGTTGAATCTTTCTTTTATTGATATAGTTAAAATCAGAGATGAGAGAAAGAAAATTGAAATCACTGCTAAATAACATCGATCAGTTACGAATTCCCTTTTTTGTTTGTTGACGATATTGCTGCTAACTATTTATTTGCACAAGTAGTTATATTATATTACTTTTGTATCTACCTGTATAAAAAACACCAGATATAACTGCGAATTTTATTTTTTATAACTTTTTAGGCTATAGAGCACGCGGCACATTTCTTTTTGCACAAAAGCCAACAGAGTCGGCACCATTTTTAAGTTATTTTTATCTGCTTAATGCGTTATCCTAGGAGACTTTGCTTTCTCTCTTATAGGTACCGCCAAAACTGGGGGGGTAAGTACTTTTTGACGGACCGTCTTTTTAAAAATCTACCAAAAATCAGATAATTATCTGATCAATACGAAATTTTCAGCGATTATTAAGAGAAGAATGAACTTTATAACAGTGTACTTATTTTTCATAAACGATATTTATATATATATATATATATATATATATATATATATATGCTTACAACACCCCCCCTGTTTTAGGGGAGTACACATATGCTTAAAATAATCATCTGAAACTGAACACAACATATTATGTTGTTGTAAGGGACAGAATTATAGATTTAAAAAAAATTGTTTGCATGCCTTATTTTGACGTCTGAATATCAGAACTTCGATTGTGTTTAATTATCCCGCTTTTGAGTTTTGACGTGTGAAATTCGGTGAATATGTTAAGAAAAATAATTCATTTAAGTTAAGCAAAAAAATAAATAAATAAATATTTATACGAAAAAAGCCATTTTAAAATATTTGATAAATAAATTAACAATTTCTTTTAGCGAGCCGAATAATGCATGAGCATTATTAAACAGGGCATGCTTTGAAGAATCAGTACAAAAAAGATTCGATAAATATTGTTCCCTTTGTGTTAAAAATAGCATCATTTTTTCGATCACGTTTGAAAACCTTTCGACTACGGTGGACCAAACGCGCTGAAAGATTTTTTTATTCTGCTTTAAATTGCCCCCCCCACTTTGGGGAGCCTGGCCCCCACACACATACACATTAAAAACCAAACTCATACAAATGGTCACCAATCTGGTACTGGCCGGCCTCAGCGTTAATAATACATTGAAATTTTCGTCACTGAAAAATAAGTTTTTTTTTTGTGCCTGTTTGGTCTGCCATAGTTTGCTTTTTATCAACTACAAACGTAAATATTGTCGATCTAGACTCTAGATCGACGCGAAGTAACTGGTTGCCTATATGAATAAATGGAATTATTTGAAATCCAGGTACTTATATAATAATATTTTTGCATATTCTCATAGAAAATCATCCTAAATCTTAGTTAGACAACAAATAAATAAATTAATTATTTCAAAAACCTTTTTTTTTTAAATATTTATGTACGTTTTTTTGTGCAAGACAAAAAATGTCAATTGTTAACTTTTGGGAAAATTAAACATTTAAAATGTAATTAAAAATAGTAGAAAAAGTTTTATAGTATTCTGTTTTCTATATGATAACATTCAGGGTTTTATCTTTCTGGAAAAAAAAGTTACTCAGAAATAATGGATTTTAATAAATGTAATTTCGTTTTAAAAAACAACAACTTGATTTTTCGGCCATTTTTGGCGGTGCCTACTCTCTTATTAAAGAAAGACTTCTCCGGTGTTTTTTTTTTTCCGGGCACCGTGCTCTTCCCTTAAAACGCTGTTTTTTATTTACATTTTCCTCCCATTGTGCAGGATAGACATAAATCCGTACTGTGAATTTCTATAAAACTTTTTAGAATAAAATAGTTTACATTTGAACCATGTATAAATTGGCCTTTCCCCTAATAACTGTGTAATCTTTACAGGCCAACCTATGTGCCTTTTTTATTTTTCTCTTTGATTTTGTTGTGCAGCCTTTATTTACACACCAGTATTCTCTTCTTCTAATGGTCTAGCTCTTATGTCCTACATTTCGGCCAGCGTGTCACATGTTCAAGGCATATAGGGGAAATTAATATAAACATAATAATATCAATTAGAGGGGCCTGTGGAAATTCCACCACAACATCTTTCATATGTACTATACTGCTGCCGGACATTCTGTGGGCGTTCACTATGAACAAATGCACCATCATGTTATTCTAACCCTTTTGTTAAAGCTGTAAAATAATTATCTAAACGGGTCTATACATTAATACAGTAGCGTGTAGAACAATAAAAAGCATAGAACAATTAGCAAGAGGCGGGTTGTTTATTTTTCCCTATTTAATAATGTAAGCATGACCGTTAAACAAACAATATAGAGTAGTGATTTCAAAAATAAAAAAATATTTAAGTTGAGTGTCATCATATATAATTGAAAACGAAACCAAAATTTATGAAGAATTATTGGCAAAATAATTTATTATGAAAAATAGAAGGACACAGCAATTATTAAACTACAGCCAATCGAAAAAAAAAGATGTAAGCGTAGCACACAAAGTAACACACACAGACAATCGTATTAATATATTGATAATTTAGGACAAAAATGTTTACGAAGCTCAGACAATCTAATGCGTCTAAAATTATTTAAACAGCATAACGCGTAAACAAAAATAAAATAGCAGCCATCGCTACGTTTTAATGGGGAAGAAACGTGTGAGTTTATTAAGATATATAAAAAGGTTTTTAAAACGTTTTCTACATGTAAATACTAGCCAGGATTGATTCTAAATTTTCTGTCGCATACAGAAGTTCAATGTTTTGGAGTTTGAATTCGTCTTTGTCTCCCTCACTGATTCGACTGTTTAAAAGCTGCAATATTTCTTTCAGTTTTATGGTTATTTTTTTTTATAAAACATTATAGCTGGTAACAAAATGTTTCTTTAACCGACACGTATTATAAAAACGGTTTACAGATTGCTTAATGACATTATAAGCTTGTGCACGTTTTCGCATTCATCAACGGAACGTAATTGGGTGTTTTAAATACTATTCCAATATAAGAATGTTTTATAATTATTGCATAGTATTTACACAAATTCCCTGGCACGGATTTAGTAAAAATGCTAGATATATTTAAGGCTTTCTATATCGAAATGATGCGTGCTATTATAGATTACGAACCGTGCTGAAAAAATAGTTCTCATCTTTTTACTCACTCTTCACATGTGATGTACTTGACCATTCACCAACATTTCATTTACTTGAACATATTATGTAAAATATAGCAAGGCCTGTATTATGCTTACGTAAAAAGTAGTGTGACACTATAACATCGGCACCAACTCGTTAAATACTACGGTGTTCACGTAACAGCAAGTGACCGCCATAATCTAACAAAATCAACGGTAATAATCAGCGCAAGCAATGTCAGCCAGTGCATTTCGCTAGCTCACACTACCAGAAAACGCACAACAGTAAAAGCCAGATGATTTAATTATAGTCAACGATGCCAGTCTCTGCAATTTTTCCAATGAGCAAAAAAGACACCACCGCTATTCATTAGGCAGGATATTTTTTCTGTATTCATCCATAGTCAGTAATTTACATGACTCACAAACGATATTGCATTAGATAATACTATGTATTTATGGTTTTAGACCAAGGGCTGAACCGTAACTGTTCGGGCTTTAGGGTAAACTGCAAGTGAACCTCGCCGGTAGACAAGTTATGCTAATCCCTATATATAATAACAAATACGCAATTTTTCTCATCTAGACCGAAATACCGTAGGCTTACATCAACAGATGGTACATACAAATTTATTATGTTTACGTTATTAGCCATTACGTTATTTACGTATAGAGCGACATTTCAGCCGCATAGATTCGTAATATTAAAAAAAATAGATTTATTCCTAGGAGTGCCGTCATCATCATAATCATCATCATCATCATCATCATCATCATCACCATCATCATCATCATAATCATCATCATCATCATCATCTACAAAGTAAGTAGTTTCCATTTCACACTCTAATCGCCAAATACTACCACTTACATCACATATTTATACTTACAGTGGACTTAAATTTAGACCCCTCCCTATGTAATTGCTCTATTCAGTATTGCATATAGCATTTCAGTACCCTTTACTACACTAAAAATAGTAAGGTTACCACAGACTTGATCCTCACGTTGTGATTGTCTAAACTACCCATTCCGATAGGCATGGGTTATTGGAATGATTACATCTCCTTTACTTAACGGGCACTACGGCACTTTAATGTCAGCAATTACCCGTACGCATATATATTAACATTATAGCCAATTATCACAGTTCAAAAGTTAGCTTTTTTCTTTCCTATTTTCTAGATCGGGAGAGAGAGAGAGAGAGAGAGAGAGAGAAAGAGAGAGAAATGTGTATTTTATATATCGAACGAAAAGCCTCCGTCTGTTAAGATGTTTAGGTTTTTTTTTACGGTGATATGTATGGACACCAAGTATTTCAATTAATAAAAAAAATTATAAATGATAAAATGCTATAAATTAATATAATAAAAAATAATAAATGATAAATTGCTATAATACTTCCTACACGGAAGTATTATAGCAAGTCCCACTCACCCCCATGGTTTACTGCAGATTGTGCATCGCCATCGCACAAAGACAGCAAGTATTCTGCTGGTTTGTACGTCATGGGTCAAATATAAATAGGCAAAAATTCGTAGAGTCTTGAAACCATTGTAAGAGTGAAATAGAATCAGCCAAAAGAAAGCATGCTGAAATAATCAATGAAACACATTTAATCGCAAAATATAGGAACTTGTGAATTCTAGAAAATCGATAATACTGTGGTGAATAAAGGGTAATAAGTAATTCGCCCACTGAGCAACAAATAGAAGGTTTCATACACGGCAATGGAGAATGTGGAACTGCTTGCCTGCGATTCATCCCCAACTCCACCTTAGAGCCAACAAACAGCTCCCTCCCAAATTTTCCTATGCGGACTGAAGCCACATAAGATGATGGAAGAAATCACTCTTTTTCATGTCCGCAATATAATAAAATACTGAGACACCTCAAAGGTGTGTGGGCCAGATCTCATCCCTGCATTACTAATCAAGAAAAGTTTAGTAGATCTAGCCCCCATACTTTCCAACCTCTACAATTAATGCCTTGTTGAATCTTGCTTGTCTAATAGCAGGAAGATGACATATGTGGTACATGTGTTGAAGAATTCTGGCGAAATAACAGATCATCTCAATTATCGCTCCATTAGTCTCCTCCCATACTTCGCTAAAATCTTTGAGACCTTAAGTAATCAAGCACTAGTTAACCACCTCGGAAAAGTAAATCTTCCCGTTGACAAACAATACGGATTCAGGCAATAACGTTCTACTGCAGATATTTTAACAGTCATCTCTGAACGCATTTACCATGTACTGGATAAGGTGAGCGAAGCCAGGGCTGTACCCCTTGATATATCCAAGGCCTGTAACAAAGTCTAGAATAAAGGGGCTGCTAATTGAAATTAAATCGTACGGTATAACTCGTCGTATACTAAATATAATTAGATCGTTCTTAGACAATAGAAGCATAGAGGTTGTCATTGACGAACGTACATCCAAGCAGCATAGCATTATGCGGGAGTGCCTCAGGGGTCGTCTATTGTTATTCCTGATATTCATAAACGACCTCCCTGATTATATTGTGTCCGAGGTGTGTATATTTGCTGATGATACAACGCTCTATAATATGCATGAGGGAAGAATAGATGTACATACATTTAAGACAATTGCAAAATTGTTAAAAAATCACCCCAGACTATAGAGGTATTGGGTCGCAAATAAATGGTAATATTAAATGCTAGTAAAATTAAACTGCTCTCCTTAAACAATTACAAAATGCTTATCCGACCCCCTAATCCATGACAAATAGCACCCTACCTGAGAATTTTACCTTCAAACTCTATGGCCTCGCATTTGCGCTCAATATGAGCTGGAACAAATACATACAGGGCATTGCAAAGGCTGCTGCAAAGAAGGTGAGTTCCCTCTATCGAGCTAGAAGACTATTCACGCCTGATATATATATATATATATATATATATATATATATATATATATATATATATATATGAATTCAATGTTTATTTATTTATTCATTGTTATTGATTTTCTTTGCTTATAAAATTGTTACGTGAAAACTACAGAATAATTACAAAACACCCGCCAACCGTATTCAGCTAAATCCATAACAAGCGATAATTACATGAATCGTTTATTTTATTGTCACTAGACAGTAATCACGTGATTAAAAGTTTAGCAGACTAAAAACTGGGAGACACAAGGTTCAGTAGAACTCGAAATAGTAATTCGAGCAGGTATGCATGGGAAAACATACTAGAAATGACAATTTCGTTTTATTAAGAATGATAACGGAATTGTAATTTGTTCTTTCCGGGTAAATGCGTGCCTACTAAAAGGACAGTACAGAAGAAAAGCAAACATTAAATAAAAAAACACTTACACAACAATAACAACAACCTTATTGATGATGATGATGATGATGATGATGATAATAATAATAATAATAATAATAATAGTTTAAAAAATAATCAAATGAATAAACAAAATAAATAATTGATGTTTTATTTCATTTCAGTTTGACTTTTTATGGGCGCGAAGTATTTTTTGTGGTGATTGGGCCAGGGAACTTTCTTTTTATACATCTCCTTGGTGTTACGTATTTAATTGATGAGATTTATGTAATAAAAGCAAAATCAGGTGGGATTTGAGGCTTTCAAAGAGGGGGGGGTATTTCGGTAACCTTCAGCATTTTTATTTAAGAGTTAATTATATTCTTCCTTCCGGTAAATGCCCAGACCACCCAGCTAATAAAGCAATATTGTATTAAATACTTATACACTCATTTAGTAAGCGTTTATACAGTGGTAGCTTTCTGTACCTGTCTTTAAATAGAACCTATCATGATAAAACCTTATAAAAATAAGTTCTTATAATTTACCGAAAATAAGGATAACGATTATAAATAGTGTATAAAATTATATGAAAGTTTGCATGTATAGTATTTGTTATGCCATATGCAGTACGTATACAGAAGTCATTAAATACATTTGTTTTTTAAATATCGATGGAAACAGTAATTATTCAATGCTAATATATTTAACCTGTTAGCAAAAATAAATATATTGCGTGTTATTCGTGTATTAAAACATTTGCTTCATTTAGAAATTGATATCATATTCCATAAAGTTTCATTGTATAAAATATTGTAATTATTATGTAAAATAATTGATAAAGTTTAAGATGTAATATATGCTATATAACAGTAATATTACATACACCGTTCAGTACGAATCTTATAATTGTTCTCTCGGCACTAACCTTTGTTTCCGATTGCACAGACCTTTACGTAACAATGATTAAAGTATTTGCTATTGAATTGGCGACCAATATTTAATCATCAGTTCATTAATATAAGATATAGTAATGTTAGATATTCATAAAACACTTAATTTTAACAAAAGAGTAACCCAGTGTGTCCCTTGCTTATGATCGACTACTTTTTTAATTTAAAACCGTTCTTTGTATAAATATTTCCACTATAATTATAATTTTATCAAAAATGTTAAGCTCACTTTTAAAAGAAGCATTAACTTAAATATATGATTATTAATATTTAACCCATAGTCAACCCATTTACATTTTATTGTTATTTCAATCTATAAACTTTACATTAATAATTGTTTTGCATTTTTAAGGTGGAGATTGATTATTCGTATCATGTGGATTTATCGGATAACCGTTCTTGATTCCGATTTTCATGTTCGGTCGATGAAACCCGCTACCTTTTTCTGGTTTATTTTGTCGAATTCTCGCCAGGAATGTTTCTATCGAATTCAAGAATAGTAGCAAGCCGCCAGGCGTTGTCTGGTCGTAGAATACACTTAAATATGATTCAGGCAGATTACATATTTATGATTATAGAGACAAGTCTATATATAGTGTAGCGGAGAGGATTTCCGTCTGTAGTAATATGCATATCTTCTTGCGTGTGTCTCTCTCTATCCGTGTATGTAATCGTGATACATCTAGTGTGTGGGTGGGTGTGGGTGTGTGCGGGTGGATGTGTATGTGTTTGTGTGTGTGGGTGGGCATATAAATACGCAAGAAATATCGCATTAAATTTTCCTGTTATTTTGGTCTTTTCTGGAATCGATTCTCCTCATAACTCGGGGATGAGCTCTGAGGAATATTTAAGACAAAAACATAACACCAATTTTCTTGCATGGATTATTTTATTCTGCAAGTGAACTAGTTGAAATAATCGTAATATTGACTCGAGCGTTCTACGTTTCTTTTCCGGACGAACTTTTTGCCCCAATCACGACCGTATCTGCTCCGTCCAAAATCGAAAACCGGACTTAACTCATACGAGAGAAAATATATAGTCACTTCTTTCATCCATACTCTCTGTGTCTCTTTCTTTCTTTCTTTCTGCGTGTTCTTTTCACACGACCAGAATGACCTATGACAGGTGATTGCGTTGACCTTTGCTACAAGTTTGGCATGGGTCAACTACAAAACTATTGAACTCTTCTTGCACTTACCAACTTGCACAGCAAAAATACAATTTTCAACATGCCAGTGTAACCCAGGATAGATCATCTATCAATAACTATATTGTACCTAATATAGCGTAGTTATTTTAAAAGTTAAAAAAATATAACTTGGGTGGCATAAGCGAGATTAGAAACACAACATTCTAGACTCATTCCTTTGCTATTACACATCGCCCATACGTATACATAAAGTAACAAAATAACGTTGTTTAATAAGTCTTCATTTTTTAATGTGTAATCAACTGTTACAATTTTCACCACTTACCAACAATTTTTGCCGGCTAAAACAGCTAACATATGCAATAAGTTAAAATAACTATCTATGGTAGTTCTACTCTGTGAGCCAGATAATCACAGCCGAGTTTGATAGAGACTTTTTGCGCACACACCGCCACAGTCACTTCATATATATGCATGTATATATATATATATATATATATATATATATATATATATATATATATATATATATATATATGTGTGTGTGTGTATGTTTGTGTGTGTGTGTGTATATATATGTATATGGTGGTTGGTTGTTTTTGTTTTACCGCATATCAAACCTTTTCAGGTTATTGGATGCCGAATCCAGTGGTTTTGAAGAATTTTTTTAAATAGAATATATTTTTTTTCAAGCCGGTGTCTATTTAACTCATAGTTGGGACCCTAACAGGTACTACGACTCCGGGTCAGAGTGCACCTGGGAGCAATGGCAACAGCCCGCAAGCCCGGTCCTCATCCTCAAATATACTTTAAGGTCATAGCTAGGACCAATATATATATATATATATATATATATATATATATATATATATATATATATACATATATATATATAGATATAGATATAGATATAGATATATATATATATAATTTATTTATACAAGCATTGATGGCTACACATGTGCATACATGTTTCTGTAATCACCCGAATTGGGAGATTATCTCTTCAGGCCAGGAATTATCCTCGATAACTGATATTTCAAGACAAAAAGCTTTTTTTTATTTCGTTTACAAATTTTCCGTCTCGTCATCTAATATGGGTAGGGTTATGTGTGGGATAGGATAAGTAAGGTCTTTGAACGATGCATCCCTCACCGCCTTTTATCTTTCTTAATCTAAATCTTAACGAAGGAAGCGGGTGGGAGCGTGTGATATTGTTATGCGCGTGGGGTTTAGTAAAAAGAATTATGCAGAGAAGGTGTTCAGATCCATATCTATTTAGATGTATCATATGTGTGTCAATGTACATATGTGCGTATGGTTGTATATATGTAGCTATATATGTGGATATGTGTATATATGTATATATGTGTGTATATGCGTATATATATATGTATATATATATATATACACATATACTTAAGAATAGTTTTTATTTAACAAGCAGTTGTTATGGAAACGTGAGATTGTAGGTTTACAAAATATTACTGGCAGTAATATTCTATAAGTTATCCCATCTAAACAGGAATTGCTCGATATGCAAGATAGAGCAAATAAATTAAATTGTAATTCAATGAATTTAAAAGACTCTTATTGAAATGAAATGAAGTGATTGAGTTTCATATCAAAGAATTTTTATTATTCTGAGCAAGACAAAGAATGCTTTGAAAAATTAATCTCCTTAACCTATACGGTTTCGATGTCTACCATCTCATCAGACGAGAGAAAATATTAGCAAATAGTTATAAAATATGCACCCTATTTGCTAAAGTCAGTGAGACATGAAAGTCAAAAGTGAAAATAATACATTTATCAGAAGTCCTGTATCAGGACAATTTGTAGATAAAGGATATGAATGTGTTTTAGATCCAGCTTGCTTGGTAAAATCCATGTTATACGTTCTCTACATCCGTTTGGTAATAATGTCCAAGCTATATATTGGGTAATCCGCATAGCTGTGTAGATATCTGAATCGGGCAAGTGTTTGTATAAATTGGTTTGTGGGTCCAGCGATAATAATTCAAAGTCTGGTGGAAAACTTTTCATTAGAAGTCTATATTATTTTTAGTGGGGCGAAGCGTTAGGGAGAGTAGGTAGTGGTAAGTGGTAGGAAGTGGGGTGAAACATATGTGCATATTCATCCCCATATACATATGAACACACATATACATACATACACACACCTTATTAAATACAGTTTGTTGGTTTTGTACTTGTATGACTGTGTATTTATGCTTTGTGGATGCGCGGGTATCAGTGTGTATATGTGAATATGCATGTAGATATATACGAGTGTGCGGATGTTTGTACGTGTATTTATTTATATGTGTACATGTCGAAGTTGGTAACTTTCAGGATTTTTTGTTTTATTTTAAATTTATTTTAATTTAATTTTAATTTTAATTTTAATTTTTATATGTATTGTCTGTGTTTCTGTGCGTGTGTATGCGTAAAATATACCGATCGGTGAATATCCACTCCTAGGTAGAGGTATATGTGTATGTTGGCTTCTAAAGTGTGTGTGTGTGTATGGATTTAGAATACCGACGCCGCACTCGGTTGTCAACACATATGCCTATAGTCTTTGACCACCGACCATGGGGAGACAACAGGCTGAATTCTCAAGTGTTTATAGCGTAAAACCAAAAATACGAATTGATAACAATGAAAAGAAAAATTATATAAAGGGAAGAGAGAATAAGAGGTTAAGATTTAGAAAGATAAAAACCGGTGAGGGATGCATCGTTCAAAGACCTAACTTACCCTATCCCACACATAACCCTACCCATATTAGATGACGAGACTTTAAATTTATAAACGAAATATAAAAATGTTTTTCTCTTAAAACATCAGTTATTGAGGATAATTCTTGGCCTGAAGAGGTGATCTCCCCAATACGGGTGATTACAGAAACATGTATGCACAGCAATGTTTGTATAAATAAATTAAATGTACCTGTTCTGTTTACTCATTGAGCACTGTTTGGTAGACCCATGTTGTTTCATTTGATGTATTTCTAGGAAACACAACTCTACTGTGTTTCCGTGTGCTATATATATATATATATATATATATATATATATATATATATATATATATATTAATAGTATGGCAAAGCATAAGGGGAGACAACCAAGCAAAATAATTCTAAGCAATTCTTAAGATGGTTTGTAGGAACTATATACGTATAAATATATATATATATATATATGTATAAATACATATATATATATATATATATATATATATATATATATGTATAAATACATATATATATATATAAATGTATGCTAATTTGAGCATATTTTATTCGTTTGAAAATATAGGATCTATTTAACCAATTGTCATTTAATTGTAACTATTGACTTGTATTACAATATACTAAACGCTTGCAAATTTTCACGTTGTTTTGGCTCACAGAACCAAAGATATGAGCATTTAAATATTTTATTTTTCGACGAGTATAGATATATCCATACAACATTTTGAGGCAATTTTCTGAGTTCGAAATCTCAGCAACTATTTATCATAATTTAACAAATGAAGGCTCATTGAAAACCTTCAGACCCAGCTGATGTAAGGGGGCTATGTTACAATTGAGCTTAATTTCGAACAGTACTGGTTGAAGAAGTAGGGAGGTCACTTTTCCATGAATGTTTAATGTAAAATAAGCACCAAATATATGCCAACCATGAGCTGTAAAATTGATGTTCATTTTACGGTAAATTAATATAGACAAGTGATCTCCACTTTAGAATTTCTTTATTTCTTCAAAACTTATTTTTTACTGCGAGTTTTATAGTTTTTTTCATATTCAGCACCCTAAAAAACCTATACTAGTTGTAATTTTAAACGAGTTTTCGTTGGAGGAAAGATACTGCACCTTTTCCAATACTTCGATCGTTGTCATTTGTTTTCATACTTTGCCTATGAATTACAAAATACCATATTTCCCCAAAATTTACCTCAATGGAGGGGAGATAAAAGCTTGCTGCTATGGTTTACAATGATCCAAGATAACAGTAATGGGACACTTAATTTCAAATATTTATTATATGTTATATCTTCCCTCTTTCCTTTTTATACATAAAGAACATTTCAGTGTATAAAGATTATTTGATACTTGTGATATTCATAATCGTGCCCAATTTCTAAATGAGATGAAATATAACACGTGGGAAATATTTGAATCAAGCCCCGCCTCTGATGTTTTTTCAGTTCATTGACCAATAGCAGCAACATTTTGTTTCCCCTCAATATCAATGCCAGAGTTTTTTTTTTAAATAACATGCATATATATATATATACACACACATATATATATATATATATATATATATATATATATATATATATATATATATTGTATATCATTAATGTCAATGTCAAATAGTTTATTGTTATATTTTTTGAGAAAATGACAATTTACTAAGTCAAATATTATTTGTAACTGATATGTCATTTAATTGTTGTTTTAAATATAACTGTTATGTATCCTTCTGTAGTTTGCTTTTTTTTCAGGACGAATACTTAACACATTATTTTGTATAGTTGTGATTTATTTCTAAATTGCATTTGTAAATTTATATTGAGTTATTTTTTTCATGGTCTAATAAGGCTACTGTTTATTAATCTATATGAATTAATTAACAATGTATTTCGACTGTTAATATTTTTATCATGATACATTTATGGTCATTTTATTTCATGTTTGGAAATCTGCGAATTGGTAGCCGGCGACACAACCAGTCAATATGAAATTATTAGAACTACTTATTTATTCTCTCATGATTGTCATCAATATATCTTCAAATCTCCTGAAAATGCCGAAAATGTTGAGTAGCGCATTAACCTGCGATTAACTGAAAACACAGCGATAGAAAATAATTAAGCCTTGTTACCATTTTTAAAGTGGAAAGTACCTTTGCATCCTACGACGATTCGTATTTGACTAGCAATCTGAAATAGTTCTAAATTAAATGTATATATTTCGTTCAGAGAATGCAAATTTAAAGGCAAATGCACTCTTACTGGTAAATACCTACTTAGTCGTTGCAGTGCATATGATGTTCTTGGTCCTCATTCAATTAGGCTACTTCGTATTTTGGCGATTTTGTTGTTTTAAAGGATAAAACTTTTTAACCTGTGGCTAATGCGGCTTATCTAACGAAATGAGATGAAGAATAATAATCTCGCCATCCATTTCCCGAGCAGGAAGTATACCTCGAAAAAAGAACAACAAAAGACCAAATATATAAAATCACTAAGTATGCATTGGCAATGGACTGTTTAATTCTATAATATTAGAACAGCATTAGTAATCTTTCCTGCGGTTTGGTGGCATATCATTAAGATCAAGTTATGCTCTTCTCTTATTTGTATATAAAACGTAAAACGTTCGTCTTTATTTTACACCTATCAAGCATTTAAAAATCTGCTCGTAAACAGAGTTCAATTATGAATTGAACTCTGCTCGTAAACAGAGTTCAATTATGTAATTTGATTTGAAATAGTAATTTAATGCGTCTAATTGAATTTTACTACTCTACCACTGGATCCGTGGCGTAGTAGTTAGAAATCGGAGAAAAATTAATTGTAAAAGTAATATTCTCCTGAACGTTGAAGGTTCAACCGCCAATGTGTGCAACTAAATAACAAAAATACATTTGCGAATTACTTAGAACATCTATCCAGACATGGCGGAACAAGAACATACTACTCCTGTGAATAATTAAAGGGTTCACCTCAAAATTCCGTCCAAATTCCCGAGTTCGAGAGAAACATTCCCGATTTCGACAAGATATACCTGAAGAAGGTCGGAGGTTACATCGACCGAATTGTTGTGAAACTCACACTCAAGATTAAACAGTAGCCCGATGAATAATAATACAAATATATATATATAAATTCTCATCAAATTATTAGTTTTTATGTAGTGTAAAAATCTTAATTTAACTGCACCAGAGTGTATATGGCTTTCGGGTTGTTATTCATAGGCAGAAGTGCTATTTAATAATTATACTACTCTAATTACTTATCTTTGTATTTTGCACTTTCGACCTCTCGTAAACCGTAGTTCATAACTATAAAGCCTGCAGATTACTGCAGCGTGTAACCTACGCGCACCATTCAACAAAGCCCTGTGCTATAGTTTATCAAATGTTACCCTTCTGCTTGAATGTCGATACTGAGCTCGGCGGTAGAAAGATTATAAACTGCATTGATTTCCATTGAAATTTAATGCAGTATTAATTATCACAATGTTTTATGTTGCAAAATAATTAATGTGCACATTTTTAGAATAGATGTGTGTGTGTGTGTGTGTGTGGATGCGTGTGTGTAGGTTTAAAAGATCTCACAGTTAATTACATAATAAAATGCAAAGCGCGCATTTTATCGTTAGAGCATTTCCAGAATTTGCTTCTGCTGTATTTACTTACTAGGCTCTTAATCTTGTGCTTAACTGCTCTGCTGCTAGTCCCTTGAACTTTGTATTATTACTTTCCAACCTTATGTAATATCTTGTTTTTTTTAGACATGGTTATTTCCATCGGTTTAAAATATAAGTTCTTTTCATTTACACGTGCAACGTGGTCCCAGAAGTAAGATTTATGAGCTCCAATTAGCATGTTAATAAAATAACCACTTACGCTTCAGTCTGAAATAAGATTTTTATTTTATGTTATTGTAAATCTCAAATTCTCGTTGTTGAGCTGACACTCTTAATTCACAAAAACATTTCTGTTATCTCTAAGTAAATTTATTGAGCATTGTGCAGATATATTTTGCTTAAATTTTTGCCGTACTTTCAATAAGCGTAATGTCTGTATGTCATGTGTGACGCTGAAGAGTGAAACAATTCTCCATAACTGAAAACACGAATAAAGTGGACGCACTTGAATATCTGTTATCAAATTCGATTTGAAATTAAGCCAATTCCAATTTTCTTTTTTATTTACCTTTCCAAAATGATTTTTCACATATAACCAAATAACATTGTGAGATATATTGATTTTCTTTAAATGTTTTGGTCAATAGAAACTTTTTTTTTTATTATGCAGAGAAATGCATGACTACTGAAAGCTAAAAAAAGAAAAGAGAAACGGTTGTTATAAAACGTTACCAATGCATCGGTGTAATCAGTTTTCTTATTTTATGATTTTTGCACTTTTTATACTTATATATGTACACTATATTGCTAACCCTTTATTTCATGTTCTTATCTCTACAAATTGATTTGAATATGTCCGCTTGACATACTGAATCGTAGATTAATGCTTCCGTTTCTGGAACATGTATTTGTAAGATATTTGGTTAAATCTGTTCTTGGACGACTTAGATCATGGGTTAACAGAGATTTACATTATTCATAATTATTAGCAGTTAAAGATAGTTAAAGAGAGACATTGAATAAAGCAGACATCCTGTTAAGTCCTGCTCGTGGCCAAACAGAACATTTTAAGAAGATTTTGAATGAATAAACTGAGAAATATATGCAACAACTAATCAAATAATATCATTACTACTACAACAACAACAACTACTACTACTAATAAAATATATAATGACTAATAATATAAAGTATCCTTTTTCAGAATATGTTTTTCTAAATTTTAGAAACTTTCATTCAACGAAACCATTATTTTGTGAATATGATTCGTAGCATTATCCTTTTCGCTGTGCATATGAACACCCGCATACCCAGAAGGCATGTGTTCCCTTTTTCACATTTTCTCTGAAACTGAAGTTTTTGAATGACATTTGTTTCAACATATAACATAGCAGAATAATGAAAACGTTAATTAAGTAATTTCGGATAAGCTGAATTTTGGGAACTACACCTGTTTTCACATAGTAATTAAATTAAGTAGTACTAAGAGTGTCAGAACTACTTCAGATATATAAGATAAAGTAGAAAGGTATATCCCCAATTATTCCCTTCAGAAAAGCTTGATATGATATTTATGCAAATTAGGTAATCAAATGAGTGAGTGTGGATGGTCACTTTTAACATATCGAGAGTATGTAAGAAACCATGTATAGGTGGTTTAAATAAATAAAATTGGTATCATGAAAATTGTGTGTATGAATTGTAGTTTTATCTTTTTACCTATTCCTATAAACATGTGTACACACAAACACATTGTTTTTGTACAAAACATTACTAAATTTAATTAGTAGTAATATCGACAAACGTACTTCACTTATATATGATAATATAGAAATAAATATTCTCAAAAGTTTAATAAACAGCAATTATATAAAATTTTAGAATGAGAAAAAATCATCGGTATAAATTTTATTTCAAAATGCCTTTTATCATAATACCTTGCAAGGGTCGTAATTTATTGTAATCCTCTAAATAAAACTATAATATGAGAAATTCAGTCAGTAGATAATCATGATTTGAGGTAGAAACTTTCGTGGAAGTAATGAGAAACTGTTATTGTATGGGCTGATATTTAAGGAGCTTTAATTCAATCGTTTTTAGTCAAAATAAGAATTGGGAAAATCAGGCGATTCATCGATGACCGAGTATTAGAGTTTGTATTTTGAAGAGGTCGTGATGAGTAAGTCAATAGTAAAAACGGTGTTCCAATTATATAGCCGCCTATATTTAATATGCTTGTAGGGATACGAAGGATGGCAAATTGCAATAACTTAATTCATCCATTCATTAGATTACTGATTCTATGCCTGACAGTTTTTATTACGAATATTAACAGTATGAATTTCTAAGAAAACAACCACCGTCATATATATGCGTCAAAAATAGATGTGAGTCATTTAAATCCCGCTTAGTTTCCGCTGAAAAAGGTGATGACTATTTAGGAAAATACATTCTAAAGCATAGAAGGAAGCTAGTTTAATGGTACAACTCCAGCCTTTAAAACCTTTCTAGTTGGTGAGTTAAAATAAATAAGTTTTTTTTAACTCTTATGCTAAATTGAATTCCCAATTTGTATGTCACCATAGTTAATCGCTGACAAATGTGGATTTTGTATGGTGGTGACTATGAAAAAAAACAAATAATCGCCTGCTTTGGAAGCACCATTTGTGGCTTTGGAACACTTCAACTATTCGAAATAAAAATACGAAACTTTCCTTGTATAACGATACTCGCACTTCTGGTATTAGAGGTTATAAATAGGGCTTGACTGTCGAGTAAATATCCGACACAGTATGACACAGTAAATCAACCGAGAACAAACCCACTCTCTATAAAAGTATATAAGATATCAACGGATACACACTCGAAAGTCAAAACAACGAAAACGAATATGCTGTTGTCCTGGCCCTACTTATAAAATATGGAAATTAGTCCGTTTAAGGAGGGTAATCCTTGGTTTGCCGCATATATTTGTATATGACTAGCGGGTGTGGTGTGTGTGCTCCGGCGGGTAAATCAAAACAAAAGAATAAGCGAAATAATAACCTTGTTTAAATAGTATTTAAAAAAATTTTAAGTTTAAAAAATCAACAAAAAAAAAACAAAAAAAAACAAAGAAAACTAACGTAAGGCAATCGAACGATGTTAAAATTTCTTAAAATCGGAAAGAAAGACGCAATGTGATGGGGAAACCCCAGAAAAACGAACCTGAAAACTTCTTTAAAAAATCTGAAAAATAAAAACAAAAAACATAAAACGTGAGAAATAACTTAAATAACGATGTTCAATATTACCCCTTTAAAAATCGAAAAAAAAAGACATCACAGCACGATTCGAATTCACAACCTTAAGATAATGACCCAGCGCGTTAACGAACTGAGCTAAGAGGACATTGACGGATTAGGTCGGTTTTTTGAATATTTCAACTAATTCATGTTCCGTCGTCATATGCTCATGCGTAGAGCCATCTTGTCATGAAAGGACGGGTTTTGACTACCCCTGTCAGTACAACAATGGCTAGTTTAGAGTTAAAGAATTAATGTTTTGGGGTAATTGTTCGATATTTGTCGGGCGATGGTTCTAGTTTGAAAATGATACCTATCTGGCGAAAATCCGTGGCCTGTGTCAAACGTTTTTGCGAGACATACAAACACACAAACACACACACATTTTCGCTTTTATATATATAGATTAGATTAACAAAGTTATCTATTACTTTTAGAGATATCAAATATTATTGGACTCCGACTGAACTATTAAAATTCTAACATTCGAGCAGAAGTCCTACAGCAAAGATAATTAAGATAATTTCGGTTCAACAAACGCAAGACTAGTGATGATATCAACATTTTTATTTGTAATAGTATAGAAAAATGGGTATTGAATGACAGATACACGGCAAAACGGGTGATTATATATTGCAATGTCGAGTTACCAACTCTTATAAAATTTCGATTTTTTACATTATGTTTATAGTTAAAACAAACGACCTGATTATCCTTATTACGCTAGTATATGATAGACATATTGATAACAAAATTCTATTCTCAGGCTTATATATTTACTCTTGAAAAACAACTGCCTATACACTCTACAAAACAACTTTTAGACACATAATACACTCAGTCACTAAAGGCAAACTTGATGTATGGATAGTTGAAAATATATCCATACATACTGCAGTGTACATTCACTCAAAAAATAGGATATTTCTATCAATTCTTTTCGTGTAGTAATGTAGAACATCTGCCCAATTGCTCGAAATCTCTCTTAATAATAATTTACGCATATATATATATATATATATATATATATATATATATATATGGCAATGCGTTCGCTTTTGTTATCTACGTCTGTGACTGACAAAGCTGTTTATTCGAATCGATTGTCATTGTACGAGTTGGCACTTCTTCAGGCGGTATAAGCAAGAATAAAGCACAACTGTTGTCGATTAATCTGTCAGGAACATAGCACGGAAGAACGAACGGATATTCATATTCTGTGAAGATTACTGGATTACAAGAAACATCATTGATCACCCAACCACATCTAAGTGATCTTGATGGAAAATATTCATGAATAACTGTATTACTATCATGGATTTCGTACCTGCATTTCTAAAGGCAAACACTACTATTACTACTATAATAAATAACATCTGCATCCGGAACTGAAGCTTGCAATTTATTACGATCAATGCAGTTTTGTATTTCGTTACTACTATAATATTAATTTAGATTTGTTTTACTTGCGTCTTAAGGCAACATCAAAATAATTATGAATCTAAAACAGACAATACGATTAGAAAAAAAAGCACATAAAAGCAATGTTTTACGTAGAAATTCACTGAAACTTTATATTCAGAATCATAAAGTTTTATTATTATTATTATTAAGACTACTATTAGTAGTAGTAGTAGTAGTAGTAGTAGTAGTAGTATTTAATCACAAGGAGAAGTCCCACAGGCTACTATCAAAGATTTCTCTTTGAAAACAATCTGTTGTATTCTCTGGAGTCATATTTGAAAACGATTCTCCCTAGATTTTCAGTACCTAACCCTAACCCTAAACCTAACCCTACCTCTGCAGATAACCATTGTAGATGGATTTGTGTTATCGTCGGGGTCGCTTTCCATTGATTTTTCTTTGGCGGTGATCACTGGAATTTGGGTGGCTACAAGCCCTCCTAAGGTCCCAGTCTTCTTTGCACTCGTCCAGCGGAAACCTGGCCAGCTCCTCGGTGTTCCCATCTTCCTTGACCCTCCTCGCTTTGGTATGGTGGAAATTATGTGTGATACACAGAATAATTTGCAGTTTTCGTGATTCCCTGTGATGCTTCTTACATGTGTTGCATTTTCTGCGTGTCCAGTTTGTGTTTTTAGTTGATGTGTATTAATCTCTGCATGCTTTAATATTTTAACAGTGTTCATTACTGTTGTAATGTTTTATCAAATCAGCCATCCGTCTGTTTCAAATCTCTTCCATTCTATTTTTAACGTTTTTCGATATTGATCCTAGCACTTTTTCTATTAGTTGTGTTACATTTACTTTTTCACCTTCCATATTACTTTGATCTCTCTCACAATTTCAGTGTATTTGGTCCGCTTCTCCGTCTCCCTGCTGTTCACTCTGTGGTTTTCTGAGACAACAAAATCTACAACCTGATAGGATTTTTCTATCTTGTAAACTTGTATTATATTTGGTCGTATTGCTTGGATGGCGTTATCCGTTTGAATATATTTGTTTCATAGGAATGTGTGGCTTAATTTTTAAGTACTATTGCTCGTTTGTGTTTGTACCATTTGTTGGATGTTCACGATTCAGTAACCTGAATAATTGACAGTGTATTGCCTTCCAAACTTGATCGTGTCTCTTCTTATATTCTCTCTGGGCTAGTTTGCTGCATTCGCTTATAATGTGGATTACTGTTTCGTTACTTTGTCCGCGAGGTCTACATGTGTTGTTCTTTTGTGTCTATCGAACATTGCTTTTATGTGCTTTTTTTTCTAAACGCGTTAACTTGCGCGGCTGTTATTAGGGACTCATTTTTTTTGTTAAGTCTCCTTTTTGTAACAATGTTCATGTGTGTTTGTTAGTCTAATTATTATTATTATTATTATTATTATTATTATTAGCAGAGCCCGTTAACAAGCGTTGCCCGGTGGAAGCATGCCCCTACCCTCGTAAAAAAATTAAGTACGTTTGATGTTGTTGTTGTTGTTGTTGTTGGCCAATCGATAACCTAGTCATGTAAAGAAGGGGTTGAGAATAGACACACCAAACCTCCTTATGTAAAGAACGGTTTTCGGAATAGGCACCCCCAATGTTATGTATGGCTTTCAGAATAGATACCCCCAACCTACCCATTTGGTAAGGGAGGTTGCCAAACATTTGCCTCAAATTTAGCCTTGATAATTGTTGTCAGAATTCCAACCTGCAAATAATATAAACCAATAAAAATTGCGGTTTTTAGTGTCTTTCGGATAGAAATAGATTTGGTTTCCGCGCGTGATTACAAATCTGGCGGCCGCTGGTTTATCGTGCATAATATAGGATTTTATATTTTGAAAAAATTGGATCTGCCAATTAAAAACGAGATTTTCTTAATTAACCTAGTCGAAAACTTATAAAGTCGTCCTTTTAAAGTAAGGTATGGAGGTGTAGGTATGGTAAAAAAAATTACCTCTAAAAATGTAAATAAAGGTAATATATGTGCAGTGCAATCTCGAAATCTAAATGTATATGTCAAATATGAAATATTTTCTTAATCAGGACAATCGAAAAACCTATGCAGACAAGATAAGTAACATGATTCAAATGTAGCTTATCATAGGAAAATACGTAAGTAATACATATCGCCTAATTTAAAACTTCATGTTAAAAAAGTACAAAAAGGATTAAAAAACGCCCTGTTATAAAAGAAAGTAAGAGAAAGAAAATTAACATAATGTAATGTGTGCTAAGCCGCCCGAAAGCGAAAATCAGAATGGTCCCCGTAAATATTTTTGCAGTTTTTTGTTTGTTTGTTTGGAAATAGTGGTCTGTTCTTAATCTGAGCATAGGTAAGTGTAGGGTAATCAGTATTTAATGTTCTGTTCATGAACCGTTTTTTTTTATTTGGTTTATTTTTTGTAAAACTGTAACGTTTTGTAGAGAGTATCGCCATATTTAAATAGTTTTGGAGCTTTCGATTATGTATTAAGAAGATTTCGGCAGAATCAAATTGTCAGCTCTCAGCTAATGCGAATTGGTAGAAGTTGAAAAGGAGGAATGTATTATTTTGGAAACAGGCAATGAAATAAGTAAATTATGTCTATGACCTTATGATATAGTTACGAAGGTTGCAAGCAGGGTATGTATAGAATGGGTACATTTCCTCTCGGTCTTGACTTAGTGTGGTAGAAGAACTTAATATTAAGGTAGACAAATAGGAACCTTTTTCTCTGAACATGGCTGCAGTTGTGATGGTGATGCTCCTACGTGAATATGTAGAATTTGATTATAAGGACTAAATGTATCTAAAATGCCGTTCTAAAGTTCATATTTATAATGCCTTTCCACGGGACAGATTTGGACACCAGAGTCGTTTTTTTTAGTGTGGAAAAAAGGAACAAAAATAAAAATTGTCTCAGTCGTTAAAAATTTATCCTCCACTGACGGAGAAAACAACAATTGAAGTGCAACATATTAAGAACAGATACTACCCTAAGACTTTGGGCCGAACGTAAAGTTACATAAGATAGTTGCTAATAGTCTAGACATAATAAATTTGTATGTGATATATTTTCATGCAAATCTAGGGTACTTTGGTCTAGCAAATCCAAATATTATTTAGGAAGATTATTTGTTAGAGGATTTCACACAGGATATAACAGATTATTATTTGAGAACTTCCCTACAAGCTGAGAGACAATAAATCTTCCCGTATTTTCAAGGAACCTCTATATTTTTTGATATTATTAGCAAACTAATTTATGTTATGGAAAGAGCCGTATTCCATTGAGTTGCCGTTGGCATTAGGATTAGAATAAGTACACTCATAATGTTCTTATTAATATTTTTACTGCGTCTTTGTAAACCCAATTGACCATTTTATGTAGTATCGATTGAGACTGGAACATTATTCCATGTCTCTCACTTTTAAGCTTTATTAGTTTTTTTCGTATTACTGCGGTAACTATTCCTTCGATTGTACACATATGTTTACATAGAGACGGTCAGTATCATCTTCTGTGTATAGTGCATTTGGCAGTGTCATGCGTTTTGTTATATTCTGGCCAATATACCTGAGTTTTTCTTGGGGTCAACGTATAAACGACTTGAAGTATTTTATTGTGCTTCCATTATGTGTGTATTATAAATTAAAGTTTCGAAGAGTTTTCATTTTCTTCAGGGATATTTTTTTCCGATATTCCTTTTCATTTATATTGCTTTAATGGTGTGTTTTAATAACTTCCAGATAATTTTAGCTGTCATGTCGCTTGATGTTCTCTACTCAATTTGTTTTGGTAATTTCATGTCTTCCGTCACCACGAAATTTTCCCATCTCATGATCAGCAGTGCACCTATGATGTGCTAAAACAACGAAAGATACTACCTGTTAGGATTTTTCTTCTTGTTAAGTGGGTTGCTTTCCAAAGCTTACTGTATCTAGTCTTATTGTTTTGGCGGCTAGTTCGTTGCATTCAATTTTATTGTTTCGTATTACTCTATGCAGAGTCTGCATTTGCTGTTTTTTTTTGTGTCATGTCGGACAAACTTGCTATAATTAGTACCTGTCGAGCTGTTAACAGTTATTTAGTCTCTCTGTTTATGCATTTTATAAAAAGGACATTAATATAGCTAGCATTTTTACGAGGACACCGACATGCATTATGGATTTAATCTTGTAATTGCATTTGACTTTTCAACATTGACAATAAATATCTTGCAGTGTTTTAATTTTAAATTCAAATGAACCTATTTCGACTTCAACAAAATTGATCAGAACAAGCACCATCAGAATTAACACACTGCACAAAATATGTATTCATGTGAGTAACGTAAAAATCTTGTGTTCTGGTAGCGATGAAGTCGCTGTTGGTGTTATTGATATTGCTTAGGTTTTTGAGCATTTCTAATACTGAAAGGGTTTTAAATAATTTAAAATGTGATTGGCGGTGTGTGAGAGGTCTGTAGATTATGGCGAATGGGGAAGAGTGTCTTAAGCTAATTGTTTCACTTTCTGCAGGGTTGGTTTGGCAACGTTCCGTAGGGAACTGTTGTGGAGGAGAATTGAGCCTTTGCTGTTGACTGATATTATTGTCGAGGTTTTTGATTCACGTCTTCTATTTGTGTGCAGTACTTCCCGCAGTCAGGGTTTCAAAAACCTGTAGTGGATGATACCACTAAACAGTCAGCTTGATTTAGTTTTGAAGCAACTCAGCCTTCAGAAAGTTTTGTGAAGTTCCGTCGGCATCTAACCACTGGGTTGAGTGTCATCGGTTGTAAAAAAACCCATATTTCACTGCAAGTCACAGCCCGATCGAGAAAGCCTGGTGTATAAAAGAAGGGGAAATAGAGGTTCTTTTGGTTGTCGTTCAATTCGTGAGACACCCATTTATCAAGTTTTATTCATATTCTCTCTCAAGTGGTTGGAATTCACTGTATGCACTACCTCTTATTTGGAAGCAATTTCTAAAAAAAATTGTCCGTTGATTGGTTCCGACTAAGACTCTTAATGATTGGTTGTCAACATAAGATATTTGACTAATACATTCATCATTTTCAAGACTCATCTCACCACCACGAAATTTCTTAAACAAGCATTGTTCTGCACGTTCAGTAATGGTTCCTCGGTCAACCGAGTCGTTGATATCGCGAGCTCTTTCTGCAGCTTTTCGACCCTGCTTGAGAAAATTATTACACATTTGCTTTTTTTCTATCTTGTACTGAATAAATCAGTTTAGAAAAAAAGCACAATTTAAATCGATTGTAATTCAAACCATTAGATAGAGTACAACAGCCCTTTGTGTAATCTCATTTATAGAACTTACTATGTATGCTTGTTTGTATTCGTCCATATTTTCAAGATATATCTCTGCGAAACTAAAAGTCACAGAGCGGCGCAGGGGCCTCAAATGATTGGATATTTTATAAACCGTTTGTATGTATTTTAGCCGATTCAGATAACTTTTAAGAGGTGTAAATAAAAAATAAAAACGCTATGTATTTTGTACATTCATCTTTATTTATATTTAATCAGTTCATATGCGTGGCAAGTTAGTAAAGTTGTAACCTCGCCAGCTTTGATTGCTAACGTTTTGCTTTGCGTTTAGATCCTAGCTCATGGCAACCATTTTTTTTTATTTTTTTACTTTAAAAATCACGACCCTATAATAATGTCTTCGAAATCTGGACAAGTTAAAATATCATATTTAAGCTTATTTTACGACCGATCAACGACGGGCACCTCTCCTTCAGTGATATATATAAAGTAAAAGAATTAAACGAGAACTTATATGAAAATACATTATTTGACATCCAAATGCAAAATTCGCAAACATTTTTTCGTCAACCTAATACTAATTTTTGTTAATATTATAATTCAAACATATAATCATGTTTTTAGAAGAAACTAGTATATCTAATACACCCCCATATATATATATATATATATATATATATATATATATATATATATATATATATGCAAGATTGAAATGCGATTACACATATACATATTGGAACGATAAAGATGTTGCCCTAAAACACTACAGCTTTATTTTGAAACTTTTATTAAACAGACTAATTCAGGTAACTTTATTATGTAGTAGAGCCGAAAGATCTATTTGATGTAGCAAGCTTCAGCTTTAATAACCACCTCAATAGGGGTCCGGAACTTGAAGTATGGCTTCGATAATGATAGCTTTAGTTTTGTGAAGTGTCATGTTGCTGATATTTCTCACGTATTACCTAACGAAGTAGTCTGGTGCGTTTACGTCGGGTGAGGAGGGAGGAGTGAGAGAAGGGTACAAATGTGTAACACTTCTTCTGCACTCAAGCCCAGGTCTCTTTGGACTTGTAGGTAGGCGCAGAGCCCTGTTGCCACACCCTGGATCAGCCACCGGTTACCTGATTGCACCAGGGGGTCATAACACTCTTCAGCACATGCAAGTAAATTTTGGTGTTGACTTTTAAGCCAACATCGAAGATATGAGGTGGCATGGTGTGGCCAGCACTTGAAACTACACCAAAACCATAACCGTGACTGGAAATTTCGTGGAGATGAGCACTCAACCTTTGAACTGTCCGGATTTGCATGTTGAGAGTGTTCACAATAGTCCTGTTGTCGGAACTTTCTCGATAAAATGCATGTGTTGTGCAGCAGCACATATCCTATCTCGCTAATTGAACATTGTCTTACTTACAGACATGATAGAAAACTCCTATCGCTCTTTAAATTTGTGCAGAACTGACCAATTACTTAACGAAAAAAAATGCAGAAAAATAAGCAAACCGGTTTTCATCAAATAGAAATAGAATAATGTTTTCTTTTCCCTGGAGATATTTACACCGTTTCAGCAGCTAGTATTTAATATATCACAATACCCTATGATAAAGTCAATTCAGTTTTTCTACATTACTTTTTGTGTAATGTAAAATAACTAGCAGCTAAATATTTTATTATATATTATCAACTTTTCAAAATTGAATATTTATGTACTTCTAAAAATTAAAATCTTAGAACTATGTTTTACATTTGTATCGGAAAATTAATATTCGTAGAACTATTAAATACATATTAAGTCGTATACAACTAAAAAAATATAAAATGCAAAATGACTCGCGGGTTTGTGTATGTCTACGAAGGGCTTTTTCAGTGGAGGTTCTCGCGTCATTTAGATTCCGGCAGAAGTTTTCTAATACTTCCTTTATCTTAATATCTCAGATTCGCAAACAGATATCATCTCTGTCTTTTTTCTTTTCTTCTTGATCAAGTTTGAAAAAAAATCCCTCGTTTTGAGTGTGTGTTTGTCTTTTTTCCTGTAAATCAAGCGAAACTAATCGAACGCAAGCGTCAACTCCCGGCCTTTGCTCGGGTAGTATCTGTTCTGTAATTGGTCCTTGGTCAATGTAGGGGAGACCCTCCACACGGAGATAATTAATATTTATTTAGATACTGCCATACTTCTACCTTGGGGGGTAGCTATTTTCCCAAATATAAAAACATGCTTTCGTGGGGGAAACAAATAAATAAAACTGCAGAAAGCGGGAAGCTTAAGTAGACTGCGGCCAGATTTTAAAAAGCAACGCTCATTTCTGCGCGTGCGTTATTCTTTAGTAAATTACCAATTCATTGATTTATGTATCCCGTATGGCGTAATAGTTACCAATCAAACAGTAATTAAACTATGTTTCCGATGTCACTACCACCTCTCTCTGTCTTTTTTATTTCGTCTTTGTGCTAATATAATCCACCCGGGAAAAAATTAATTACCTACTATTTTTTCACATTATTTTCCTCTTAGCGTACGGCTTCGAGCCTGCCTGCCTACTACAACTTTTTTGTTGTACTCAACACACCTCCAAACACCTGGGCAACGCTCCCCGCTAGTCCTTTATAAGTATATATATATATATATATATATATATATATATATATGCATTTATATATATATATATATGCGTGTGTAAATATATATATACCGCATTTACGACCAGCGATTGCATTTTTAATACGTGATACACAGATGATAACGCAAGTGCCAAGCCTATTAAAAAAATCAAGTAAATATAAAATTCAAGATTCTTTGAAATAAACCGATGAGTAAAACTGAAAACACACGATGCCATTCTTCTGTCGGAGATGTTTTCGAGTGATTCAGACGTAACAAGAGATGCATATTCTAAAGCAGGATTTAAGATAACAATACACTTTATATGGTATGTTAATTTTTCAATAAAATATGTTTGATCTGTAAATCCTAATGTTAATTAGAAAGTCACAAAATATATATCACACATACAATAGATCTGTGTGTCTTTAAAGCTTGTTTGTTAGGGTGAATTTTGCATGCAACGAATAATACTGCATATTATTATAAAAATGTGTACAATATTATAGTATGTTTAATAGAATGCCCTATTCATGCATTGGGCATTTATTTTGAATAACAATTATTACGTTTTATCTATTGCATTATCTGTTTCTAATCTTTTCTCCAATCACGTTTACTACGTCTTGCTGTATTTCATTTATTGGTTTGATACATTTAAGTACCATGCGCAGACGCTTTAGACAACGCGTTGTTTGGCGCTTATCAGATCGCACCGTTTCTTATAGAAATCCGAACAAACCCATTCACACAAATCTCTGTATTTCTAGTTTTATATGTTTCTTTTTCCTGCTTCATATCATTTATTACCACTTCTTTTCTTGCGGATAAAATTCATAATTCGGATTAAAATTATTATTTGTTAATGAGCCTCTAAATAATCGTTTCTGTATAAAATCATAACGACTAGTGCATATTCATAGTAGGAACGATCACTTTAAAGAATATAAACGTCTCAAAGTTGTATCAGTCATTGGAAGCAAGGTTTATAAAAAAGACATGTAAATAGATTGTAAGATTTAACTGTAACACCATGTGCTCATACATACAAAATTATATTGCTTAAATAGAATAGTAATTCTAAAACATTTCGTAAGTTTAGAATTTTAAAATAGCTACATAGATCAACATGGAATTTGGTATAACTAGGAAATGTTCAGAACTTTTAAACAACAGTGAATTTTATAAGTTTGTATTAACGTTATCAACTTCAATCTATTTTGAAAAGATAGGATTGTCCAGTCGACGAAGACGTAATAAAGATGCCGTTTCATGTCGAACAAAAGCAGTGCTTCCGTTCTTAAGAGTATGCCATAACTAGGAGGAAAACGTTTTATTGTCATCGAAATTAGTATAATCGACTATTTTTAAATCAAGTCGCGATACACCGGAAGAAAGCTTCACATACTTCTCACAAGTCAGTTTTCAACAATGGAGTGTAGTCTTGCAATGTAGAGAACCTACTGTCAATTTTATGATTTTTTATATAATGATTCGATTTAAAGTTTAAAATTCAAAGCAATGTGGCATTGTTCAATTGTGCTCAAGACATAAACATTCATTTCGAACGTGACCCTGTCATATCAAAGAACTAACATTGATTTCATACGCCGGGTCTTTCCTCCTGTGGGTTAATAACTTCTAAAATGCGGTTGTGATACTAGGCTGAATAAGGTGGTAACTTGATGAAAAACGCCTGTTTTTTTTATCGGATTTTTTAGATTTCGGTTTTCGATACTCATCGAAGTCATTCCTATGCAAAACCGATTTAAGTAAATTGCAATACATGAAATAAATTTGTGTGAAATGTTAAAAAATCGACCGAAGCGATTAGGAGTCCATAGGGTGATAATACACATACACAAGATAAACTTCCTTTCATATATATTAGCATGAGTGCCGGAGCATAAAATGGTGTATGTCACAATATCTTACCTACTGTTTATAGATGGGCCAAAAAACTGATATATTCTTACACTCATAACAGAGTAATTGAATATGTTTTTCTGCACAAATATAAAACAACAATATATCCGTATCTATTGAATGCACAACTGCAATCTACCAACCATACGTAATACAACTCTCGAATTTTGAAGGTGTCAATTAATTATTACCGTTGTTTATATTGATAGCCATATATTTACGCTTAATTCCAACTCAAGTAAACTAATAATTTTTAAAAAGTGATCAATACAGAATAAAACATGCGTTCTAGCCTTAAAACCAATTGTCGGATCACATTAAAATTATATCAAACAGCTTGAATTCAACAACTTAATGTTTTTGCGAACTACCAAGGTTCGATATTACCAGTGCATATATGGTTGACCGTTTAAGAATAAAAGGTGCCATGGTCTTTGAAGTGGCAATGACTGTACGTTTTTTTTTTTCTCATTTAAAATCTAATATAAACATATCATTACTCGAGATATAACTGTAATATAACTGTGGGAGAAAGCCATATCTAACATTATTGGCGTTTATGTGTTTTCTTATTCAGGAGTACAAACTCTTTAATTTTTTTTAGGAATTGTATATATCTCGACAAATTCGAGAGAGTAATATATATTTCGTTCGTCCTTTTGACAATTTAACTAGAATTTTATTATTACATATCAGTTACAATTTTGTTCTCTAGGTGCTTATTACTGTGCAAGTTTCAAAAACATACACCGTTCGCTTAATATCATAGTATGCCCCTACGTTGTCAGGTACATTAAGCAATTAAGTGTATACATAGCAGTCTCATCAAACTTACTATTTAATGAAACCACATTTTTGGTTAATTATATACAGCTGGAATTTTACTTGTGCACTTGTTTGTGCAAACCCACTATAAAATCCTATACGCTATCTACATATACGTGATTTCTGTCAGAAATAACATTCTTCACTTTTGATCCATTGCAGTTTCAATTCCTGTTTATTTCACTTTACTCTTTTATCTATTCTCGTCTTTTCTATATTTCTCTAACGTTGAGTCTGTTTATTTGTACGCCAGATTCAATCAAAAACACAGACAGTTTTGACAATAACGGAACAGTGTTTGGCGTTGGTCAATTCGTCTCTTCTTTTGTTTTAATGGAAACAAATAAACTCATTCCCCTCATTTTACTCCACAATGCATTATATTCTCTTCCTCTATTGCACTTTCGATCAATCTTTTTTTTTTCATCGCCCTCATATCTTTCTCTTTCTCCAATATGTATCACTTATTCCAGGAGGAGAGCTATACGTAAACAACATTATAATATCTTTTGACGTCATGAAGAAGAAACATATACGTCAGCGGAATGTGTCACCCACACGGACACACACACACATATGCATATATATATACATATATATATATATATATATATATATATATATATATATATATACAATGCTCGCAAATAGAAAGACAAAAAATATATAATGAAAACACCATATTTCGTATGTTCCTATGCGTTACGATTGTTTAATAAAAATTTGGACACTTATATCATTTTAATATATTGCTACTTATAAAACTGACGGATAAACTAGTTATACATACGTAAATACATTAATGATCTCTAGTTTAATAGATCAATCAGTTGGAATATTTCCCCACCACTCTTATATTTTCTTTGTATTTTTCATTTTTCTTTAGCCTCCGAATTTGTATTTTTCATTTTTTTAGCCTCCGAATTTAGTAATCATTCTATTTTCTTTTTTAATAATAAGATTTCAACAAATAACTAATTTACCGTATTATTTAAATCCTTTGTAGTTTTTTTTTTATTAATTATAATTCTATTTAACTATTTGATTAATTAATTTTCCAAATATTAATCTACACCTCCAAATTCTATTTTATACTTTACGGTAACACTATTTCCTCGTTAAGCTACGATAGTTTCATATAAACTTTGTTTACATGTTACGATCTACTAATAATTTTTTTCGTCACATATAATTCTTTAAAAAGAACTCTAACAAAAGGTTAATTTAAATAGTAATAATTATAATGTATCTTCATCCCACACTGTTTCTGTCAATAATGTAAATTTTAAATTTATTTTTTCAATTATTTACATCTGATGATGATTAGAATCATCCTTTTCTTTCCATCCGTTATCATATGTAATATATTTACGTTCTAATGAGATAACCTTATATGGTAAATTTTTATCAATTTATCTATTCACAGAAGTTCAATGACTTCATATTTTAATATTTTACTTTATTATTAATTAATCACGTTGTTCGATTTAAAACTTATAGTTTAAACATTATCTGCTTTATAACAATTCTAATTTAATTTCTCGCTAGATTTCTTTAACACTCTATCTGCGTACATTTTATTTAAATTATTTTAACCTATTCTAATTTTTGCAGTTATTAAATAATAGATTGTCTTACCTATACAGATTATTAAAATTAAAATTACTTTTCCTATCAAGGTTATAATTATTTTAGTTTTTAGATGTTAAGTTCATGGTCTAATAATTTATTTATTGCAGCATTTTAAAATATTAGTATTTAATGTAAAATTCACTTTATACACTTGCATTTCAAACTTTGATATATTCTGTGAATTCATCGTTTATTAAATTTTATATACTTCTATGAACACAACTTTATAGAACTTTAAACTATTTGTTTAAAATTTTTACTACGTGGTATGCTCAAGTAAACATAGTTTACATATTTGTCATTTACTCGATTTATACTCTCAAGCTTTATCTACTATTAATTCAAATTCTTTTCTATTCTTACGTAGTTCTCTAACCCAATGATTATTTGCAGTTATGTTCACCTTATTAATAATTCATTTTGGTTCTGTCCTTATTTCTATCATTATTATTATCTCGATTTGGTTCATTCTCCTGTACAATTGTAAATGATGTAAAATGGTGTCGGTATCTGCCCTTGAAAAACAGCCAGTTCCCCTAAGTATATATTTTTATTATTATCCACCTTAACTTCACATTTGTATATATATATATATATACATACATGATGATTGCAACGTCTTGTCAGACGAGTGCCACTCCCTCAGATATTTAAAATCCATGAGCCCAAAGTCCTGAGGGAGTATCTATACAAATATGATGTTACAGAGTCTTAGCTTTGTACGACAGCTAAGTCTCTCTCTCAGTTCAAAAAGTTGAGATCCAGCAACAAGCAAGACCAAGATAGCCAGCAACAAATTAAACTGCAGACCAGCTTAATGCGGGTAATGGTCTTCCGCTTTATGTTTTTTTTTTAAATCAGAGATTTGCTTCTCCTAGAAAAGTTGGCTTCACCACGGCTTACGGGAGCCCTCTCCACCCCAATACACATACACACATACACACAAATATACACGGTGCTAGTTGGCCGTTGATCCAGAAAAAGAGTTCATTCGCCCTTTGGAAGGTCTTGTTTTTAATCCTTCAGGGAGACAAGCCGCCCTCCTCACCAAACAAGTCTGGTGGGGGAACCAGTTTAGTCGCCGGTGACCCGACCATGAGGCAGGTAGTTCTGGGTTACATGGTACCAGTAGCACATGACATGACATGACATGACATACATATATACATACATACATGTATATATATATATGATGATGATGATTGTCACTTCTTCATAGAAGAAGACCATCTTTCCCTTGCTTTATTGTTGATTACTCAATCATTTATTTTTGATTACTCAATCATTTTCATGTAATGTATATATATATATATATATATGTGTGTGTGTGTGTGTGTGTGTGTGTGTGTGTGTGTGTGTGTGTGTGTATGTGTCCACTGTATCCACTGGCTTTTAAGAATTCACAACAGTGTTTATTTTATTTTAGGATAGTCAGTTGCCTACCATGAAAGGCTGTATCAGAAATTTAAAATAAAACAGTATGTTGAACCATCACTTACAACACAATCTGTAATCACAAGAACAAAAAATGTTCCAAATACTAGATCTATTTACTTGTTCTAGATTAGTTTGGTTAAATATCTATCTTACCTGTGACACTCGTCTCTGTCTCCAGATTCAAAATTGACATATTTTTAATTCACCAGTCTGCAGTATTTTAAGATTCAGATGAATACAACTTATATATATATATATATATATATATATTTATATATATATATATATATATATATATATATATATATATATATGTGTAATTCTTTGTTCGTCCGTTATGAGTAGTCTAAATAACCACTGGAACGATTGCTTCGACATTTGGTATAATATGTTTACTGCACGCATGCGTGTTTTTATATATCTCTTTTTAATTATGACATTATACTTAATTTTTCTTTCATAAATAATTGGGTCTCTTTGTACCGATCGGCTATTTTATTTATTTGGGGACAATTATTTATCACCGGCTGTCGTCACGTGACATCACTAAAAGGATCTTTTAGTCTCACCACTACAGACCGTGGTCTAGCTTAATGTAAACAGAATGTGTTTACAATATCGGTAAATTTTCAATCGATTTAATCATGTGATTATTGATAATGTAACCATGTGATTGAAATTTAATACAAATTAACCAAATGTGGTAATTTTCCTCTCAAATATTCATCGAAAAATGGTAAGTATGGGCAAAAGGAATGCTTACGCTCAAAGTGTATATGCATTTTGCCCCCTCCCATTTACTTAAAAATTTACCAAAAATTAGGAAATTAACCTATTTTAATGAAAATTTCAGTATTTATCAAATAATGATCGCAGAACATATTGAAATCATTATTTTTACTTAGATCTTAGTGAAAATGTATTATTTTAAAAAAACAAAAAATAACGTTACTAAACTTATGGTTTTCAGTAATAAATTAAACACGCAAGAATTTAGTTTTCCTTTTCTTATATAAATAAAGCATCGTAATTTGTAACAAAAGAAAAAAAAATACAGAAACATTACGAAAAAAGCCCATGAAGTCCGTATTAATGAATTCGATATAGTTCGAAGAAAAATGAATTTCTCGCACTACCGATATTATCATTGAATTAAGCATTGTTTATTTAATATCTTTGCACACAAAAAAATATAATAGCAAAACATTTCTCCTTTTTTTTAAATTACAGATTTTGCATATTTTTTATATGCAAGATATTTTATAATTTCCTTGCTCGCAAGAATGTGAAACTGTCAGCGTAACATAATTTTAATATAATATTGACCAATAATTAAAAAAAAATTTAAAACAGGAACATAAAAAAATAATTAAATTAAAAAATGGTAACATTTATACAAACATTTACAATCGAAATATACGAGTGCCCGTTATTCCCAGACAGCTGCGTCAGATTTTGGTCCTTTGTATATTCCGGATTTAAAAAAATACGGTGTGTTGTGCTTATGCGAACGGCAAAAGCACTCGTCCGTGGGGATATTTCAGCTATTTTTAGCACAAACAAGGTGTTTTTTTTTAAATTTAATTAAATATCTTAGGACTTTACTTTACTAATTATCTTTGAAATAAACCCAGAAAACTAATATTTATCTCTAAAAGGATTTCTACAATTAATTTATTTAACTTCAAAATTCAGCTGAATTGGTAAGCTCGCCGAGAAAACATTTTTCATAACTGTTTTTTTTTTCACGTGTACAAAATTTTTTTTTCCTTTGGGAATTAAGTTTAGTCCTTCATCTTTCAAATACAATCAAAAAGTTGTCGGAAACCTACAAAAACTTATAATAAATCGGCTTTCAAAACTAGGTCCCACTATTCTTATTCGTTTATTTTTGCCCGTACCTAAAAATGGATATTAGCAACTAGTCGACCATTGTGGATCATCTTTTTACTATTCAGAAAATTGAAGATTCAATTAGATATCTATTTCCGCCACCTAAATTATTTAGGGTGAAATGCGTTTAGGAATTTATATCCAAATTATTTTAATTGAAAAAAAATATTAATACAGTAAGTTAGGTAAAATTTACATAGAATGCTCTGCTTTAATGTTGTTGTAAAAATTGAACGGACATTTGAATTTCGTTCTCTTTTAAATTCGGTACATTTTTACATTATGTCCAACTCATCGTTCACATTCGACATGTCAACTTTTATAGGTTTTCGGGTATGCTGACAAGGTTAGGGGTGTCTATTCCGAAAGCTGTTGTTAACATGGGGAGGTTGGGGGTGTCTACTCTGAGAACCGTTCTTAACCGGAGTAGTATGAAGTGCTTATTCGTTGTAAACGTACTCGACAACCTATAAATGTCGACATTCCCAATGTGGACAGTAAGATGGACTTATGTAAAAAATAAAGAAAGATATACCAAACTGATTTTTTCGCTTAAAAATGGAATTATTTCCATTTCGTTAATAACTTTTAAAAACAATATTTTGTTTTTATATATATATATATAAAGCACAATTGTTGAATGGTATTTTTTTTATTATATTCGTTTGGGGGGGCGCATTAAAAAAGATTAAAATGGAGCGAAATTTAACTTATCGTTCCATTTTTACAGCAACCGTCAAACAGCGCATAATCAGCAAGTTTATCGTTAGTTATAACCATTTATATCTACTTACATTAAAGTGTAGTATCTGTTCTTCAGATGCGACACTTCCATTTCTCTTTCTCTTTCAGTAGAGGAGAAATCCTTCACGACTGAGACTTTTGTATTTTTGTACCTTTTCTCCACGGTAAAAAACGACCCTGGTGTCTAACTCTGTCCCGTGGGGAGGCATTGTAAATAGGTGCATAATATTCGAAACCAAGCGACTCATAAAAATCTGGTAGCTGAGTGTACAATCTGCTTAACACATTGAAAAATTAAAAGAAAAAATAGTGCTAAGGTATTTACTGACCCGCGCCATTTTTTAAATCGTATTTCCAATTTTAATTAAAGTTTTATGATATTTTTTTTTATTCAATTGTAAGGTTAAAGTACAGAACAGGTACAACACCCCCTTCCCCTTCCATGTTAAAAATGTTTTTGTTTTTTTTAATAATAACATTATTTCAGCACGGATCAATAAGTGCATGAGTACCGAAAAAAAGAACCTCTCCCAAACATACTGCAATAATTTGGTTTCGTCCTTCCCTTGAATGTTTCCAATTTGGAAGATTGCTTTACTAAGATTTGTATTAGAAGCTGAGCACTTATTAAGATTATTTAATTGTTGAACTTTTTGAATTTCGGTTAAATTTGTTAGTTTGCAATCGGTGATAGCCCACTCAAAAACTTGAACAAAAGATGAAATTAAAAAGAATGGTACTCATGCAAAATCTGAGCCTCCTCCCCGATTTCAATTATGGGAAAGGTAAGACCGGCAATAACCGGATTTAACCGAGCGTTGATAAAATGTTGAAATACTAAATAAACATTTTTTTTTGCATAATTAATTAATTAATGATGGGAGTATTTTTCTGTTTAATTTCTTAATATCTGTTTGCAAAAAATAATTTTCTCTTGGAAAAAATCAAACTGTCCTCTACATTCATCTAACTATTTACAGTGCTCATATAAAGCAATCATCTGTTATTTTTATAAATTCCGATTTCAAAAGGAAAATTTACTGCCAAATTCCTTTTAAAAAAGTGCAAGCTTTCATGAAAAAAACAAAACAAAATGCACTTTACAATTTATGAAAAAAAAGTAATCTTTTTGGGAGAAAAACAACTTTTATTTAATAAAAATTGTAAAAAAATAATAAAAGTAAATAAACAATACAAAATGAAATGCGTTCCATTTTAACGAACTGAGCCACAGCAACGCGTGACCGGGTACAGCTTTATATATATATATATATATATATATATATTATATATATATATATATATATATATATGTCAATATAAAAAATATGTCAATTTGAATCTGGAGAAAGAGAAAAGTGTCACGGGTAAGAAAGATGTGTGTTAATTGCATGGCAAATTTAGACAAAACTAATTAAGAACAAATAGATAGATCCAATATCTGAACCGTTAAATGTTATATATATATATATATATATATATATATATATATATATAATACAGGTGCCAGAATTATATGGAAATCGATATTTTTGTTCGATATCAGAGAGTTTTCAATGACAATTTGTGAAATTTAGCACGTTTATATGGCAACACAAATACAAGCACATATCTATAATTTAAACTAATCTACACAGTAATAAAATAATTGGCAGCCAGTTTTGGTGATGTTAATTTTTTTCAGTGGGCCAACTTTATATGCAAACCAATGCTAAAGTATCATCGAAACATTGATTGTTCTAGGAATTCGTAAATTGAGAACAACAGTAATAAAGAACAAACCACTTCAATATGGTTTCATAGGACAACCAATATCTTATATAATTGACATTTCTATTGACAAGAGTAAAAAGCCGTTGGTCCATTGAAGATGTCAAACTTTCGATTTCATCTGATTAAATGTCTTTGGCAGCAGTCACAATAGCATTCCAGAGGGCATCCTTGGAGTTGTAATGCCTTCCTCTGGAGTAAATATTTTGTTTCAAGATGCTCCACAGATTTTCGATGGGATTTAAATCTGGAGAACAGGCTGGTCATTACATTATTTTCCTATAATATCAGAATAATACGGTGCATTATCATGCATGAATACCATCTTTTTTCCGAAATGCCAACTTCTTCTTTTTGTGCCAGGGTCCCAAGTGTTCCATCATTAAGTCAATGTAGAGTTTGGTGTAATTTTCAATCCATCTGCGCCTCTGATATGTCCTACATGCTCATTGCCAATGATTGCAGGCCAGAACATCACACCATCACCTCCTTGTTTACGCCTGGTCCTTTGTGGGCGTAGATCTTCATTATCATCCTCCCCTCCAGCCATCGAGTCCATCAAGGGTCTCTCGACACTAATTGGTGAACAAAGCAGGTTGAAAATCTACCTTCATGTGATATCTTGCCAACTCCATCCTCCTTTTCTTGTGGATATTCTTCAATTGATGTCGGACCTCTCGCTTTCTAATTTTGCAATCGTCCTCAGGATACGGCAACGAATTGATTTGGGCACATAAGGAACGCCAGCTTTTTAAAAACGTGTTTGCAAGTTTCACGCGGGTTACGGCGAACTCTCTTGATCTTGCTCATTGTTTAACGTGACAGATATGATTTCTTACGAATTTTCCCTTTGTCAGAACGTCCGTTGCAAAGGTGAGGGTTAGTACAATATTTTTTTGATTGTACGATGATCACGGTGTAATTCTTTGTACATTACTAAGGTGGACATCTTTTTATGGAGCCTTTGAAATATTTTAGACTCCTCAGCTTGACTTAAAGCACCTTTAAGTCCCATCTTGCATAGACATTTAGCACGTTGAAAAAACTGCAAGTCACCAAAATGGCTGTCGTTTTCTCGCTAGTGTGCAGATCAGCTTCAAATTTTACATCTGACCATGCGTTAGTGTTGCCATATACCGTGCTATGTTTCACGAATTTTATTTGAAAACTTTCGGAATTGTAACATATATATATATATATATATATATATATATATATATATATATATATATATATATATATATATAATATTTAATAGTTACCTACAGAAACTAGCGTTTAATTCTTTTCGGGAATCATCACGATAAACATCGGTCGATAGATTCGAACTTGGCAAAGAAGCTATCTCTGACTCTTTTTGCAAGGACAAAATCAATTTTTCTACCGTTAATCGCGAGACACAATGTTAAAATTTATACATTTATTTTGAAGTGTTTTAACGTCTGTCAGAGTGATCTAATCATTATATGATGATCTGCGTATGCGAGCTTTCAAATGTAAACGACTTACCCATACGAAAGGAGTTTCATATACATAATCCTTTACTATAATCATTTTTAAATACCTACACACACTAGTATTTCATGCTTTCGGCGTCACGATTAACAGCGGTGGATAGTTTGGAACCCGTAAATAAAGCTACCTCTGACTTGATAAATAAGGACCAAATCCATTCGACCACTGTTAAACGCCAGAAATATGGTTGAGATTCAAACGTTTATATTTAAATTTTTTTTTAACGTAAACAAGGTTGAACTAATCATTATATTACACCAGTTATGTATTAAAAAAGTGTGTATATAATATATATATATATATATATATATATATATATATATATATATATATATATATATATATATATATATATATATATATACATATTTTATACATTATTAATATAATATTGAATTTTCTTCATTAATATAGTCTGGTTTGTTCATATGATTTAAAAGCAGGATAACGAACAAATGCGTTCATAAAAACTTTATATATATATATACATATATATATATATATATATATATATATTAGTTTCAGCACAACCTTGTTAAATCACTCTTACTACTAAGCTTAAAAGTGGGTGTATAAAATTTATTAATTTTAAGGTAAGATGAGCTATTCTCAGAAACAGACATAATGGTTCCGTAAAACACTTCCACACACACACAAACACAAACACACACACACACGTGCGCACGCACACGTGCGCACACACACACCCACATATGTGTGTATGTATGTCTGTATATATATATATATATATATATATATATATATATATATATATATATGACACACACACAATTAAATTCTAACTCCTTTAGATATATCAGATGTTTATTTTTTTTCAAATTTCTAGTTATTTTATTCGCTTATAAGGCCGTCAATACATCTTTTATATATATATATATATATATATATATATATATATATATATATATATATATATATATATATATATATATACATAATCTTATTTGTAGTATTCCGAATTTTACTGGCTTTATTTAATTCAGTAATCGTTTATATACCAATAAATTTTAAGCCAAAAGAGATCACCTAATCTGTAACCTACAAAATGTTCATATTTTATAATTGAGCATTCATTTTTTTTTAACAAAAAACCCAGACTTCAAAGAATCGGTTGATATGAACAAATAGTGCATGCCATCGTTGTTACAATTGTTTTAAAACTATTCAGACAAATCCAAACATTATGTCGTTTGAAATTTTTCAAAAGAACAGCCTTTCTTCAGATTTATTGAATAAAAAAAAACACTTTAACAATAAAACATTATGGAAACCATTTCTTTTACAAGGAAAAGAAAACAAGTTAAAGTATTTTACCTATATCGCATCCTTGTAAAGTATTTTGTAAAGATTTATATATTTACCAATTTTCGTATCTCTATTTAAAAATAAATTCAATCAGAATATCACACAATGTTAGCACTAATTACCTATGTCTATTTAATATATTTTAATAATACTATTCATTGAGTTCTTAAATAACATTTCTTTATTACTTTATTTAATTTGAATGTTTTTTAAATCCGGACTAGTCAATTTAGTTAAATTGTTGCGATTCTATGTTAGTTTTCTATCTGGACTTTGCTTTGTTTATTTACAAAAATATCGGTTTACCTATTTTTTTATTTAAGAAAAGGTTTGTTTAAAACTTATTCAATAAGGAAAGAAAGTTTAACATTACTTTATACTTAGCTCATTCTCACTCTTCGTTTAAAATTAAGGATCTGACTTTGTGTATTTTTTTCTTTCGTTCTTTCTTATTAAGGTTTACGCTTATCGGATATTTTAGGAATAGAAAGGAAGATAACTCTGTACATTCGAAATTTTTAAGTATTAGTTAAAATAATGTTACCAAAATCTAATATGTCTTCATAACGATACAACACCCCAACCTCCTCATGTTAAAAATGCTTTTGCAATAGACACCTTACTGGGGTGGGGTTATCACAAATTTTGGAATGTACAGTGTAAAAAAACCGGCATACGAGTTGTTTTCAAGAAATCTTAGTTTCTTAAAAGTGGGGGATCACTTTTCTATAATAATTTAAAGCGAAATGAACACTCACTCTATGGGCACATTTTCTCCGAAGGAACAATGGATACAATTCCAAGTAAAATGAACACCGTCTTTTGCGGAGGGTGCACGTCAAATCGATCAATAATGCGTGGTAGCTCCTCATAAAAAAAATGGGTGCTCAGTTTACAGTAAATTGTGTCTATTGTACGCTGCCCTACTCCCCGAAACAAAAGGTGGTAATAAAGTGGTTGCTCATTTTAGTTAAATTATTGTGTATAAGTGATCCCCTACCTTTTTGAAACAAACAGTATTTAATATTTATATAACTACTCGTTTGACGGGAATTTAAACGGTATTTGCAATTTCAGCACCCCCGAAAACCGATTTTTTATACTAACATTTTTAAAATATGTTAAACCCTTTGATTGACGGAATTTGACACGTGATATTCCTTTTCAGCATCCCGGAAAACATATATAAGTCGTAATATTAAAGGATTGGTCGAAGCTGGAAAACATCTTCATATTTACTCTTATTTATTTGTTAAATAACGCGGTTAAATGAAGTTGAAATGTTATGACATATTTACATCTTTTATAATAGCGTGATGTAAGTCTATTAAATAATAGTTTCTGTATATAAACAAACATGCAGACCTATGAATCAAATAGGAAACTTGAAAACAAACTAAAACGAAATATTACCCCGTATGTCCATAGAAAAAATATTGCGGTATTTTTATTAATAAAATAAAAGGTTAATATCAATTAATTGCTAATCACATCTTGAATGAGTAATAATAGCGGAATTTTATTTTAGTCATTTATCGTTTGTAAAACAGTTATAATGTAAACAAACGGTAAAACTTAAATATCGGATCGGCAAGACGAAAAAAATGAGAGGAAATATATCTGTAAGGCGTCCCTAATAATTGTTTTGTGAAAACGGATTACTGTCTCGTTTGCTTTAACACTAAAATAGAACATATTTAACAATGATCTTTCACTGTACCTTCATTAATAAAAGAAAATATAATTAGTAATTATTTGTAATTGTAAAGAAAATAAATATAATTAATTGTAATTGTAAAGAAAATAAATAGAAATACGAAAATTCAATTTCTGTTTGGTAAAATAACACGACAGTTTATGTCCATGTTGAATTATCGTGAATATAGAAGGGATTTTTCCTTTTTAATATTCTGGCCATAAAAAAATATTCATAAATTATCCGAAAATATGCTTTTCATAAGATTGCCCCTTATAAAATTTAGAACAACTCTAGAATAAAATCTGTTTTGTCCTCATAATATTTGTATTTCTTTGCTCATTGATGAGAAAACAAAATGAACAAGAAAACGCTGAACCAAATGTAAAGATCACCATAAAAATGATAAAAATGTGCTGATAGGACAAATATATGTATACATCAAACTCCTAACAAAGACACACGCACAGACAGACACACAGGAACACGCACACATATGCATATATGTATATATATATATATATATATATATATAAATATATATATATAAATATATATATATAAATATATATATATATATATATATATATATATATATATATATATATATATATATATATATATATAATGCCATGCCCTTCTACTGACTTTTTCCAAGGATCCTTTTCTTGGAACAATCTTGATCGTATCGGTCACTCCCTTGTGTGCCGCTGCATAACGGAATGACTTGCTCTGCATATATTTTCCCATCTTTGTTCACCGAATATTGCCATCTTTCTTGGAATCTCTATGATTCAAAAACTTTCTCATCCGCCTGGTAAATGATACCGCTATATCAGTCATATGGGACATGTTCAGAGGGTAATCAATGTCGTCTCTTCAATTCTGATTATCATAATCGACTGCCGAATGCGGAACGGATCGATTTTTTTGTGAAAAAAGTGCTATATTCGCTTTTTGCTTTTTTTTATTACGACATTATGTTGTCAGGCTGTTGCGTCCTTTTCAATCGTGCCTCACATACGTTGGGAATCCAATCAATCAATATTTCGGTTATATATTTCTTAATAAATAATGCGTTGAAATATCTAGCTTGATGGCGATGTTAGTTACAATCTTTAATGCATATGTTCTTAGAGAAAGAGCGTGACCACAATCTTAACTTTCTATTTACCAGGTTATGTCGTACTAAATGGTTCTCCCTCAAGTATAAATTATAATCAGATAAATATTTTACGCATTAATGCTGTAAACTATTGTGAGAAGTTCTAAAATAAAGAAAAACAATGAAAAATAGCCGACCATGAAGTAAATAAGTTATTTCTTCCCTGTAATGCTCATAGAATTAATGTTAAATACAAATAAAATTTCAGTTAATTTAATGACACTTTTACTCTAAATATCTCACCAGGATTTTACAAGTATTCGAGCTCAGCCGAATATATTATATAGAACAAACGATAGAGTATGGAAAAACTAACACGTTGTGCTGCGTGTAAACATTGCAGAGAAGGAACCCTACATTAATAGTCAATGTGGTAGTTTGATCTTTTTATAATGGGTCACCAATTATCAACACTCGAAGTCTACTAAAGGATCATGGTTATGCAAATTTTCGATAGAACATTGAACACTAAAACGAGAGAAAAGTTGTGAATTAGTCAAACGATTACTAAGGGGGACATTATTATTTAGACGAAAGCCTTACAAAAGTATTTATATGTATTTTCCTGGACGATAGCTATGTCATCGATTTGGAAGTGTCTCCAAATAGAGTTTTATGAAAAAACACAACATTATCTATGAAATTTGTATTTAAGAAATATAAAAACGAGGTGTAATTGTGTGCTTATCAATATCCATCTTATTGCTGCAATGGTTGCTTTCCTCTGGAAAGTGCACAGTGTTACCTTGCTCAAGAAAAGGGACTTACCATCTTAAATGTAAGGAAGAGTGTCTTGAGAATTCCCTCCTAGATATGTAACAATACTTTTTAGAAATGCATATCATATCATAATATATTAAATAAGAAGTCCGATTTTTTAGAAAGAACTACTGATACGAAAGTTTCCATAAAATTCAGAATCAGATTGTATATATAATTTTCTATTTTAAATCTAAAGTAAGATTTTACTTTAAAAGCATGTATATATATATATATATATATATATATATATATATATATATATATATATATATAATGTGTGTGTGCATGCTTGTATGTATGTGTTTCTTGTATGTATGTATGAAGTTTGCTAGCTGCTATATGATTGCATCAGGGGATTCCCACACTATTCAGTACACCCTGATACACTTTGACGTTGACTTCAAGGCAATAATTAAGACGTGATGTGGCATAATTTTGCCCTCACTTAAAACGACAACAAACACCATAATCGTGACCAGAAATTTACCTTTATCACTCTGAGAACATGCTGGTTATTTTTGGCAATCGAGCAATGCATAGTTAGGATGCTGGCAATGGTCCTGTTGTTATAACTTTGATTGATAAAGAGCATGAGTAGTACAGAGGCGCATTTCCTATCTGGGTTGTGTAAAATTCTGTGACTTTCATACACGATAAAACGTTCTTTTGAGATTCGTACACACTGGCCAACAAGTAGATCGATTTTATCTTCGAACTCCATATATATATATATATATATATATATATATATATATATATGGCAGAGCCTTAGCAGCCAACAAATCGAAAGTCTAAGACTCGAGTTTCGCCCTCATTTTGGGCTCATTAATTAGAAACATGTTGAATCGGGATATGAGACTCCAGCCTCGTGCATGCTAGCACTCTACTAACTGGATAAACTCGCCACATACAAAAGAAGCCTTTTAACTGACTAAGATCAAGCGAACCTCGGGTAAATCCGACGTACCGAATTGGGACGTCGTTATCACACCCAGCTCTGACCTAAACCGATGTCTAACAAGTAGGTTTTTTTAAATACTCATAATGATGATGCCAACACGCCACGCTACCCTGCCGAGCAATCAGGAAAAGAATTTTCAGAATGTGAGAGAAGATATAATTATTTGCATGGCCAGACATCGTCGCAGCTCGCACAAGCCATAACAGCAAACAAATCAGAAGTATAAGTCTCGAGTTTCGCCTTCATTTTAGACTCATCAGAATTCAAGATTTGAAACCCGAGCCCCTCCCATGCCAGCTGAGCATTCTACCAACTGATCAAACACGCCACAAACACAAGAAATATATATATATATATATATATATATATATATATATATGCATATATATATACATATATAAACACATATATATACATATATATACATATATATATATATACATATATATACATATATATATATATATATTCAAGCAAATATTATTAAATGCAACGGTGACACTTTGCATTATGATTCTTTTTTATTTGTGATTTTCCGCATAATCTTTTTTGTATCAAAATCAAAAATATTTATAGCAGTTCCATAATTGTTGCTGTCACGAGCGCTTTCGATTCGTTCACGAATCATCATCAGATATCGAAGGAGCGATAAATGAGAACTAAAAGTGAAAACTAAAATATACAGTAAACGCTGATAGGTTTAAATATATAGAGTCGATGAAAAGTCGATTAAAATTATAGGTCGATTAAAAAATTCGAGTATTAAACTCAGCAGGTTCGTGAACGCCGTTAACCAAAGTCCATTTAATACGAACTACTCACGACATTGAAGAACGTTACTGCTTTTCTCGAATGCAATATCATTTTTAATGGGTTGAAGGGTTTTAATATATGACGCCTGAAGAGTTTATACTTTTTTAATATTATTCTCATGTTGTATAATTTTTATGTTGTCAACGAGGACTTTTCTAAGATTAGAGGGGGAGAGTTTTGTTCTTTTATCAAATGTTTATATATAGCACTTGTATTATTGAGATGCATGATTATTCGCCGGGAAAACCTTGTCCTTGTATGCCCAACGAATGTATTGTTTTCGAAGTTACATCCACCCATAGAGCATTTGAATTTATATACTACATTGGTTTGTTGTAACGTTTTATAGCCGGTGCGGAGTTGTTCCTAACCACAAGGTTTTGTGCTCTAAACTTCTTGTAGTAGGTAATAAATTGTATTTTAGGATTACTTTCCAAAGTCGTATTATATTTTTAATTAAAGGTATCATTTGATTTTGATAAAATATATTAATTGAGATGTTGGCTAATATTATTATTAGGGATTGTAGCATTCGTTTATTTGTTTATTTGTTTATCAATAATGTAATTAGGGAAATTATTATTGATGAGTACTTGTTTAATGTTTTTTTATTGAATTAGTAATGTTTTTTTGTGGATGTCTGTTTAGCGGGATTTGATAAGCTTTTTTTTTATTATGGCTATTTTCTACATGTGTGGACACTCACTGTTAAAGTTCAGGAGGCTGGAGTTTATGCCCGTTGTTTATTAGTATACAGAAGTATTAAAAGTATAATTGGACGTGTCAATAAGGACATCGAGAAATGAAATTTTATTATTATTGTTCAACTATTTTAAATTTAAAGATTGCGTTTTTTTAAAAAAAGGTACTCTTGTTGGTATATCTGTTCATTATTTTTAGCTAAAATAAGAATGTCGTCCACGTAGCGTACATATATTGGGAGCTTTATGTTATTTATACAGATTTTGTTCTCTAAATCCGCCATGTAGAATTCACTTGGGGTCGATCCAAGGACTGACCCCATTGGCATACAGTCTATTTGAGTATATATGTTACCGTTGCGGCCATAGCAGGGTCCTCCTGTAGTACAGAATAATAGTAAGTTTCAAATACTTTTTTATTTATTTTAATGCGTGGAGAGACGGGTTATTAGAAATGTCCTGGATAATTTTATCTATTGTTTCTACTACAGGTACATTTGTGATTAAACTTTCACATCGAGAGAAGCAATTATTGTGTTTTCTGATTGCATTGATTTTAATATTTGGATTAGTTAGTGTGTGGACTTAACACTATATTTGCTAGGAATATACGGGCTAATAAGTTCGTTTAATGTTTTTGGTAGACGATAGATGGGAGTATGAATTTGCGATATGATACGTCGGAATCGTAAATCAGGTTTATGTATCTTAACTGTGCCGTATAGGTGACCAATCATTTAAGGGAGGTGATAATTGCCAATTTGTGCATTATTAGCTGTAATTAGTTTATTAAATTGCGTTTTAAATATATTTGTAGGAGTTTTTTTTTTTAATTTCATATTATTATTAATAATATTTTAAAGTTTTTTTTATCATAATCGGATTTGTTAAGAATGACGGAGATGTTAGATTAATCAGCCTTTTTATAACTATATAAGGATGGTTACGTAGTTCTTTGGCAACGGTTTTTAAATCAGTAGTTAGTATTGATTTTTTTATAAAATCGAGTTTTAATAGCCTCCGCATTTACATATATATATATATATATATATATATATATATATTATTATTATTATTACATTTTCACCCCAAACAAAACACATTGCCACTTTGATGTAGGGGTTACTATCAGGGACGTAAGCTACAGGGGTAGTGTGTAGGGAGTTGGGCAGCAATATACCGGCTCACGTTACACTTGAACTTCTGCATGTCAGTACAGTTGGGGAATCAGGGACTGGGAAGAGAATTCCAAAGTCTAGCGGTTCCGGGGAAGAAACTAATGGAGTAGAAGCCTCTCTTACATCTAGGAATCTCTACTGTAAAGGGGTGGGAGTTAGTTGCTTGTCGGGTCTGTCGGGGGTATTTACATCGAAGGGATACAAGTGCTTGCAGTTCGTCGGAGCATTCACCGTTAAAGTACGTGTAGAAACAGCAGAGGATGCAACATTTCGTAGATGGGAAAGAGACTAAAGCTTAGATAACCGTTCAGGACATATAAGGTTGGTGACTCTCTTGAGAACCTTGCCTAGGAGCGAGAGACTAGTAGCAGATGCACCAGCCCAAATATGACAACAATACTCCATACAATGGTGGCTTTATAGAGATACGGGATACTTTCGGGCGTTAGTAGCTGTCTAGCACAGTAGAGAGAACCTACCTTCTTCGCCGCGGTCCTGGTAAAGCTCTCAATGTAATTGTTCCAACTCATGTTTCCTGTGAACGTGAGACCGAGGAGTTTAAAAGATGTACTTTCAGATAAAGAGTGTTGGACCATTGCCATTGGTGGTAGAGAAGGTTACTTGTAATTATTTAAGGAAACACGGTTAGTCTTGGCAGCATTGAATGTGACCATCCATTTTTGTCCCCATTCCACCCCAGTTTTGAGGTCATCCTCTCGTGTTTCTGCCATTTCTTTAGATATGCGTTCATTTGTTTTTCTGTCGTGTCTGCTATAGAGCGTGGTGTTATCAGCATACATACCCATCTCACAGACAATTTTGTAAGGGAGGTCATTTATGAATATTAGCAATAATAGACGTCCAAAGATAGATCCTTAAGGCACTCCCGCAACTATATCATATTATATATATAGATATTTGAGGCATTCCCGCATGAATATCATATTATATATATGTATGTATGTATATATATATATATATATATATATTATATATATATATTTATATATATATATATTATATGTATATTACAAAATTATACATACATATTCCAAAGAGGAACACGTGTGTTCATTGTATTAAACAATCCATTGGTGGCTGATATGATTCAATTTTTATTTGTGTTATTTACTTCTTTGCACTATTTATTTATTTATCTTCCTTTAAACATTGTTTTACCACAACCTCTGAGTTTTTCCACGTGGTGTCCTCCGTACCATTTCTCGCTTAATTTACGTATATACACGCACGTGCGTGCGCGCACACACACACGCACCTATTCATGCTCTTTAAACACTCACGCAACAACCACCACCACTCTATCACCCTACCTGCTCACACATCTCTTAAATCCGTAAACGGAATATCTAAGCGGCGTTTACTAAGGACTAAGTTTACAACAGGGATTTTGTAGCCACAGTGGGGGTCAAAAGTGTTTGCAAATTGTATGAATTGATAAATTTCTGCTTCAATATTTTCCAATACAATAACTACGTTACTCACTGTTTGATATGCAAATATATGAAGTAAATTCATAGAAACTGAAACCGTGATCAGTATCAGCCTACAGTGTATGTCTTAAACTGTATCACTGATGATCATTCGTGTTTTCATATTGTTACTTCTGTTATGACACTATCGGTCACTATCGATCACAGCTCTGAAATCCAATAATTTGTCTTCAGTATTCGTGCACTGTCATCCATTGTATATCCAATGGCAGATGTGTACGGTGACTTAAAATGCCTTTCAGGTGGTTACTCACTTCTTTACAAATGCAGTCACTGAAGGGAACTGGAATGCAAATCACATGTCTTCAGTTGTCGCGGACTCTCCTTGAGTGGCCATGGCTCTTTTACATTAGATACTGTCGCATCATGACACTGGCTGGCACTACCTAGCGCTAGCTGGCATTTAATTGCACTGGATGGCACTGAGTCTATTATTGCCGTTTTTTACAATGGCTGCTCTTTTGAAGTCGTTAATTGTGGTTATTGGTGTTTACCCGCGGTCAATGCTAGGCACTGGACGTGTTAACAACTGCGATCAATTACGTAATTTACCCCAAGCTTGCTCAACCAAGCAACATTATTTTCTTATTTTTTCGCAAACCTGATTAGCTGCGTCAGTTTACGGATATGTTTGGATTTATGCAAGATACAGGTTGTGCTATTTTTTTCTACGGTGTCGACTTTAAATGTAACTTTATAAAGTATTGTTTTTTTTTTAATGAAAATACTACTTGAAGGCCCATAATCATTAAAAAAAACTTAGAACAGTCCGTATTCTGCATATGTTAACGATAGCGACGACTGCTACGATGTGTTTTTCTTATTAAATTGAACGGGAAACGTACAAAATAGTTAAAATAGCGCAGTGTATAACAAAATATTTTTCTGGATAAATTTTTGTCTGCGTTTTTTAATATTTTATTTAATGTGAAAAGAAACTGAATTATTATATTATTAGGTAAAACTTCCGAAATTTTATATCACGTAGTATATATAAAAATACTTTATTAATTCAATATCTGCGATTTTCATTATTGATTTATATGCGATCAATTCATTTTAGTTCCAAATTTTGTAGCCGTATTTCTGTACACATTACATTTAATTTTCTTCCTGTTGGAGCAGTCTCATCAACAGAAGAAGGATGAAAATTTAAATGTAATTTAAAGAATAAACTATTAAAATATGTTTATCACATCTGAAGATATTAAAAGTGAAAAGATGGTGTTTGGCTGTGTTTCAGCTTAATCAAAAATTATTATTTTAAACTAGGTGTAAGAGTCTAGTTATTACATGAAAGTGGATTTTGTTATCATTTTGAATACGAATATGATACTGTTTAAAAATATTTCTTTAATGTTGTGTGTTTTAACAAGTTTTTGTTAAGTGCAATATTACTTTTCTAATGGTGTGTTGTCCTTTGGTAATCTGGACAATCGGAAAGCACGCAGAACTACGAGCGGCATCTCATTTAGATGCATGTCTATTAGTAGTATTCACCTACTCTTCATATCGAGTACGATAGATGAAGTCTACTATTGGAAATATCAATGTCTGTGGGCGTATTTTAAGCCGATTTGTAAAAAACTACACCTTTCAGAGAGATTGTAAAGCAAGTGAAGATAGTAATTTTAATTAAGAAGATTAGGCTTTTTTTCATAAATACTGTCCGAAGTAAATTCGGGTTTCTATTAATTCTGACGATTTCTTTTGTGATAAAATTTGAACATCATTTTTGTGGTATACACAGTCAGACAGATAAATCACTTCCAATTTTATCATTATAGATAGATGTAAATTATTGTTTCTGTCGGTATATACCCCGATTGACACGGACACACATAGATACATAGATATACATTTTTTTAAATAAACAACAAAACATATCATTTACAATAAAGTACATCCTATATGTTTGGTAATGATAACTTTGCGTTTTGTTTAGATTTTTTTGTTATGAAGTGCTATGATAAGGAATGCTTATGTTATTCTGTCTATTGCAAAATTACAAACATTTACCAACTTCTATTGGAGGTTTAAACTATGTAGGAAATCACAAAAATATATGAATGTAATTATTTTCAGAAAACCAGTACAAGAATAACAATGATTTTTTTTCACTTATTTAGACACGGAGTACAGACGGTAAATTAAATGTATGCTTAAGTATAAGAGTCTAATCATTTGACCGGCTGGAAAATTATCTAATACACTGGTAGTTTCCTTGTACTTTGGTTTGTACCCTGTACTCGGCTTGGATGGATGATATGATGCGTGAATATATTCACGTCAAGGTAATGTCGACGTTTTACCAGAATACATTTTAATATATATATATATATATATATATATATATATATATATATATATATACACATATATATATATTAAATTAATACTTAGAGATGGTTGGTTATATATATATATATATATATATATATATATATATATATGTATATATATGGAATTAATACTTAGAGTTGGTTAACTAACATCAAGCAGTAATTGTGATATTCGACTCGGTATTAACGACCGAAACATGAATATTATATACGATAGATAGAACGGCTGATTGATTGAATATTATTTCTGCTAGTATACATAATCACAGCATATTCCTTGGAAAATATTGTCCTATCCTGACGTAAATTAATATTTAATTAAAGTATACTGGGAAAATAGAGCAATAGTATGTGGACACGTTAGCTTTAGATCATTCATAGTAGACTCGTAATTCAAGCTATCTACTTCTATTCCTAAAGTTCCAAATATAGTAAACATAATTTCGGGAAATAATAAAATAATCGCTATTTACCTAGTCAGTTGTATAATATCATAGAAAAGGGTGCCCAATATCTCCAACTCATTCAAAGTTGCAGGCAATATGTTTTTTATAGTTGGTTAGTGTTGTCTTCTTATTACTGTAAAACTAGAATTCTTTTTTAGAAATAATATGATCTAATGCTACTTTAAGACTGTTAACGTAGATACATCGACAATTATTTTCAGTGTTTATTATGTAAATATTAAAGCGAAATGGCTATTTAAAAACAGTTTTTTTTTCAGTCATGAATCGCAGAAAGGAAACCTGTCCTGAAAGATCTACACTTTATCGTTTACATATAATCAAAATAATTACTTATTCTAACATTCTAGAATGTTTCTGAAGAAAAAAAGTATTACGTTCTGAATGTAAAACTTCTACATTGTTAGATGTTATTGGTGTTTGAAGCAATAGTTCACAATTACCAGGTAAGTCTAAATCACAAAGAGAGTTGCAACGTATTATTTCTCAGGTAGATTACATAACTAATTCTAAGCAATAATCGTGAATAGTCTAACAAAAAATATACCACCAGTTAAACGGTGGTAAATCAGTCGTATCGAACAGGTTTTTTCAGGGTCTGGATCATTTATGGCATTAATTATGATACTGATATTTAATAGATATTAATATATAAACAATTACTTTTGGATAGTAACATAAGGCACTGTTGTGAAATTGATTCCTTACATCATTATGAGGAGATATTGCTAGGCAAATATATGCTTCGAAGAAAAAAAAAGAGCTTATGAAAGTTATAGGATGCGTTACTAAAGGTAATATAATCTTGTATTGATGTATTTAAAAATATTATTTATTTTTTATATATTCATCAGCTTCTTAATTGCAACAAAAGTACATATAAGAGGTACATCTAGTTTTTATAAATCGTGGAGAGAAAAATCATGACAAAATAGACGAATACAAAAAAAACGATGTGTGATTACGGGACCATTAAGAAATGCCGATAAATAGAGTAATGTGGGAAGAAAAGAATTAAATATTTTTTTTTTTCAGTTTCGATGTCATGACTAAAATTGACAATTTGCAGAACGAAAGACAAGAGTACATGATACAGTAAAACCCTATAAAATGTACAGTAGACTTATGCGAGTAAACACATTGTACTCGAACTTTTTTCATATATATATATATATATATATAAGTACATATATATACATATATTGTATGTATAATATGTTATATATATATATATATATATATATATATATATATATATATATATATATATATATATATATATTGTATAATGTTATATAAAAAGTGTTCAATATTTTGTGTGCGATTTCCACGGTATATTTTCCTCTTTGGATTTCTAGTTTCGACATACTGATAGACCCGAGCTAAAAACTGGATCAACATGAACATTTCCAAGATCATATGCCACACTGTTCACAAGTACACTGTTGGTCGTATAAATATCCAACAAGCTCCAACATTTGGCAATATCAAAAACTACATTGATGGTTTTACCTTTTATAATAATAATAATAATAATAATAATAATAATAATAATAATAATAATAGGTAATCCAAAAAACTAAAATTTGTTTATAATTATATCTTGCAAAAGTATCCTCATTGAAAATATAATAGTTTCTAATTTTAATGTACATATTTTATGTTCCGTTGTATAATCTCTTCTTACAAATTAGTACACATGGTTTCTGTTATGCATCAATTCAATATTTAGACGAGCGATTCACCCCGAACATGACAAAACTTTCGTCTTGAAATCACTTGGCACTGTTTCAAATCATCTAGAAGCATTGTTTAAAAAATGTATCAGCGTAAATCATTATATTTATCTTTTTTTCTCAATTATCGAATAAATACACTAACACGACCAAGGAAAATTGTAGATGTTTTACATTTGGATTTTACCACCACTGGATATTTTTATTTTCCACCAGACTATCCATTCATGTATAATCACCCTTTTTCTTCACTATATTCCCTCTGCTTCACTTTTTTTGTTTTCAAGTAAGATCTTTGACTTACTTGTTTCATCAAATACTTCTACATGCAAAATCCAATCCCGCATTTTGCTAATTCCTACCCTCTGATGAGAAGGAAAGTATTTATTCGAAACTCCGCGGATTAAGGACTATCCATTTATTTAGTGTTTCCTTTTCAGATGAAATATGTTTTTAACTCATTTCAAAGTGTTTTACAACATATTTATTAACTGTTTGCTTTTATATATATATATATATATATATATATATATATATATATATATATGCATACACACATATATATACATACATATATATACACATATATATATATACATATATCAGCACACACACACACACACACATATATATACATAAACATACGCACATATACATATATACACACACATATATACATACATATATACACACATATGTGCACATATATATACACACATGTATACATATACCAACATATATACACACACACATATATACATATATATGTGTAAGTAAAAATAAAATAAAAATACAAGCGATGGTTGGCGTCATTTTATTTGAGAAGGAAACCCGAGAATTAATAAACTAGTAATCAACGTTTCGTTGCTTTTTCAGGGGACATCAGCAGGATTTCGTATGAAAAATGTAGCAGAAAAGGATTACAGATAACATATAGGAGGAGAGACGGTTAAGGATATATAGATTGATTAACCAGGATCTGTATTCATATTTTGCTCTCTGATTATTATATGTCTTATAATAGGGACTACATTGTAGAAACAATTTCTTTGCATGGTGGTGCTAGTATATAATGAAATTATTTGGGATAGAGCCAAACGAAGACTTCCAGAATCATCACTTATTCCAAATGCTAGCACACACACGCAAAGAAAGGGTTTCGACAATTTAGCCCCTATTATAGGAAATATAATAAGCAGAGAGCAAAATATGAATACAGATCCTAGGTAATCAGTCTATATATCTTTTACCGTCTCTCCTAATATAATTTCAAAAAAATAAATAGGATAAAAAATAGTTTCAGTAGTTGGGCATGTACATATGTATATGAAAAACGTTTTAATGTATGTATATATATATATATATATATATATATATATAACGATTTTTCTTTTTTCACTCGCATGCAGTCTGTAATCCTTTTCTTCTAAATTTTTCCTACGAAATCCTGATGATGTCCCCTAAAATAGGGGCGATACGTTGATTATTATTTCATTAATTCTCCGTTTTCTTTCTCAAATATATATATATATATATATATATAAATATATATATATATATATAAATATATATATAAATATATATATATATAAATATATATATAAATATATATAAATATATATATATATAAATATATATATATATAAATATATATATATAAATATATATATACATATATATAAATATATATATATAAATATATATATATAAATATATATATATACATATATATAAATATATATATACATATATATAAATATATATATACATATATATAAATATATATATACATATATATAAATATATATATACATATATATAAATATATATATACATATATATAAATATATATATACATATATATAAATATATATATACATATATATATATATATATATATATATATATATATATATATATATTACCCCGCCGAAGTTTACAATACACATTTGTAATTGTCAGTTTCTGTATCTGTGACTTAAAAAAGGTAATGAAACATTTTTTATAAACCTAGAAAATGTATTGAAACTTAGATAGAAGCAGTGGGAAAAATAAAAGATAACAATTTAACACAACGCGAAGAGAAAAATCAATAATTAGCCCCGCAAACGTTTACAACACATAACAAATTCATTACATTTCTCAATAATTTCATGACAGTTTTTCATGGTAAAATATTTAGAAGCTTCTAGAATGTGCAGAAATATGCAATAGTATTGTGAGACTGGATCTCATCCATTAATGGACTCCTAAGGCTGATACAATGGAACGAGATCTTAACGCATATTGGACATCGGGAGCGAGATCTTCCTTATACATGCAACTACTACTATTCTCTTTGTATTTCTCTATATGCTTATTACTTTCCTTAATACACTGTTAAGGCACCTACTATGTTTTTTCACGTGTCGTTCTTGTGGGCCCAACTGAGCCCCACGATAAATAGACATCGAAGTAAGCACATGTCTCTGCACGGAAGTATTAAAGTAAGCCTGCATAACCCTGTTCCTCACTAAAGATTGTGCCGCTGCCATTGCAAAAAGACAGCATGCACTCCGCCGGTTCGTATGTCATAAGTCAAATGCAAACAGGCAAACCTGTATTGATACTAGAAATCATTGTAAGAGATTAATAACTGCAGTCTTATAAGGCATGCTGAAATAACAATGGAACGTACACAATTGCAGAAAATAAGAACTCGCGATTTCTGGAAAATTTATAATAGTGTAGTGAATAAAGGACAATCAGTAATTTCCCCATTATCCAACAAACAGAAGGTTGCATGCACGGCATCCGAAAAGGCAAAACTGCTTGCTCGGCGATCGCTTCCAACTCCACCACAGAGCCAATGACAACTCACTCATAAATTTCCCTGTGTGGACGAAAACCACAATTGACGATCAGAAAATAATTATTTCACATGTCTACAATATTATAAAAATCTGAGACACCTCCAATGCGTGTGGGTCTGATCTCATCCCGGCTGTGCAAATTTAGAAATGCTCAGCAGAACTAACCTCCGTATTTTCCAAACTCTACAACACAATCATTTCAAATTCTGCTATTCTAATAGCTTGAAGATAACTTCTGCAACACCAGTGTACAAAAATTCTGACAAACGGATCCAACATCTCAATTATCGCCCTATAAGTCTCCTCCCCCTCCTATTTGCTAAAATCTTCGAGACGTAAATCAATCGAGCACTAGTCTACCACCTTGCAAAAGCTACTCTTTCTTACAAATAGTACGAATTTAGGAAATGTCGTTCTACTGCAGATATTTTAACAGTAATTTCTCAACGCATATCCTATGCACTGTAGAAGGCATATGAACCAGGGCTGTAGCCTTCGATAGATCCAAGGACTTTGACAATATCTGGCATGAAGGGTTGCTAAAAAAACAATATGGCATACCTTCCCGCATAGTAAATATAATTATATTTTTCTTAGACAATAAGAGCATCGATGTTATTCATCTACAACATCCCTGATAATTATGAGTCCGAGGTTCGTATATTTGTTGAGGATACAGCACTCCATAACATGCAGGAGAGAAGAACGGATGTACCCAAATATATGTTGGAATTTTATTGGAGAGTATGGAGATGTCGATAGCTACAATTATACTATAGAGGACACGTTCATTTTAACATGGAGCGTAGAGGAATATCTTATATAAATGTAGGGAGATATCCTAGCTTGTCATAGAGTACCGATATACTGTAGGATGCTGAGGTACATCTGAGCTCGTATTATATTAGTTTTTATTTTAACTGAAATATCATATTCATCTATATATCTCGTGGGGGTGTGATGGACGATGACCATAACCCTGGGTAAATTGTGAGAACAATGTCTGGGAGGCTTGCGTGTTCACCGTCAGTATCGGGTTAGGTCATTAGCTATGAATAAATCATGACAGCACTCTCCTCATCATCCGTTTTTTTTTTTTTTAATTTTGAGTAGTCATTAAATATTGTGCACATTGAAGTCACCACAGACGTGAATATAAGCCGAAGGATAAGCAGACAGTATGTGATCAATTTTCTCAGAGATTATTTGAGGCGATAGAGAGTAAAACTAAACGAAGTGATGTACCCAAAGTCTACTTGGAAGCACATGTGAGGCAATATTGTTTCTTCCCTGAAGATGTATCTAACACACGGAAAGTGTTTTTTTTCTAATGTAGCCACATATTCCACGTCCATAGCTATCTCACTGTCCAAATGTTGATGTAAATGCAGATTACTCTTTAATTACGAAATCATCTCAGAAAACAGGTGCCTTAACATCAGGTTTGTCCAGGAATAGTAGGCCTGTTAGGTATTTTATAATTGAGGCCCATCCTCTTGAAGAGTGGAACGTACGCCTTGATGTGAGAAAAAGAGACTTGGTTGTGACGTCCTGAGTTTAACATTGTATTGTTTCTTTAGACTTTGCATGGTGAAATATGCGGAAGTGTGAATTAAGTCGGCAGAGTAGGTTTGAGTAGGCAAAGATTGAAAGTGAAAGATAAAAAGAGGGGATTTTTTTGCAGCCCATGATAAGATAATAAGTAACATTAGTATGGGATCAAGAAGTAGAACCAGAAACTACTGCATGACCAAGTATCAATGCACAAAATGCAGCACCCCCAGTATTTAGCACCGCTAGTAGGATGGACGCCTTAGGGATTGATCAACGGTTTCAGTTCCTGATTATAAGGCGAATAAAGTAAGCTTTGTTAACACATTTACCTCCAGCACCCTTCTTAGTGGCATCGCTAAAAGAAAGGAATAGGAAGAGAAAATACAGACGCCTTAAGCTTCTCCTCATGACTAAAGTCTGTCTATCTAGTCTACAGCTTTTTGCTCCCTTTGCCAGAGATATCAACATTCAACACTAGAACTGATTGACCAATTAAGAGAAGCGAAAGTTAGAGAGGTTGTTAAGAACACATCTACAATGCGTTGTCTACTCTCCGTTAAAACTGAGTATTGTATTAATTGTATTAAACTGAGTTAAGCTTTTTTACATGGAAAAGAACAAAGATAATTTTCATCTTACTAGCTTAAATAAAGGAATGGTTTGTTGCGTACCACAGTCTATTTAGCTCATAAGCGCGTATATGTTAGAGATGGTATGCTTTTAACACCTCGTGTCTTCTCAGTCGAATGGAATTTTCTACCCTGTTGCTTACAATTTCGACACATAGGTGCTTCTTTGTAGTGAAATTGTTATTTAGTCACACTCCGACAAAGCAGCATCTATTATTTTAAACCACATCCGAAGATATCCCTTAAATCGGTATATATCAAGAAAATTATTAAATGTATATACAATACAAATGAGTAAAGTGCATTATAATAATAAAAATGATTATAACAATGGGATTTTGGTTAGTATTTTAGAGCGTGCGTGTACGAAAAACAGGTATGTAAATAAATCCATAAGTTATACGTAGAAATAAAATAGCGACATTTTGTCGTTATTTACCAGAATCTTTGGCTCGTTCGCATATACATTCTCCAAATGTTCTCTGGTAATACCTTGTGTTATATCATTTTGAATGAAGGTGTCCAAAATCTGCTAACAATTCCGACGTTTAGCGAAACTTTTGTAGTAACATTTGATGTAGTCACATCGCAAAGCACCAGCATCTGTTGCTTTTGCAAATAACGTAGATAGAACGTATTTCAATTAAATATGCGTTTGTTTTAATAAATGCATATAATTTTATTTGGTGTTAGTTAACAAAGGTCTATAGCACGCTAGTTCCTTGTTTCTTTGTATTTTTCTGACCAGACAATGCTGTACACGGTGGAATGATAAATTTGTCGCCTTACACAAAAATACACTACAGCTTTATTTGAAAAAAAATATTGAAAACATCAATTCAGGATATTTGATATTTTATGTAGTAGAGCTGACATACATTCAATGTAGACGTCTTCAGTCTTAATCAGCGCCTTGATACAGGTCTGGAAATGGGGGCATGCCTCTTCCACAAGCATCGATGGGAGCTCGGCTAATACTCGGAGGATGGCGGCGATCTGTATGGTTTTGGTGTAGTAAGCCGACATGGTGGTGATGTTCTCAACGTATGACTAAACTAAGTAATTCCGTATGTTCAGTTGAGGGGAAGGGGGACAATGAGAGAAGAAGACAAAGTCATAACACTCCTTCTGAAACCAAGTTTGAAACAGTTTCTAATAATTTATAATACATAATAGAATAAATTGCGTCTTTTTTGCCGTTTGTTGAAGCCGACAATGTTACTAAAGATTTTTTGGGCATAGGCATGGTTTCGAAAACTGCAGTTCTATTAACAACAACAAATATTTCATAGAGAATTGAGCGTTGTAATCTTTAATTCCAACATGGCCGACTCTAAGGTATTATATCTTAGAAATAACTACTCATGCGATTATTGTACAGCATGTAAGCATACAAAGCAAAAAATACCACCTACGTATATAGTAAGTCATATTAATAGGTTTTGAATTGGATAATCTAATTTAATATTAGATTTTAGAGATCAATCCATATCTGTTTGCACAAAATTCTGGATATCGTATAAATGGCTTTATTCCTAAACATAAGTTATGAGCGAGGAACTGAAAATGCTGAAGATTTCAGCGAATACGCAAATTTCCAACTCTACTCTTCTCAATAACTCTTTGACTAACATGGCCATAAAGATATTTCCCAGCATTGTAAAAAAAAAAACACAATTTGAATTATTTATATAATAAACCTGAAGTGTCCTAGAGTGGATGAAACGTGGAATATTCAGTGTAGCTTGATCGCCATATATATTTTATAACTTACTATATATATATATATATATATATATATATATATATATATATATATATATATATATATATATATAAGTTTTATGTCCGCAGACAAAAACCTGAAAGAAGAGTTTGGTAAGCAAATTTTTTAAACAAGTATATATACGCATACATAAATATATTTAGAATGAGGTGCGTTTACTATAAACTCTTTACGCAAATATTACGCAAGAAGAAATTATGTAGAATTTCTTCATGAATATATATATAATTACACAAAATGGTTTAATAAAGATGATCATCCCATACGAAAATTGAAATATCTTATATGGAATTAATTAACATGAATGTTTTATAGAATATGCAAATAATCTAGATCTTTTGCAGATTTATAACAAAGTTGTGTTTTCTTTTTTAAAAAATAAATAGAAAAAAGTCTTGCTATTTTTCTGCTGTTCTTGGCCTTCGAGTAAAAATAAAAGTGTAGTGTCTGTTCCGATGGTACTCCTAAGGTAATTTGTTTCAGTCAATGTAGGGGAGACCCTCAACAATGAGCCAATCATTATGTTTGGTCCCTTTCAGAGTGCCTTTCTTGCCTTTTTGGGTCAAACTGGTTTTGTACCACATTAAAAACGACCTTGTGTCACATTTTGCTTTCGGGGGAAGCAAATAAATTCTAATAAAAATAAAAAAGAGTTTTTAATATGAATATAAATAACCCCTCCTAAAAAAATCCAAAGGTTTAAATATCAATGTTAAATTTGTAAAACATTTTTTTTAAATTCTCATACCTCCATTATATATATATATATATATATATATATATATATATATATATATATATATATATATATATATATATATATAATGTTTCGATCCATCAGAATGTATTAGATTTGTAAAAGAAATATTTAAATCGTCCACATATGTACTAATGTTCAACATGTGTGTTTTTCTCGTACGTTCCTATATCATTTTCGGTCCAACATTGCATGTTAGTTTGAAAAACGTAAGATTCAAAAGGATATCGTACACTATTAGAGTATATTGCATACGTTTATCTCGCACTATTTATTCTTAAATAACAGTTTCTAAGATATTTTTAGCGGTTAAGAAGTCCAAGTCGCGTATAATCAATTTTACTGCTAAGTCTGACTATATTTAAACCATGCTTTAATGTAAAATCCATAATAGATTTTCTGATGATAATCTATGCACATCTTGTAAATTTTTAAGTAATTCATCTACCAAACCATATTGATCAGTTTAAACTTGTGTTAAATTATTACTTCGTTCTTAGTATTTAGTAATAGTCTGCAGTTTAAAAATGAACCATTTTTTCTTGCCCGAATTCAATACACACCTTCCTTCCTTTTTCTCTATTTATTTCCTTCTTTCGATGCCTTTACACACACACATATATATATATATATATATATATATATATATATATATAGATTTACATACATACACATATATATACACATTATTTCTTTCTTTCGATCCATTTACATACATATATATATATAAATACATATATATATATATATATATATATATATATATGGGGAGGGAGAGGAGAGAAAGAAAGTGAGAGAGAGATGAAAAGGATCACACCTTGATCAACGGTTCGTCTTTATTTGGAGACTTCCTTTGGATAAGTGAAATTAAGAAAACTAAAACACTAGTACAAATATTTGAAAAATGTTCATGTGCAACGAGTGATGCTGTTCTGTTTCAAAACGGAAAAATACTTTCGAAATTCAAAAAAGGAGGGGGCTCGCGTTGTAAAAGAGATGGAGGTTTTTAATAAGGTTATATGGTCGCATATATTTTTTGCACATGAAAAATGTTCAAATATTTGTACTGCTGTTTGTGTTTTCTTCATCTCATTCAGCCAAAGTAATCTCGAAATAAAGACGAAACGTTAATAAACACATGACTCTGTTTGTTTCTTTTTATTTCTCTATATTGTCAGACTAATATTTCCATTATTCTCATATATGTATATATATATAAATTTATATATATATATATATATATATATATATAAATTTATATATATACATAGAAGCAATTAAGTACAGCTTTAATCGGTCCATATGTGCTGTTTATAATATATATATATATATATATATATATATATATATATATATATATTAAAAAGTTCGGCTCATGTCCAGGTAACCTACATCTAAAATGTCATGTTTTTGCACCCAAAATTGGCGGAAGAGTTTGGTAGAGTCTGCAAAGGTCTACGCTTTCAACTTTGAAATTCTTTGCAGTCTGAATTTCGCCTAAAAATGATTGAAAGGCTTACTGCATTTCTGAATAAGCTTCATGTAAAATTTCAAATGTTTCGACCCAATATTGGCTGAAGTGTTTGCTAGAGACAGCAAAGGTCAAATCTTTTGAACGTTGAACTTTTTGGCAGCCATATGTTCGGTCACAAAACGACTATAAATATACAGGGATATTCCTTTTAATGTAAGATATTCTGTTTCGTATCATTTTTTAACACTAAATTATTTTTCTTATTTCCTCATCTTATTTTATCCCATATTCTAAATTAATGTTTCTTCTCGTATTTTCTTATACCTTATTCTTATTTCGTCTACCATGTGACCCCATTTTCTCTAATTCCCTGTAAGAATAAGTAGAAAAAACAAATTTGCGTGCTGTTTTAAAATATGTGCTTACTTCAATTTTACATCGGATCTATTATGATCGGTCATGTATCTGAGAGCATAGATCCGACACCCGTTCAAGATGAACCACTGCATTTACATATTTAGGAAATTAAAATGTCTATACAATTTGACAAACTTGTAATTGAGGGACCTTGGTATTACTCAAGCTATCAATATATTAATGTCCACACAACCCAAGGCATTTCTAACTAAGTTGTATGGGCTTCTGGATAATGATTTATTTCACATTTGAAATTTAAACGCAAGCTGAATTTTTAAGATACTGCAAGACTTTACTGAGAATCAATTAAAGATTAAACAGTGTAAAATAATTTCCATCTTTCCTTAGTGTATAAATATGGGTATGCAATTGACCAAACCTGGCCAAGAAGCATACATCTCCACGTAGCAATGTTATAGCAAACTCCATCTTCCTAAATGTTCACTATAACCTGTGCAGCTAATATAGACAAAAACGCCGATTCAGAAGACATTAGTTCAGAACATATAGACACAAAACAATTATATCAAGAAATCATTGTAAGAATTTAACCGTCGTAACTAATAGAAAGTATACGGAAATTACTAGAACAAGCATTGAGTCACACAACTAAGAACCTCATGATTTACGAAAACAGTATAAAATTTTACAAACTTTAGTCCAAAACGTCCCAAATATTTTCAGCCAAAATGATATTGTTTCCAAGAAAACGTATATTATTCAACGTAATCAATGTTTTATGGTTGACCACTGTTAATTCTAAACTTCTATCTTAAAAGAAAACTGGAAGTTTAATGAAACACTTTTCACTGCTGATATTCTATATGTCATCTAAAGATCTACACATGATACACTTCACAAGGCATGTGAAGCGAGCGCGATCTGGATTATTATACCAAAAACCGCTGATACGGTTTTCAATGGGGTCCTTTACATGATATTAGTTTGTCAGGTATTACTAGATTATTACTTAATATAACAAAATTAATCCGAGCCGGAATATAAAGATTAAGATTGCCCTCGAGCGATATTCGCCCAAGCAGGACATGAATGCAGATGTACACTAAAGGACCATTTATGTATATTTCTTTTCTCGAACCTTCCCAACTGACCTTAATGATTCTATTATTTTAGATATACAGTCAATGTTTATGCACAGAAAGTGAGATTCTATTTACCGTGCTTTAAACATCTTACACGCAAGTGTTTTCTATATTTCTGTTAATCGATAATTCAACCATGCATGCAGTATTGTTTTCAAAACTGTGCGGATGCTTCAACTATTCATTTTTCCTCTATAAAACAGGGTTAAAATGTATATAATTTATACTGTATTTCACTCTCTAAAAAATCCAATCGTTTGCATGTTTTACAACTATTACAATCTATTGTATTGATAGATTTGTTCCCGTTTATCTTTAGAATTTCCTCTTTGATTACTGTTTCCCTGCCTTCACAAACATGCCAGAATGTAAATGTATTGTAAATAAACAGAGTACACTTCCAACTTATCATTTATCACCAGCAGTGTTTTGTTTCGAAGATGATTACATTCCATATTTCATATCATATTACAGAAAATGTGTCGAATTTTACACTGTTCTCTGATACAGACGTACTCTAATATCCAGATATTGTACTTTGCTTTTGTGCTTAGAAATGACTTTTGCTGGTTGTTGGTAAATGTGTAAATTAAGAGAATCGTCGGAATAGTACAAATTGGTCTCTTCAACTAAGTAACGCAACTGCTTTTTGTCCATATAAAATTGACTAGTTAAATATATAATTTAAATGTAATTTTCAAGCACTGTTTCATTGCAGCATTGTTTCCTCATTAGCGCTGACCATTAGTCGTCTTTCAAATTTAAGTGGTAGTATGCATCTAATAGTGTCGAGTGCACTTCGGATTCTTTAATGTCGTTCTCGTTTATAATATCTTTTGATCATTCATGGCTACTTTTGTGGGACAAATGGATGATGGTTTTCCCATACATTTATGAATGTGATTGTGTTTTATGAAATTACCAGCCATTTCATCGACATGTACTTCTTTTATCCTTTTCCGTTTTTCTTTTTGTTGTTCTTCTTATTGTTATTATTGCTAACGTTTCTGTTCAGATTTTTATTGCTACAATTGTTTGCTCATTTATACGCTTTCTGCGCTTCCATTGTAATCGATATTCTCTTGAGTATCGGTGAATGACGAGAGACTAAAACAATGAGATTATGCAGGCGTGTAAATCTGTGCTTATGTGTGTGTGCGTATGTTTTACAAAACGAGGTAAATGAATTCGGTCACGAATTTGTCTGGTGTTAATTCAAACATTTCGAATAAATACATCGTTCCGCATTGAAGTCTAGCATGTGTGAGTTAATAGAAATCGAATGCGTCAACAATCACCTAGGTCAGACGCCGAAATGTAACATTTCATACTGACCACTTATAATGACAAAAGCTGTACGAAGACTAGTTTCTGGCAAGTAGACGTTTTTTATTTTCTGTCTCTTATATGTGTATTTAATGACTTCCTCTAAAAATCATAAATACAACCAGGGTACAGTCGTAGATCATGTGCACATTATGTTCTTATTGTTAAACATGAGTGAATAGAATCATGTTAAAATTGGCAATTTATTCGTTAATAGAAATTCACATAAATGTTTAACTCTGTCAAGTAGAAAGAGCGATACACATACACACAAACACACACATATATACACACGCATTAATAATAAACTATATATATGTTTATATATATATATATATAAATATATATGCATAGTTATGTATATATGTATATACACGTATATCTGTATATATGCTCATATATATGTATATATGCATATATATATGCATATATATGTATATATATATATGCATATGTATGTATATATATATGTATATGTATTTATGTGTGTATATATGTATATATATTGATATATATGTATATATATTTGTATATATGTATATGTATACCTATAGATTTATATATAAATATATATATGTATATATATGTGTATATATATATATATGAATATATATATGTGTATATATATAAATATATATATGAATATATATATGTGTATATATATAAATATATATATGAATATATATATGTGTATATATATAAATATATATATATGAATATATATATATGTGTATATATATAAATATATATATATGAATATATATATGTGTATATATAAATATATATATATATATATATGTATATATATATAGGAAGGGAGAGACTAAGAAAGACAAACAGCTATGAACAAATGTGAGTGTCATTGTCTCTATGATCATTAGTACGGTTATACCTGGCAAGACTCAGAGGCGTTACTTTACTGACGGAATACGCAAACTCTGTCCTTAGAGAATAAGTATTAGATAATGCTACATGATTTATATGTTTATATTGTTCATAAACTATATTCATAATTATAGATAACCATTTAAACATGTTACCTAGACCTCTTCATTAGTGTTTAATTCATTATAACATATTCTACACTTACAACTATTATTTTACACGTAGTTGAATATATGAATAGAGGTCGCATTCATTCAGAATCTATTTGATTAAGAACACAAAAATATACTAATCTCAAAAGATAAATAAATTCAATGTTTGTAGAAAGTTTGGAAGAGGTTTTTAATGTTTCAATAATTTATTAAGTGAGAGCGACGTAAGGAAGTACTCTTTTGCCCCTAATACATATACGAGGTGCCTTCAATAATTTCGTATGAGAACTTTTGATAGTACAAACATGGAATTCTAGTCCCCTTCGAAGTTATACCCTATTGCTGCAATATACTTGTGGTACAATTCAAATAAACTAACTGAATCCCCATGAGTTGCTTATTGTATGAGAGTGTCACTGACACTCGTAACAGCCTCTTTCATCTACTGAGTTGTCTCATGACTAAAAACACTGAGATTTCTTTAAGCTAAGAGAATACTCAAACGCCACAACGAATAAGGTCTGGACTATGGAGGGTGAGAAATTGTGTTTACGCCCATCTTATTCATTTCAACGTCTTTCTTGTCTTATTCTTCTGCCCACCCTTGGGAATAAAAATTATCGCAAACCTTCCGAATCTTTAGTTCCTAGCGAATAATAATGTGTACGGTGCCCACACTCACATCGAATTGTGCACTTACTGTCCCTACAGAAAAAAACGAGGGTCCTCATGCATCGAAATTATTTATTTGGCCAATCAACTCTAGTGTTCTGATAGTTTTTCTTCTTTCAAACATCTCAAATTCCATCATAGACTCACTGCCGTTCTGGAATAGTCTATGCCACTCAAAAATTGGTGCTTAATTCATAAAGATAAAGCAAAATCAGCCTGACAAATTTTAGGCGTTTCTATCGCATTCTTCCAATTTTACAAAATAATGCTATTGCATAGCGTTCTTTTAAACTGTCCTCACGTCGAGATTGTGTTTTTTAAAAATTAAACACTGCGACAATCAGCCTTTCGTAGGCGGATTCCAATTCCTTGAGTTGCTGTTAATTTTGACTTGAAATAATACAACCTAGTCAGCCATCTCGTAATATGTATAGAGTAACTTACTTAATATTCAAGAGTCTACAAAACGTTTAAATGCGTGTAAAAAATTAATATAAAAACCTCCCTATATGTCACAGACAAGATATTATACACACACACATACATATATATATATATATATATATATATATATATATATATATTAATGCCCATGATCGGATACTTTTATCAAAGGAGACATTATGTTATATGCGTAATTTCTCTATATAGCATCCTTCAAACCACATCTACATTGATTGAGTTAGGGTCATTAGCATATCACATTAAATTAAATCTAGTTAAATAATTTTCTCGATGATATTACTTATTCAACATAGTAGCCTCGTTTCAACTGTATTATTAAAAATATAGTTTAAAATGTAATTATTTAGTTTATTTTCATTTCAATTCATACTTGATTTAACTTATTTCTTGTGAAATCTGAATCGGTTGAATTTTTAAACCAGAAAACCAAAGGGGAATAACTGTGATAGTTTAATTCTTTGAAAAATTGTTTAAAACGGAGAACGATATTAAAAAATTTATGTTATAAATTTGTTTTCATTTCGAAATATCCTTCTAAGCTGAATCATTATTTTTATTTTAATTCGGAGATATGTTTTCGCTTATTCTTAATTTTGAAGTAAGCATTTTTATTTTTTATTGTTGTTATTTGTAATTATCCGTTTCTTTCACTGAATTTAGTATTTTTATTTTTCCTTATTTTCAACGCCGGTGCCCGGGGGAAGGGTGTATGTGGTTAGAGAAAAATAATTAAAACTAATGTTCTTATTTACTTGCATTCCCACGAGGGCAGAGTTAATCAGACATAGGGCCAATTTTCCATGTGAACAAAATCTATCATCCCATACATTATCTACTTCATGTTTTTTGTTCATAAAATTTAATCGGTGTTGCCAAGGATTTACTATAATAATTATACCATAGCAAGTGTGTTTAATTCTACTCTGAGAGAACCCCAATAGAAACACGTAAACAGAAAGAAATAACTAGGGAAGGCAGTTATCAGTAAGACACGAAGAAGAGAACTAGACAAACCGACTAAATAGGATTTGTAACATAATTGAGTAAAGGAGACAGAATATATTAAGAAAGATGTGCACATAAACATAATCTGAATGGCATATATGTCTCTGCTCGTCTTAATGTAAACATAACAGAGACTTAAAAACCAATCGTAAATGAGACACAGTTGTGCAAATGTTGTATGGTGGAAAGACGTATATTTGTCAACAAACTGAGCCCGTCTTTTATTCATAGTTATAATATTATAAAATTACAACTGCTTGGGTGAGTATAATTCTTGTGTCCACGTACCTTGCATTATTACACATTCAATAATTATAGAAATTTGATATTGATGGGATATTTCTTAGAAAAAATATGCGATAGCATGCCAAAAGCGCATGATCTTGTTAAAACTACTCTTTTTAAGAAATCAATTTATAAATATTTATTTCAGTTCAAATAGTGTCTTAGTAGTTATTAAAGATAATGAATTATTATTATTTGTAATGGTTAATCGATAAAGGTTTGTAGATAAATAAGAATAAATATATAAGAATAACACGATTTAGGACAGCATAGAAAATAATAAATTTAATGGGCAAAACATGAGATAACAACAAGGCATTTTCCAAATAAATATATCGAGAAGAATCCGTTATAAAAAACATAAGTTTCCTTACTTGAGAGACTGATGTCAGTGATATTTAAAACTCTTAAGTTTGCAGGTTGAAACAAGTAACGTAGAAAGCAATACAAATGACGACTCAACAAACAAAGGTAGATCAAATAAGAAGTGTATTAGGAAAAGGTATATTTACAGGATATGTACATAATGGTGTCAAATAAGAGAGTCTTTGCTGGAGAAACATATCTGCTCTCGGCGGCCTTCGGTGGCTTCTGGTGAACACAAGCTCAGACTAACTGAGTCTTCCTATTTATGTGTAATTACTATCCACATATGCAAATGAATGTGGGCCACCACAACACCCTCCTTCCAAGATTTGAAGTCGCACAGATTTCAATATCTTTTTATCTTGGGATTTAACATTAATGGTTCATTAAACTTTCTTTTTCTACCTGATCTTCGGGGTTCAGGTGTATATTGAGGCGGTTCCTAATTAAAGGATTCGTATATGATGTCCATGGTTCCCTCCTCTTCGACTGCTGTTGTATAATCACAATCTTTAATGTGGCGTTTTTTTATTTGGTTCAGGTGCATTTATGTATATTTTGTGGACATTTAATCATGTATGTACAATCACCAATGAGTTTATCTACTACTCCACATTCCCAGTAAGAAGTGGTTTTCCTGTAGCACTTGAAATATACTCGATCTCCCGAGTTATATTTCTTTCTTATATTGTGTGTAGTGTTTCGGAAAATTGCCTGTCTTGGCAATAGTTTATCAAACGCTGATTTCACGTTTTTTTCTTTATATATACGGTAGGGGCTGCCCAGTCGTTATGTTCTATTTTTGATAGTATTCCTGTCTGTTCCAATCTGTCTAATTCGATATTAATCTTTTCCAATCCAGCGAAGGCAACGTTTCGCTTTTTTCTAAAAATCGGGCTGGTGTTTTCTTTAAGTTATAACGAGGCCTTAAATTTATTGCAACGACCTAATTTAGTCATAAATATATCAGGGAATAATTTTTCCAAGTCCTCTTTTATATTTTCTGTTGTTGGAGGAGTACATTCTATTTTTTTACAGAATGTATTAATCGGCTTATCCCAGAGTCGAAATTTCTCAATTAAATCTATTCCAAACAGGTTTTCGCTATTTTTCAATACGAACATTTTTAATTTCTTCGTAATCCCTTTCAATTTTATCGGAAGGATAACTTCTCCTTCACAGTTTATCTCACCACCAGTTACCGCCCGAGCTGATTTACTTGTTTTCATAATTGTTGGTTTACCCAACTTTTCCATGTATTCAAGCTTATTATAGAAATATCGGATCCTGAATCCAGTTGTAATTTTATTGGCGTTTTAAATATTTCCGCTTTTATGTATTTTCGCCGATTTTCGTCTAATTCTTCATTTGATGTTTGCTGTACTCTCTTTCTGGTGAAATCTTTATATCTGCAACAATCGCTTTTGTGTCCGACTTTCTTGCAAATGTAGCATTTTTTCTTCTTATGAGGGCAATCCGATTCCCAATGTCTTTCTGCGCATCTCTTACAGTTATATCTAGGAAGAGACTTGTTATATTGTTTACTATAATTATAATTATTATATTTGGAATATCTCGTTCCGTTTTGACTGTTTTTATTTATATATTTCTTGGTTGGTGTGTATGGTTTTCTAACCTTTCTTACATATGCCGCTCCGGATTCTTCTATCTTTTTAAAATCCTTTTTCAGTGAAATGGCACATTCACAATCCTCTGCTAATTTCTGAAGTGTTAAATCTTGCTCAGATTCTAGCTTAGATAACACTCGTCTGCATATTTCTGCATTTTTCGTTGAGACTAACCCTTGTGCGAAGATTAGGCATTTGAAATCTTCTACTGTTAGCTCCGCTAGCTTAAAATTATCACAGTTTTTATTGACAACTGATGCGTATGTCAAATAACCTTGGTTGTCCATCTTCCTTAGATTCATACGCAACCATATCTTATGAAAAAGAGATATATTCGGATTAAATAATTCTTTTAGTAATTTTACAGTTTCCATGAAATATAATTCCGTAGTTTTTTTAGGTAATATATAATCTACGAACTTGCTGTGTTCTCTTACAACCAACTTCCTGAGTAAAAGGCTCACTTTCTGGCTATTTGGCCAACTTTTGCAGTCCAGTTGAAAGACATCCTCGTATCTTGTATAGTATGATTCAAAAGGCTTTTCTTCCTCCGGCACATAATTAAATATGTCCATGCTATAAAATATAGTTGTATGCGAGAAATTAGTACTGTCGACTTTTTTTCGATTAGTCTTTAATAGTTCCAGTGTTTTAGCAAAACGTTCATTTTGCCTTTCATCATATTAAAATTGTAATTTCTTCTGCCTTTCTTGTTCAAGTTGTAATTTCTTTTGCCTTTCTTCTTGTTCAAGTTGTAATTTCTACTGCCTTTCTTCTTGTTCAAATTGTAATTTCTACTACCTTTCTTCTTGTTCAAATTGTAATTTCTACTGCCTTCTTGTTCAAATTGTAATTTCTACTGCCTTCTTGTTCAAATTGTAATTTCTTCTGCCTTTCTTCTTGTTCCATTTGCCATTTTAATAATTTCCTCTCTCTACGTGCATCTAGCTCGGATTGCGCCTTTTGTTGCGTCTGCAAAAATTGCATTAACATTCTAGATAAATCTTCCATTTTTTGTATCCTTCAGTAGTAGTAATACAGTTACGAAGAAAAATTGTACAATTTCACATGCAACACAATATCCGTACCATATAAAATGGCTTGTGTTACAAAAAAAAAATTGTTCATAGTTCCTGTTTTAAATAGTAATATCGCTTCTCGAATAATAGTTTCTCACTTCGCTACCGTGTCAACATAACATAAGAACCGAGGCTTTTGCTGAAACCACAAAATACGATTTACTTTTCCGTTTTAGGCATTTCCTAATAAATAACAGCCGAACTTAAGTACAACTCTTTCCAGAGAAAAATGTTTTTCAACTCGAGTCACAATTGAAAAAAATAAAATGTATGGACTACATTTAATTTTTTTTTTTTTGCGTGACGTTTTACTGCCTTATATTCGTTATCAAGTGACAACTTTAGTTTAAAAAAATATTTCCTTGGTTTTAGTTTAACTATGGTAGTTTTTTTTTAATACCGAAGAGAAAAATTCGGTTTACCAAAATGTCTTTAGTTGGTATTTACAGCAATTTAGGAAATCCACTGGTGAACTTTTGTTTTCTTCGTATGCTACTTCCTTGTAATTTAGTAATACGAACCTGTTCTTCGTAATTTAGGAATACGAATTTGTTTGTCGTTTTACAAAAATTCACTTTTACAGTTTGTTATTTGTTTTAAAGATGGATTCCACGGGAAACGGCGTAAATCGTCGCTTTTTTTCCACGTTCGAGTTTTTTTTTTTTCTTTGAGACTACAATTAAAGGTTTTGTTTTTACTTTTTTTTCCGACTAGTATTTTTGTAAATAAAATACTATTAATCGAGGTTACTTTTTTAACCTGAATATAGTTTTTGTTCTGGGAATTTGGGAAACAACCGTTTCTTTCTTTTAGTGTTGTACTTCGCGAGGAAAATATTTGACAGTTTTCCAATGTTCGCTGAATTATTCATTTTTTCCGCTTGAGTCGAACTTCTCTTTAGCGTAAAATCCGTTTTTACGACTTTTTCGTTCGTCAAAACTTGTATTCCTTAGAAAGGTCAACCGTTGCGTTGTACTTTTTTTTAGTGAGTTCTTTCCATTTCTTCTTCAAACTGTTATATTTGACGTTCATCCTCGTCGTCATTGTTAAGTTTGCAGGTTGAAACAAGTAACGTAGAATGCAATACAGATGACGACTCAACAAACAAAGGTAGATCAAATAAGAAGTGTATTAGGAAAAGGTATATTTACAGGATATTAACATAATGGTGTCAAATAAGAGAGTCTTTGCTGGAGAACATATCTGCTCTCGGCGGCCTTCGGTGGCTTCTGGTGAACACAAACTCAGACTAACTGAGTCTTCATATTTAGGTGTGATTTCTATCCACATATGCAAATGAATGTGTGCCACAACAACAAAAACTAAAGGCCGCTATGTATCTATAGTCGATAATTGAAATAATCTGATGAAAGTAGGAGCATTCGATTCCGACCTATATATACATCTTATATAACAAATGCATTTCAGAAGTTTTATTACACAAAGTTTGAACATATAAAATCAATAGTATTTTTATATGACAGAGAAGTGTTAGACAGTTTAAAGCACATTTTCACCATGCTACTTGACTTATTTTCATTTTAAACTTAAATTCAAGCCATTATCAAAAGTACAACCAACAATCGCAGTCATATACAACCAGCAGTGTGTTCTTTGATATGACAAAAGCGCATTCGAAGTGAATGTCTTCGTTTAGGGGACTATTGAATTATAATACTTGACTGTTGTAATTTAAACTTAAATGAAAGTCATTGTACATATTTTTTATATAAAATTAGCAGTATATTTTCTTCAGTGCAATGTAGACTAAAGTATATTGGGAAATTATTCACTGCGAGAGGCATTTGAAGATTTCTCTAATTTCATCTCTATGGGCACTGAGAGAAGCAGGTAATTAATCGCTATGGTTGACAAATTGGCGATTTCAGTGATTTCGATGGCGAAAAATATATCATAGTCTCAAATATTCTTTGATCATCATTCAATTTCGGGAAATATCGGTGGATCTGCTAGTACACACACACACCCATATATATATATGGATGTTTACATATATATGTATGTATATATATATATATATGTATATATGTATACATATATGTGCATATGTATGTGTATATATGTATACATATACATATATATATTTATATATATATGTGTATATATATATATATGTATATATATATATATGTATATATATACATATGCATATATATATACGTATATACATATGTATGAATATGTATATATATATATATTTGTATATATATATGTATATACATATATGTATAAATATATATGAATATATATATAAATATATATATATATATGTGGGTGTGTGGGTGTGTGTGTGTGTGTGTAAATGTATGTGTGCAGAGGTGTTTGTTCAAACGAGAGAATTCGGATTTGTATCTTAGGTGTCGACACGTGTAAATCAATGTGTGAGAAAATGTTAGAGATTTTCCGATATGCATAAGCGCGTCGGGTGATAAGTATTCGTCTGAATATACATCGTCGGGTTTCGTCTTGATTTCATTTAGATATAAATCAATAGTCTTTTTCACATTAATCTCACTTTTATATATCTAAACTACTATGTTTTCTTTTTTGATTGAATACTTGTCCATACTTGGTTATCGCCCGTTTTTTCTCCCATTCGCGCCACATATATATCTGTCCCTCTTGCTCTTATCATCCTAAATCCTCTTTTGTTTTATGTATATAGGAGTATCTTTCCTTTATCTCTGTTTTATTTGAATACGAGTCAATATTGGGTTTTTACGTTCACCTGTTTTCCTAATTATCTCTCTCTTTATCTCTTTCTCTCTCTCTCTCTCGCTATATATATATATATATATATATATATATATATATAATGTGTGTGTTTGTGTGCATATATATGTGTGTGTGTGTGTGTGTGTGACTGTGATTGTGTACTTCTGCAAAAAAAAATTCTTGTTTTTGTCTAATCTTCTCGCTCATTTTTTTCCAATGTTCTACGTCGACATTCATACAAGTTTTCCCATGTTTTCTTGCTTTAAACTTCAATTAACTTTAGATTAAAAGACTTCTACTTCCTCTACGTTCTTAAATTATTTGTCCACACTGAGAAGCACAAAATGTTGCCGTTAGAGGTATTATTTAATTAAAGACTTTTCCTCATTTAAACAGAAAGCAATAAAATGCCTGTTGACATTTTACGACAATGGCGCCTCCCACACGAAGGATATTTGAGTTAACGCTTTTTAAATTTACACTTATTTTTACTTGCTGTGTTTCACTGTTTTATTTATTTGCTTTATATTTCGTCTGTGCATTTTTTTATTTTTGCTTTTAATGCTTTGGCAAAAAACTGGCTTAAATTCGATTTTTATGGGGCGTTTGTGAAAAAGATTTTTTCTGTTAGATCTTATCTCTGATTTCAAAAGATAAGATGTAATAAATGCGTAGATTTACATTGAGTTTACCCTGCATTTGGATGCAATAAAATAGACTTGGATTATTCTTCTGAAAAGTTACTGTTGTCTATAATATCACACGACGTAAAATTATAATAGGATGTGCATTTGTAGTTGCTATGTTATACTTACTCATTAACTTTGACAGACTTAACTTATTGCATAATGCATTTCGTACTCAAAGATAATGTCTCGTAGTTTTTTCTCTATAGCCTGAGTGTTTAAGTGCACATATTTATAGCCAACAGAATTGCTTGCGTCTAGATATGCATCATACTCATTATCAGACCTATAGAATTTATTGTAATAGCACGTCTCCTTGGATATTATCATGAATTAGTATTTTATGATTAAGAATACAGTGCGTAGTAAATACTGCGCAATATAAAAGAGTAAGTTTAATTCGATACTTTTTATGTTAGCCCAGAACTCCACGTTTGTTGATACCCTTCATTGATGAAATCACGAGTAGATACGAATGTCTAGTTGATAAAGTCATCTTTGTATTGTATGATATACAGATTCCTCATACATACGCATGAAGCCAGAAGAGTTTGCCTCAAATCATACCCTGATTATTTACAAAAAAATATGTACTACTAAATCGCACAAATATTTTCACTTTAAAACCGAGAAGCAGATGAAGGTTGCTAACATCTGGCATTATAATTTTCCATGTATATGATTTAAATATGATTAATGTTTGTGTTAAATAAATTAGAACTTTGAACGTCTGTAGGTATGATATAAGATATAATTTTAGAGATTTATACAGGGTACATGTTTAATATTATATCCTTTATATTTTCATTATATCGAATCTTATTGAAAAGAAAATTCATTGTCTAACTCGCCATTGCTACTAATAAGGATATGCATGCGATGGGTACTGTTTTAAAATGTAATGTTTTTTAGCACTTCCTTCTTCGAAGGAATTCACTTCAATCAGACTAGCGTAAGTGTTGTTGACATGATTAATATAGTTCTATGACAGACATCAGTAGACTTACATATTATATTTTAAAACGCTAATTCTAAAAAAACATGCTAGTGCATGAGATCTTATTTAATGATTATCAAATGTTATAATCGTTATGCCATGGGACGCCAATAACATCTATTCAGTGTTGATAAACTGAAACTTGAAAAAAATTATGAATATATGCATATAATACAATTGTTATCATTTGCCAAGAAAGTAATATTCTATATAATTAAGGAATTAATAAAGCTTATTATGAAATTTTTTAAGGGGTGACGTTAGCTATCCCCTGTTGCAAATCACAGTTATAAGATGATAATTTATATTTTATTTTGTATATTTATGACATTATACGTGGAGAAACTCCACAATTTTGTATCATTATAAAAATTATTATATATTCTTTTGCTGACAGCATTAATTTTTTTTAGATTTGTTGCAGGTGATATTGGATATCCTGCAAGTCTCGTCGACGGCAATATCACTATATTTATTTACTGGGAGAAACTGATTGCAATGTTAAATATTTTGTCTTCGCAAACAACTCTTCTGTAAGGCGTTATGTTTTCCACTAAAGCTTTTTATAGATATGCTCCTGAAATAGTTAGAATTCATACATGAAAAAGGAACATGATTGCATTTATAGATAAAATATATAGTTTTCTTCGCTAAACATATGCAAACATAGAGAAAATTGACAATTTATATGTTAAAGAATTATGTGCGAATATCTCTTTTAGCGTTGCAGTTATATGTCCAACATTATTAATATTTAATTAAATCCAATTCTATTTTAATTTGTCCTTTTTATACAATTATATTAAAATTTTATAATCTTAGTTTTGACCTCTTATGTCTAGCAACAGTGGACAAATCTCATAAGTATCGGTTTATTTTCTGTGAGTGTATATTGTGCATTCAATATATATACACTTATAAACATGTCTTCTTCTATTATGTTATGTGATTTTGACATTCTCTCTTGCGTTTATAATGCTGTGCACTGATTATTTAGCAGCTTGTTTTGTGAACTGCATCGATTAAGTTTAAAGTAGGCATTTCATCACAAAACCCAGATACAGAAGGAGTTGACCGGCATGTTAATATCTTTGCACGTTCCGTTTTGTTTCCAGTTTACGTGAATTCTTCGTGTAACCACACGCAGGTGAAGAGGAAATTTCCTCGAGTTCTTTTTCGACATGATCACTCTTAACGTGAGTAAGATCCGGTTTGATTTCGTTTTACGACACGATACCTGTTTAACATTTTATCTATCCGCACTGCCAACAGCATTTTATAAAACTTTCTATAAGTTCCATACATACTATGTGGTAAAAAGAGAAATGTTTACGTATTTCGCTATTTCGTTAAGTCAATTTATTGGAAGAAACCTACTTTATCGTGAATCTTGCATAAATGGCTTTTTTCGTCACTCACTATTTTTTTTATTTCTAGATATTTTGAACACAACATATTTTCATTAAATGCTTTCTTTGCTTGCAAAATACTAACAAACAAGGTGTGTGTCTTCTAAGCTTTAGAGTTTAGGCCAAATAGTTAATACAGCCTATATTTACCTTTGCTCATTCATTAATTTGGCTTTGGTTTTGTATAGTCTGTGCTTAGCTATTTTGTCTTTTAATGCCTCACTAACCAGACCTATCGAAATACCACATGAGACTCATTTTTATGTAATATATTGATCTTGGCATTCTGTAGATATTCAGTGTAAATGAAGATGATCTGATATTGTAGATTATTTGTTAAAAGTGCAAACGCACAGTAAAGTTCGGTCGTAAAGTACCCTTAAATATGATTTTTTTGATTCTTGCAGATTTCGTATATATTATTATAGAGTTAATGTTCTATGGCTGTTTATATGTTATGAAGTTGCGATTTACAAAATTGAAAAATATATATCACCATGACTTGGGTGAATTAGCTTTAATCGAAGCCGATATAAAAACTTATGAATATATATATATATATATATATATATGTATATATATATGTATATGTATGTATATATATATATATATATATATATATATATATATATATATATATATATATATATATATATATACAAGTTAGAAAAGCATTTCATCCAAGGCATAAAAATTGTAAAACAAAATGATTTTCCTATAGGCTTTAAAAATACAGGTACAAGATTCAATTTTAAATGTATATATCTTTAAAGTGCACTTTTATGAATTTTACAATGTAAGGTATAAACATTTAATCTAAATTGAATCAAAAAATTACTTTGGTCTTATTTTATGTAATGTACATTCTGTTGTACTTCTTAAAATAAATCATTGGACATTTTATATCTATATCATTAATTGCTAGATGAAAGCTACTTTATTTTTTAAATTGCAAGAAAATGTACATTACATAAAATAAATCCAACGTAATTTTTTTATTACATTTAAATTAAATGTGTATACCTTATTTTGTAAAATGTATTAAAGTGCACTTTGAAGATAAATACAGAAAAATAGAGATATAAATTTCAAAATGAATGTATAACTGGTTACGAATAATAGTAGTCCTCGCCAGTGAAAGTCTTTGTTATTGTTATTCTGTTATTATTATTATTATTATTATTATTATTATTATTATTATTATTATTATTATTATTATTTAAAACATTTTGTGTGCTACTGTTTCACGCGAGAACTAATACATATATATATATAGCTTCCTTCACCCATAATATAAACCGAAACCAAAACTCATGAAAGAATTCGGGATAAAATTATTATAAAAAAATAGATGGGTTAACTGCCATCGGCTATATTAGAAATTGAAACCAAAAATTATGAAGAATTCTTGGTAAAATTATTTATGGCTAGAAATAGAAGAACATAACAATAATACGGCCTGGATGGAAGCGGTACACACAAAAGAACACACACTTTATCATATTAATATATAGATAAGAAAGCGAAAATGAAAATATTCTCGAAATTTAAAGATCATTTGAGTAGCCTGTTCCTGCAAATCGAAGGCAAAAGACTATATTGCATATTGTTATCTATTATTTTATATATTTATTTTCTTTCCTACTGTGCGATTTTCAACTTGTTAACATGCACGTAAATGTGTGTATTATATATTGGTTAATGTGTGCATCAGCACATCTAAAACAACAGAGCATATATATATATATATATATATATATATATATATATATATATATATACAGCGGAAATGAAATTTTTATATGATAGACTTAGAGGTAACCTACAATTTTATAAATATATGTATATATATATATATATATATATATATATAATAAAAAAAAACCTAATACAGACACAATAGAAAGTAGAGCTAATTATAGGATAAAATTTAAGAATTTAAAACTGTGAATTAAAATTTTAATTGTATGTAATATTAGACAGACTACTCCAAATATATATATATATATATATATATATATATTAATATATATATATATATATATATATATATATATATATATATATTAATATATACATAAGACCGATAGAAAAAAACAGACAGACCGGGAATGACATTTTAGCCTGGGTAGTGAATCTTTTATTGGAAATCCGCAAGCCGAAAGAGAACTTATTATAAGAAACACAATATCCAGAATTGTAGTTCCAATTGCTTAAATTTCAAAATGGTAAAAATCCTGTTAACATTTATAAAAGAGACTCCTTGCCTATTTGGTTGAGTGGCATTCGAATGAAATTCAGAAAAGTTAATATTTTGCCAAGGAAAAAGAACAGATACATAAATAGCCAATTAACACCCGCTTACATCGTTGGCTAAATAAGAAATGGCAAATGTAAAAAAATATATATATATAATTAAAAATTAAGGCCAGTTAAAACTGGAGTTGCCAGAATTTATAAGTGGCAGTCTAGACAGCGGTAATGAATCAGACAACACGGATTTATCATTGTGTGTTGAACAGATTTACGAGGTCAGCTTATGCTAACATTAAAAAGAGGGAGAGGACTAACAATGTAAATGCTTAGTTGTTGCACAAGCCTCGATGATTAAAATTAGACGCATGCCAACAAGATGGAGAACTATGATTCTGATAATAATAATAAGATGAATAATAATAATCATAATAATAATAAAATGTAAAGAAAAAAATAATAAAGAAAATAAGGATAATACTAATATTGTTAGTAATAATTGTAGTAATGGTGGTAATCTGAAAGACTTAGATAACATACATATAAATTGTTAGAAAAAACAATGTAGTTTACCAATTTAACTGCTCATTAGAAGAGAGTATCTCTTATACTAATAATTACACAGGCTATACTACAAACACGTTGTTGTGAAGACAAACTCCCCACCTCTCCGACTCTAGTTCAATATCATAGCATTTGGGAAAACATGGCTGCCATCTTTCCAAACCATCATAGTAGAGCGTACTAAGGTCTTGCAAAGCGAAAATAATATTACAAGATTAAAAATATTTTAAGCAATGCTTTAAGCGACATATATTAAGATAAAAAAGCATCGGATGAATAGTGTTACTTACAAGTACAGTCAGAATATATTAAAATGCCTAGGGTAGTAAATTATATGTATATATATATATATATATATATATATATATATATATATATATATATATATATATATATATGTGTGTGTGTCTATCTGTGTACATTTTCCTACACAATAACTCTGCCAATTCTCACTCTGTAGACTCGAAATTTGATATACAGAGTATTGAGAGTAAGGACAATCTTTGTAATCAATTTCCGGCCAGAAATTTGGCTGTTAAGGGATCTAAGTTCAACGATTTGACCTTTGAAAACTCTACCAAACTCCTCCGCTAATTTTGTGTCTAAACACCTGATATTTCAGATATAGGTTCCTCGGACATGGATCTAACTAAATAACGTAATTTGAGCCCAAAACAATAAATGTTAAGCGGTCAAAATATGGGTCAAAGTTACAAAGTAATGTCAATGTGGTCTCTACCCAATTACTCGGACAATTTCTGGTGTAAACATTTGAAATTTTACATAAAAGGCTATTCAGAAATAGAGCAAGCTTTTAAATCGGTTTGGGTCGAATATTGCAGCTATTAATATATAAGTGTATGTGTGTATATATGTTTTCATGTCTGCCTAAATATTTTAAGACGGATTTTCACAAGAGTAATAGCGCTTTTAAGCACCTCTCAGACGACAAATATAAAATATTGGCTTAAATAATACATTTCTTCACCTTACAACTGGCCACTTTTCTACAGGGAGGGGTCGGTTTTTTCGCCAATATTTTCGAAAGTCATGCCATATTTTCAATTACCAAGCCATAATGCAAACATACGTCACTTCCGGTTTGGCGTCACGTTAATTCCCGTTATTTTCCTCATTGCTTTTCTACTACCATGTTTGTGCTCAAGCCTCAGCTCCAAAAACCTGAACAACGCCGGGCCCCAAGACTAATATATATATATATATATATATATATATATATATATATATATATATATATATATATATATATTATATATAGTATATGTATATATATTATATGTATATATATATTATATGCATATATATTATATGTATATATATATTATATGTATATATATTATATGTATATATATAGTATATGTATATATATATATTATATGTATATATATTATATGTATATATATTATATGTGTATATCTTTATGTATATATATGTATATATATATGCATATATATGTATATATATGTATATATGTATATCTATATGTATATATATGTATATATATGCATATATATGTATATATGTGTATATATATGCATATATATGTATATATATGTACATATATGTATATCTATATGTATATATATGTATATATATCTATATATGTATATATGTATATATATGCATATATATGTATATATGTACATATATGTGTATATAAATGTATATATATATGTATACATTTATATATATATGTGTGTATATGTATGTATATGTATATATATGTATATATATATGTATATATATGTATATTTATATATATATATATATATGTATATATATGTATATACATACACACACACACACATATATATATATATATATATATATATATATATATATATATATATATAACGGCAGACACACAGGCGATACCTGGTCGTAAAATATCATATTTTTATGCATAAAGTTTCGTATTTATTATCAAAGATCAAGCAGTTTTCGAATATACAATATACAGTAATAATTTCAAAAGAATATAAAGTTTACTTGGATACTATCAGCGCCGTTACTGTTTAATTATCGTAAAAAGGAGCATGTCAAGTTGCATATTTTTTAATACCGGGCTACTATCGGGGACATGTTGCAGGGGTAATATGAAGGAAGATGAGTAGAAAGATGTGTGTTGACATTATACTTGACATTCTGCATGCCAGTACAGTTGGGCAAGCAGAATCCCGGAAGCGAGTTCCAACGTTTATCAGTTCTTTGGAAGAAACTATTGGCGTAGAAGGATTTCTTACACCTAGGGATCTCTACTGTGAAGGGTGGGATTTAGCTGCTTGTCGGGTTTGTCGGGGTTGTTCACGCCGAGGGGGTACAAGTGCTCATAGTTCTTCAGAGCATTCACCATTAAAGTACTTGTAGAATAGGTAGAAGGATGCAACATTTCGTCGATGGGACAGAGGCTGAAGCCTAGATGACAGTTCAGAACTTATACGGTTGGCGACTCACATTTAAACCCTGTCGAGAAATGAGAGATAAGTAGCAGATGCTCCAGTTCAAATATGAAAACAGTACGCCATACATGGGTGAAGAAAGTAATCATTTCAGCCTCTTAATAGTTATTTTTATCAGTTAAATTCTGAATTAAATTTGTTCCGTATGTCTAAATACACAATATATTAAATTTAACGTCCATATCAATAAAAAATTAATAGAGGCTATTGGTAGACATACAAGGTAAATTTATAGATGCATAAATGGACATATAAAATCCGCGAATAACATGCGCTAATTTATCAGAAAAGACTTACAACTATGTGGATTTAAGTTTTATAATTTATTGCTTTGTAAAATGCATTACTTATGACAGAATTCAGTGGCCAAGCTTTTGTCATTATTTAATACGTAAACTTTCGTTGTTTCCGTCTGTTGTCTGAGCTATTGACAGATTTATAGAAGTGCTTAAAATTAAGACTTCAAATGTATTAGTACGCCTACTCAGATGTAAGTCAATATATTCTTGCCATATTAAACTGACTTTATTTTAAATTCTGACATTTTATCAGATATTGCCAGTCACTAAAACAACATCAAAAGTGTTCCCAAGATCTAAAATTTCAAGTCCGTTTACAAAATATTCTAAAAGACGTATCCCACTCACATAGACATATAACTTATAATACAGCAAAAAGAAACAAAAATGTGTGTTTGTTCCGGAAAGCATTTATCTTGTATTGAAAACTTAGCCGGTTTTATTAAATGTATCATTAGACATTTGGAATGTACTATTTATTTTAACAAGCAATTACTTGCAATTAGAAGTATTAGTATTATTGGTATTATTACATTATTTTCTAATATTTGTTTTCTATATTTGGTTAACTAGGGTTTAATCTAAAAAGGATTTTGAGCGGTTTAAATACGAAATTATTTTTTTTTGTTTTTCTTTTCACATAGTAAGATTGTGTGTGTGTGTGTGTGTGTGTGTATACACCTATACATATGTGTGGCTGTATGCTTATGTGTGTAAATATATTTGATAATTAAAATGCTTGCCAGATTTATGGTAACTTCTTGTAAATTATTACCGCATATGTTTAATTTATGCTATTTGTTATTTACGTTAGATTGTGTCATTCAATTTATATATTATAATTGTAAATAATTTGCTCAGCAAAATAATCTTTTATAAGATTTATTCCTGAGCAAACAGTGGTGTATTAGTTTTTGCCGTTTATTTAGTAAATTTTCATTAGATACTAATAAATGATAAACTTCGTGGATTCCGATGTTATTCTGCTCAGATGTGTTTGTTATATATTTTGTAGTCCTTAATAGTATAAACTAGTTTTATTTGTATTCTATCTCATGTCTTGTTTGTTCTATTTCCTATTTAGCTAAGCATGTGTATTATATATTAGTCTCCTTATTGTTAAAGACGTTATGTGATTATGGAATCTGTCTTTTAATTGGCCAATCATCGCCCCTATATATGTGCTAGTTCTATTTCTTTTCGATGACTGCTAATTTATATACAATGTCAGAAATTAAGCATTTCCCATAGGAATTACATCTTTTTTGTTTATACAGTTGGCTTTACATTTTAAGTTTCTGGCTAATTTAATTTTCCATGTTCTAGCTTTCCTTTTCAATGTTTAATTTTCAATGTTTGGCTACTGCCTTGTCCACTTGTTTATTAATATCACTTTATTTTGGCTGCCTGTTGAAACTTATAATTTTTGATACGTTAACACACGTTGAATGATAATTATTTTTTTTTCATGAGCTTATTTTAGTTACTACCTAATCAACCGTATTGTAGAGTTCTTTGGCAAGTTGTTTTCAATGTGCATGCTGTAAAGCGGATTAAACTGTATGCGCCAGATGCATCCTATTTTTATTTATTTTTGTGATATTTGTGTACGGTATTTATTCTTATTCCATAAGATGGATGATCATCCCAATTATTTAGAATGCTTATGTGTAGAATTGCCTATAACTCTATTACAAGACATAACATGCTATGTTATACTTTTTTCTACACCCCTGTTCATTATGTTCGTGCTAAATATATTTAATTGCACTTCTGAAACTTGATCTTGCTAATTCTTAGTTGCACTAATTTTCTCACTAATAAGATAGCTGGGATAATCTTATTGAAATGCTGTGATTAATGATTTTTACACTGTGTTTGTGTACTCAGATTTAGAGTCTCTATAGTATAATGGTTGATTGGGTGTATGGCAGTGTTCAAATGTACGTATTAAGTTGAGAGTACCATCTGAAAAGTTTACTACTTTATTTTACTTCCGGGTCAATGTGTTTAAAGAAGTAATCGATTTTCTAAAGAATGTTAAGATACACACGATTCTGAGGAATCAATCTGTTTATCTCTATTTTTTTCAGTCAACAGTTTATTGTTTTATTTAATTACAGTTCTCCTTGCAATTTTTACCTTGTCAATTTCTAACTTTGTTATATAGTATAAAATAAAACAAAAAAACTACGATTAAAAACAACTTTTAGAGATTTCATTTAACCTAATAAAGTTTAAAACAGTGGATTAATAAATTTTAGCAACACAGAACCCATTGTTTTGTTATTTTCTGTATATTTTTATATAAATTATAACGGAACAAATTTCAATTCACGTACACATATGTTTTTAATTTTAAAACGAACCTATAATAAAACAAACGTACAGGTTCTTCTCAACATGAGATATTAAAACATTACAATATAAATTAGACAATTAGAAACCGTAAACAGAAATAATAAACTATGATTAATAACCTCGATAGAATAAAGGCTGAGTGAGTGTATGGATATCGATATACAAAGAAGAAATTGAAGTGGAGAAAAGAGTTAGGGATAAAGAAAAATAGATGTAATTGTATATAATATTCTTTGTAGTATTTTATGCTTTATATCAGGTGTTTATATTTTCTATCACAGAAGCTTTACTATTTAACTCAAATAGAAAATTGAAACAAAAACAGTTTCAATGTGTTCAAAGCATGCAACAGCATATTCTTTTTTAAAATTTTAATTTGAAACTTGAATAAAAAATAAACATAAAAAATACGATACTAGTTAAAAAAAGTATTTTTCAAGGCATTAAAATTATTAAAAATATTTTTGTTAGAAACATATTAATCAATTATTTAAAACGCTTTAGTATAAGATTTACTGAGTAAAATATATAACTTAAATTTAAATTGCATCTAAAATATATAAAAGAATTTCACATTAGGTACATCTTGCTGCACTTTTAAAACATGTTTAGTTAAAAATGATATATCTACATCACTAATTGCTAATAATTAGATGAATTCAATTTTGTTGATATTAAAATACATTGTGCACTGGTTTCAAGATAAGTAAATAATCTAATAATTGCTGTGATTTTCTGTCAACAAAACTAATATTTGCGCCACACAGTAAATTTTCAGTGTTCACAAAACATAATTATTAAATAAATACGTTTTTCAGTCTTTGGAATTATTATTAATTAGTTATTATTGATTTGGTGGTGATTTTTCGTTTTCTTATTATCGCTGATCGCTTTATTATTTTGATTTTATGAATTCTTAATACTCGTTTGTTTTTATTAATGTGTTTATTATTCCGTATGATTTTATTACTCGCAGACGTATTTGTAGTCGGCGTTGTAATATGTATAGGCAGTAGTATTATAATGTTTATCATTTTTCCATACCCAATAGTACCGTTACAATTATTACAATAGTAATTATATTAATGACTATTATTATTTTTATAATGTATATTATTAGTGCATTACAATTCTATGTAGTAGTTTACTATTTATTTTAGTAAATGGAAATTTCTTGCTAACAACAATCAACAAATGCTTACATTTAAGAGCATTCTCCAAGAAAACTCCGTTCTCAAATTCAGAGTAGAATAAAATTATTATAATAAAATTATTATAATAAAATACCTTTCCTAGACGTCCTTATTGACACATCCAATACCTCTTTCAGCACTTCCATCTACAAATATAATTACCTGCTTCAACTATTGCCTTCTAAATTTCAAGAGGTAAAGCTGCTTCTGTGGTAGCAGTTTTGAAGAATTCTGACGAAAAAACTGACCCATTAACTTACTGCCCCATTAGCCTCCTCCCGCTTTTAGCCAAAATATTTAAGCCCATAATTAATCAACCTCTAGTCCATCACCTTACAGCTGCTAAACTTCAGACATTCAATTAATATAGATTTAGCCAGTCTCGATCCACAGCAGATATGTAAACTATAATCTCTGAACGTATATTACGTTCACTGGACAATGCAGGGTAGGGTAGTGCCGTAGTCCTCGATATATTTAAAGCTTTTGACAGGGTATGGCACGATTGTCTTCTAATGGAAATCAGACCATATGTTATTACTGGAAGAGTACATATTGTAATTTAATCTTTCTTTAATAGGAGAAAACCCCAGGTTGTCTTCGGCGGTCGTACATCTAAACAATATGATATAAATGCGGGGGTACCCCAGGACTCTATTTTGGGATCTTTATTATTTCTGATATTCATAATTAACCTCCCTTATAAAATTGTTTCTGGGATTGGAATATTTGCTGATGACACACCTCTCTAAAACAGTGTCGAGGGGAAAATAAATGAACTCATATTTAAGTACATGAGAGAAACACTAGATGATGATCTCTAATCTTTTGTGGAATGGGGACAAAAATGGATGCTCATATTTACTGCCGCAGAGACTATGCTTGTTTCCTTAAATAATTGCAAAATAATAACTTAATAATAATCTTTTCTACCACCAATAGCAATTGTCAGACGCACATTACCTGAAAGTACTTCCTTTTATCTCGTCGACCTAACGTTCACAGGGAACATAAACTGGAATAGATACATTGAGAACATTGCCAAGGGTGCTGCGGAAAAAGTGGGTTCTCTCTCTACCGTGCTAGAAAACTACTTACGCCTGAAAGTATCATGCACCTCTATAAGCCCACCATTCGCGCATGTATGGAGTACTGTTGTTACATTTGGGGCGGGGAATCTTCTACTTGTCTTTCACTCCTTGACAGGGTTCAAAATAGGGTCGCCAACCTAATAGGTGCTGAACTCTCATCTAGGCTTCAGCCTCTGTCATATTGACAAAATATTTTCTACAAGTACTTTAAGCGTGAATGCTTTGACGAGCTACAAGCACTTCACCCCGACGAACCCGACAAGTAGCTAAATCGCACTCCTACACACTAGAGATCCTTACGTTTAGAATGAATTTTTCTCCAATAGTTTCTTCCCCAGAACTTCTAGACTTTTAAACTCCCTTCCAGGTTTCTACTTCCCCAAATTACTGAGATGGAGAAGTTCAAGTGTAATGTGAACATACGTCTTACTACTCATTTACTTTCCTAATATCCCTGCAACTTATGCACCCGATTGTAGCCACCTGCTTCATTGTTGCAATGTGACTGGTTCAAGGTGAAAATTGAAAACAATACAAAACTCCTTACCCGAGCAAAACCCATCCTTTCAAACAAAATCTCCACTCATTGAACCAAACAAATATTAAACAAGTCCTCATCAACAACTATTCTTCAAATTATATTATTGGCGAACACATAACATCTATGCTCCAGAAGTTAATCAACACCTCCACTAACAGTAATAACCCAGTAACTTCAATGCACCCAACCTATTCTACTGCAATCAGATGCATCTGGAGTTTAAGTTAGAAGAAATCTCTATAAAAAAAAGCATTATCGATAGGTACGTCTCATTTGTTGAAAAGAATAGCATTAGATTTATCATTATTTGAAAATATTTAAAGTCCAAAACTTAGTTATTAATAATCACCCCTCTCCTGCGATTAAAACACTTGGACGCACTACCGTCATCTATCAGTTCAAATGCACATTTGGGAGAGTGAAACTCCTATAAAAACTGCGCAATTTATAGTTACGTCGGACATATCGCCACCAAATTGTCCTGCCGCCTCATCTGCGATAATGTTGAATCATGTGCAATATTTTATCATTTTCATAAAACACCATCACTGCATCCGCCGAAGTTCACAAAAATTGTAGTCTAAACACTAAAATACTACACCACGAAACAAATGTAAAAAAGCTTAAATTTCTTGAAGATATTTAATCAAAACGCAAACACCGAGACTTAATCAGGTTGCATTTCGGAAAAGAACCAATATACTTACATGCCTCGCATATTTTCTTTCCCCTTTCCCCACACTCAACCCATTTCTGCTACTAAACCTTTAACCGACACACTTTCTTTCCTCCCAAATAACATCAACGCTCTGATCCACATCTGGCATCAATTGAAATGAATGTGTCTCGTCTTGGGAAGGCCTCCTGTTTTGACAAGCTTCTGAAATTAAATGGAACACATACATAAAATCCGTTGCCAAGGCCGCTGGAAAAATGGTGGGATCCTATCGATTCAGTAGATATCTCACTGCTGACGCAATTCTCTATCTATACAAGAACCAGGCATGTCCAAGGATGGAGTACTGTTGCCACATCTGGGCAGGAGCTGCTAGAAAGAACTTATCCTGCCTTGATAGAGTTCAAAATAGACTTCGTAGCCTTGTGGGGGATGTCCTTTTCTCTTCCCTGCAACCTCTTTCTCACAGAAGAGATGTTGCGAGTTTGTCTCTGCTTTATCGTTATTTTCATGGCAGGTGCTCGCCTAGGCTCCATTCAATGGTCCCCTCTCGCCAAACTTTCACAAGAAACACTCGTCTTGCAGAAAACAATATCACTAATTTCCCCCCACTTTTTATCTGTGCCTAAACCTAAACGTAGATTCTATGAGCAAAGCTTCTTTCTTAGAACTGCACGCCTATGGAATTGTCTCCCTTTTTTCTGCTTTCCAGCTGACTACAATATGGCTGTCTTGAAGTCTAACGTAAACAAGTTTTTGATGAGCAGTTCCATGTAAGTTAACAAACACCGAATCTCCATTACTAACGGTTGCTATATTGTCCAATTTCTACTGTACACTCTTTAACCCTTATCTTCAAGTGGATTATTGGTCTTGATAAGTGGTGATGCCTATGTAAAAAAAAAACACTAACAACCTACCGCCGCCAGAAGTCCCTAAAATTGGCAACTACTATTTAAACAAATCTTTCTGCAATTTCTTATGATGCTTAGCCGATAACAGATAGAAGAAAAGCTTGGACCATAATCCATACCTCCGATGTATATACAAAACAAAAAATAATATGGAAAATTTTACAAATTAAGAAAGATAGTACTAAACAGAAACTTTTTTGTTGTTTTTAACAATGTCTATCTGTCTGAACACACACACACACACACACACACACATATATATATATATATATATACATATATATATATATATATGTTACATAGGCTTAAATAATTCAGACTCATCGAGTCATGTAATAAACGTAAATATTTTAATCACCTAGTTTACAAACAGTTTATTTAACTGATAGTCTTTCATTTATGCCTTTTATAGACATTCACAGATAACGTGTAACGTTAACTTGACCTCTTTTTACTTCACGTGTAATAAAAACATTTAACAGATATTTTTTTAGCTATAAGAGCATCCCCCTTAATCTGACTCTTTGTTTCATTTATGTCCCTGTTACCTTGAGCCACTTAATGTTTGCCTGTTGTTTTCTCTACTCAGTTTCTCTCAAGGAGAATGATACCATTCATATTATGACGTTGATGAAGTTAAGTTTATTCAGGAATTCAAGAGATCCTATTCCAAAAACGCATTACTAAATAATCTTTCCCTGCCTTCATATCTAAAGGGGCGAGTCAGGCAATTCGGTGAGCTACATCTTTAAACGCTATATTTTCTTTCGACTATAAGAACAAAACTCAGATTTTTTTCAGATCTCAACTTAGCGCAACGTTATACCGTCAATATGCGTTACATCTGTTTCTTATGAATCGGGGCCTGTGACCTTACATCCTGGCGACAATAATGCCATTCGTTAATTGTGTACGAAATTTTATATGTAGTATAAGTATAAAATATTGTCAAAACAGACTTGCGGATTGGTTCGCGACAAGTTCTGAACTCAATAATTGTGCCGGTTTGTTAATTATATATAAATTAATGTCTGCTCTCTGGCTATTGCCCACTTATAATATAAATATATATATATATATATATATATATATATATATATATATATATATATATGTGTGTGTGTGTGTGTGTGTATATGTATATATATATATATTCACACAGGCACATACACACATGCACACGTACACACGCACACATATATATGTATTTATGTATATATGGGGGTGTGTTTGTGTGTGTGTGTGTGTGTGTGTGTGTGTGTGTATTATTATTCCTCTGTTGAAAAATGTCTTATTATTTCGGAGAGATTATTTGGACTTTTAAATTCCTGTATTGCTAAAAAGGCGAAACTTTGAAATAATGGTATTTGGTAGCCCTACTTTTGTAAATATAAACTTTGTTAGATACAGCTTTCATTGTATGCGCTTTAAGTAATTAAGCGCTTATAAACAGCTCTCCTAACGTTTATTGTGACAGACCTATGAACCTGCAATCAATAGCTCGGCGGACCTATCGACTGACTGATATACTCTATTATCACGAATTAACTGCACGTATAAGCATACCCTTTCAAAGTACATATGAAAGAAAATAACACGTAATGGAAATAATTTTTGATATACAGTGATTATGATAAAAACACAGTCTTATCGGTTTTCTTTGTTATAAAAGATAGAAAAATAAACAATGATGTTCTTATCACACAATCGAGATTTTTCCAGCAAGCCCCCCCCCCACCAAAATATTTATCGAAATTTTCAGTTTCCAACGATTTATCTATCAGTTCAAAAACGACGTGTATTTTTTTACATATTCAAAAAGAAAAAACAAGCAAACACATAGCAGATAACAAATGCGCCTTGGTTTCCCACGCAGAGCAATACACTATTATTTCTTTTCTCTGGGATACAATCGCTAATATCCCACGGCAACACGCGAAAACAGGCAACAAACTCAGAATATCCTCAGTCTCATTGCGTCCTGTTTAGATAAGGCTGTCCAGTATTATGACGTTATCGGGAAACAGGAGCATATAGGAAAAAATAAAGGCTTATAACTGTTTTTTTTGTGTGCGTGTTTATTTTCTTACAATGAATATCAGGAATAGTTAAAGAAAGTATTTTTCCTACAAAATTTTCCAGAATAAATAACAGTTTAAGAAAATTCCAACACATTGTCACACACAAACATATGCACACATCTCTCTCTTTCTCTCTCCCTCTCTCTCTCTCTATCTATCCATCTCTCTCTCGCTCTCTCTCTCTCTCTCTCTCTATATATATATATATATATATATATATATATATATATATATATATATATATATATACATATACCACTAAAAAGTTAACCCTAATATAATACATGTATCCTAAAACATACAAGATCTTAATGGTAAAATAAATACAAAAACCTATGAAATGCTCATTGGAAAAGACTCCGATCGGTTACATTCAAAATGATTTATTAATATAAAAAAAAACATAGAAATGTATGCATTCAAACGTCGAGCATTCACATTGAAAGAACGTAAAATTTACTTTTATAATAATCATTAGCTTAGTTTTATATAAGAGTCATGAGAAAGTTCTTGCTTAATCTTTAATTATGATTCCAAGTATGTATGTTCAAATACGTCTACGGTTTAATACTTTTATTCCATGTATCATTTAAAGGAGCGTTTTCGCTCTATCTTATTGTGTAAATTACAATCGTTTTGAATAACGTTTTTAAGGATGTCGAATATGAGATAGAAAACAACTTCGCACAAATTTCCTATTTCAATTCAAGCTAGACCAGACAATTTCCTGAAAAAATCGCGATATCAACGAATCTCTTGGCCTAGCTACCACGACTTAACGCTCAGTACAATTGTTGTTTAAGGAATTTCATGACGACAACGAGAGTCTTAAAGATTGTGAGCGTAGTGGTCGGATATCGGATGTTTACACCGATAAAATAGGAGATTATTTAGGAGCCAAGCAATAGTACAACTTTTGGCGAACTTGCTTTTGAATTATACGTAACATATGTGAAGATTTCCAACCACTTGATAGGGAGGGTGACAGACAAAAACAAAATGATAAATTCTTGCCTCACAAATTGAGCGACAGCCGAAGGAAACACTGTTATGATCCGTCATCCTCCCTTCATTTACGCAACAGGAACGACCGGATTCTCGATCGAGTTGTGACTTTCGATGATAAGTTGGTGCTTTATATCAACTGGTAATACTCCGCTCAGTGGTCAGACGTCATCTAAGCTAGAAGACATTTCCCACAGCCAGAGTTTCAACAAATGAAGGTCATGTATATATATATATATATATATATATATATATATATATATATATATATATATATATATATTCAACAGATGAAGGTCAGGTATATATATATATATATATATATATATATATATATATATATATATATATATATATATATATATATATATATATATAATATATATATATATATATATATATATATATACGCGTGCTGGTCAAAAAATAGAACATCATGTTTTTGGCGCTAAATACTTATTGAGGACGAACTGTGAGATATAATTGGTGCCGAAATATCCCTATCATGCTAAAGTAACTGAAATGATCGTTTTACGACAGAATTGATGTTCACATCAATTGCAATATCAGTTTTGGAAGATTTCGTGTTTCAAAATAATAGAACAATGCATGTAAGTAAACAAACTATTTTTTATTAACAGAAATACAAATAAAATCAATCAATATTTAGTAGCAGCACCCTTTGCCTTGATAACAGCATCAATTCGCTGAAGCATGGAGTCAACAAGCTTCTCGAAGTCCTGTGTAGACACTGACTCCCATGTGTTCTGGATTGCAATTCTCAAGGTTTTTCTTTGCGGAGCTTCCTATTCAATAACGTTCAAATCTGGCGAGATCGCCGGCCATTCAAGAACAGGGATCGATGTTTCTCGGAGTCAGAAAGAAGTGGTTTGGCAGAGTGTGCCAGAGCAAAGTCATGTTGAAAAATGATGTCTGTAGCATCATAGTGAAACTGGTTATCCAATACTGGCAGTAAATTAGCTTCCAGGATATCTTGGTACACTTTTGCGTTTACAGTTCATTTTATGTAGCATAAATTACCAACACCATTAGCACTTATACAGCCCCAAACAATGCAAGAATGTGGGAACTTCACAGATTTCTTAACGCATTCTTTGTTATACGGTACCGTGGTTTTCGCCAAATGATCGAGGAGACACAAAATCGAGACTCACCTGAAAACATCACACGCCGCCATTCGTCTGCAGTCCAGGTTTGATGAGCAGTTGCCCATAGTAGCCTCTTCAACATATGCTTCTTGTAAAGGAGCGGTTTGGTGGCAGCTATACGATTTCGGTATCCCAGTTGCCGGAGTCTTCGGTAGGTAGTGCTTCTCGAAACGTCGACACCAGAAGCCTGTTTCCACGCTTCAGTAGCGTGACTTGTTGATTGGAATCGACTTTTCTTTGCCACCTTGCCTAGTGCCAGGTCTTGTATTTCGTTGGTGCTTTTCTTTCGTCCGCATTTCTTTCGATTACTGTTGGAAACACCCTCAGCACTTTTCTGGAGCACTTTGGTTACCACCGATTTTGAACATCCGACCTTGATTGCGATTTCCATGTGCGTCTTCCTTCTGCCCGCAAATCAAAGATATGCTGCTTCTTAGACAAATATATGTCTTTAGAGAGACCCATACTTATACAGTATTATTAAATCATTTTCAAAATACTGTTAAACAATATTTTCAAAATTTTTGGAGTTTAAGATTACTCAACGCAAAATGTTCTATTAAATTGAAATGTTGACTTTTCTAATGGGACAATAAACTACTCATTGTCTGCCATATGCACCTTCTCAAATGAGTAAAAATAGTTGTAATTGTTATTTAAATATAAGATATATCACCTGTACAATTTACAAGCCGAAAATTATCCCAAACGGAATGAATTTACATATATTCTATTATTTTGACCAGCACGAGTATATATATATATATATATATGTATATATATATATATACATATATATATATATATACATATATATATATATATATATATATATATGTGTGTGTGTGGGTGTATGTGTGTGTGAGCTTCTGTATGTGTTGTTCGGGTTTATGTGCATAGCACATTCTTATGTAAAATGTGATAAAGCCTATTTTTACTCCTATAGTATAAACATAATTGTAATTTCCACTTTTCATAGAGCTATTACTATAAACATATATTTTTCGTGATTCACTATTTAGTCATGCCGATTGAATGTCATCGTTCAATTCAGTCAAAACAAAGAAATGCCTCCTAAATAAAACGAAAGGTCAAATTTAAACTAATATTATGCTTATATTTTTAAGGACGATAGATTTTATCTATTTACTCACGTTGAGAAGAAAGGCTTTCAGAATATTTTTTTCTGTTTTGCTTAGCGCAACGGAAAAAACCAGTCATTTATCTAAGAATCACAGAGAGCCACATCGGCCCAACTTGCCTGTGTACACCGTCTCAGTAACGTGGAGGTTTTCCAGCCCAACTGATTGGCAGCCCTAAAAAAATACCCCCGAAATCGTAAAACCTAAACTACCATTCTCATATAAAATTAACACTTTTCTATATCTAGAATGCTGGCTCTTAGCACTCTCTTCTTTTTATCTCTTGACACTTTTTTCTATAGGTAATATGCTCATCATCGAAGGTGACTACAAATCTGTCTCCGAGAAGCTTCGACTAGTGATAACAGTGAAATAATTCTATTCAAGTGAATAATCTTAAGATATTATTAATCGTCACTTCTCTTAAATATGCCATTTACAGCATAATACCCATTTTATTGAGATACTTATTTTACTTCCAACAACAATTATATATTTGATTTTGTAAGATACAAGCGAGAGCTATTGAAACGTCTTTTATATTCATTTTGCAGCATTTATTAGTTGCAGTATTCGACATCATGACAACTCTCGAATGAAAAACACTAACAAAGCATTATAATCAGCTAAGAAACATAATGTTTCCGAAATTTATTAAATAAATCAAACACTTAAAAACGTTTCAATACGAACCATTTCCCTAATACAGCATAACTTTTAACACGTTCTGCGAAACGCAGGAATAATATTTTACTAATTGAAATATTATTGATTAAATTCACTTAAAGCTAATGTATGTTACAGTTTTTAGAGGTAGCTGAAGGGGATAGAATTCGAATACGTAATACGATTATGCGCCACCTCGAAAGTTTTTACGATAATAAAGACAAGTAAAAAAGAAACACATTAAGGAATAAGAGAAGAAAATAGAAAACATAATTAAATAATAATAATAAAAATAAGCATATAATTTCATAGAATAAATATGCAGGTGGTTTTGTAAAAAATACACGTGTATTCGCAGTGAGTTTAACATTGTATTTTAAAAATACAGTGTTTGCGCTGATTTTGTCATGTCAAGATAAAAACTTAAATTCAATTCTTTAGTATTATAAAAACAAAATATGATTATAAATATAGTGTCAAATTAGTGTTTATTAAAGCAAAATAAAAATATTAATATCACATTTCTTTAACTCCCAGTATTTGTAAAATTCGATTTTTTACGCAGGAATCACCACTTTACAAGGCTCGGAGGCCACTCGAGGCTAAGGGTAAATGTGTATATATTAGGCAATGTTATTATAGCGCAGTAAATATTAGTGGGAATTGTGTACATTGAATTACTTGGGGGACGGTTCATCAAGAAATTGTTTACATTGGCCTTGAAGACAATCAGATTGTAGTCAGCCGGAAATCAGGAAATCGGAAGAGAATTCCACTAGCGTACAGTTCTCAGAAAGAAACTTTGTTCATGGAATCTGCATTTAGGTTTAGGCAAATATAAAGAGTGTGAAATAATCGATAGTGGTTTTTGCTAGACGAGTGTTTTTCGTGAACGTTTGGCGAGGAGGAACCATACATTGAAGCTCAGCTGAGCATTTGCCATAAAACTTTTTAAATGTCTACGTAAGCAAAAACACATAAGTATAAGTTGTTTGTAAAAGAGTATATACAAGATAAAAACCATTAATAATGCAACATGTATGTTTCATTAAAAGTGAGAAAAACTGTGCCTACAACTACATACGCGATGTGTATTTATAAATTGAACACATTATACCGTCGTTTATTTCAGTCAGTAATGTTCATTATCATAAAGTTGTTTTTAAAACTCCACAGTGTAGCAGTTTTTTAAAACTTCACATCGTTTTTCGCAAAACTTAATATAATTTAAAATTAAAAATGCCAATTCACGTTTGTTTAGCAGTAAAATTAAGCAATATTAGATGTTAACATCAGCATACGTTGTAAAACAGTGAAGCTATCGCGTGACTAAAAGATATTTTATCAAATACATTTATTTTATTCCTGAAAACCTCAGATTGAAGAGAAGCATATTCTATCGAAACTGACAACGTTGTGACAAACATAATCACGCACTCGTAAAACAGAGATTTTACTTTTAATGCTTTTAAAATGGTGAGATCACCAACACGATTGCAGTTTATAAATAATAAAGTGTCACATAGTTTATCAAAAGCAGATATTATTTTTTTAAATCGAGGTATTCTTTTTATATACGTAATGTATTCGTAAATCGGTACATAGTAACCTGTCTTTTTTGTGAAGAACAAATATTAAAATATATTTTTATACAATTACATGTAAATTACTGTCTTGCTGGATAAATATTATGATAGTTTTATTGAGCTACAGAATGCCCATAATAAACGGTAGGTTTTACTGGCTCATAGTTACAGATCTTGTTCATTTTATTCTTAAAATTTAGTGGCCTTACATAGAATACTAGACAAACATAAATATGTCTGCGATGTAATACTGCGTTTAACTATGCTATGGTTGTAATAACGAACGACTGTGCTTAACGTACACTAAAGCGAGCAAAACGTTAAAAGAAAATACAAACAAGAATAAAAAAGTAAGATTCTAATACATGAGAGTTCCAATTCCCTTTATGTTGATACTCTCTCACATATTATTGGCGTAAATTTTACAAAGAAAATATTAATTACCCAAAAGATATTACAATTAAAATTTCCTTCTTTTATATTAATGATTTCTTTTAAAATATTATAAATAATGTTATTAAAATTTCCGATACTTTAATTTCATAAAAATTTGTAATATGGCAAAAAAGGGTAAAATTACATTCAAAAATAGTACGAAAGATAGCATAGATAATGTGCATTTTGCGTAATTTTCGTTTCATATGCTTCTGGATATGTCCACACCTTTTATGTTTTCTTTGTCTGTCATCCTAATTTTTAATAAAGCATATATTAGAATGTAAAAAAAAGTAATTAAAAAAAAACATTGTTAGGATTGTTGCTTCTTGCAACATAATTGCGCTTTCTATTTTAACTTTCAGAGTAAATTTTAAAGTTTATATTTTTATTTCTGTTAGTTCAGTAGATAAACATTAATGTATGAAAACACTAACGTCTTGCAAGGATATATTAAAAGTCTTGCAAAAATTATTTTTCTCTGATTAAATGATTAGATATGTTGCGTTGTACATGTAAACACTTGGTTGCTCTTTCCCACTCTTGTTTATTCCTGTACACTTTCTCTTTCTTTCTTTCTCTCTCTTTCTCTCTCTCTCTCTCTCTCTATATATATATATATATATATACACACACACACATATATGTACATATTACGAGAAAGTAAGAAACATATAGTAAGAAATAAATGTGTAAACTATTTTATTTAATACATTGTTTAATTATATAACGTATATTCACAAATTGACATTTAAGTGATTAAACTGTTGTACTTCTGTTGCTTTTATATTTTTTATGTAAATATAACCTCCTCTTATAACGTGAAACTTCTGACGACCATTCAAAATATTGCAGCTTACATTTTATTTTTATTTTATCAATAATAATTACATGAGTATTGTTCATTTTATTGAATAGTGTCTACATAGTGTATTGCACTGCGGATCATAGAGATCGCGTCAAAACTATTTTGTTTTCACCCACGCAAAGCTCATTTAAACTCCTACGAACACTTTGGACCTTATAAGGCAAGCAATGTTTTCTTATACCTTGTATCCATTCTTTGAATAAATGTGAATTGATTATAAATATAATTTCGGCGAAATTGTGTACTTATTACTTGGCAAAGTGGACTATCTCTCTTTATTCCTCTACTTAACAAAAGCGGTCAAAATTCGCTCGCTACAAGTTATAACCTTATAAGTATATATAGATATATTATCAGCTGCTATTAGGTAATGCTTATTGCAATATAGTTTGAATAAGATGTTCGCTCAAAATGCAAAGCGGTGCAATTTTGCACATCGATAAAACAGGGATGTATATTATCTTATTGCTGATACGGCACTACATGTCCGCTGTCCTCTGCATTTTCTAATAACGTTTAATTTTAAATTTCTTCCCAAAATTACTAGATACCCTACTTAAAATAAAAAGCTGAGGTTTTCACACAGGAATCGCTTTCCCATCGCATCATATAAACACGATAAATCTCGTTGCTTTTGAATCGATCGATGATTTTTACCTGCACCTTGCAGAAAGGAAAATTCCATTGCTTTCATGGCGCTAATTTTATTGATGATTGTCTTATCTCATTCTTGCTTTAACAGAGCATATGATATGAAAATGGTATAGCGATTGGCTCAAATGAAAGTGATCGCTGTCTTTTTAGCATTGTGTAAATATAAACCGGGCTTATACGATTATTTAATTCGTTTTAGATTCAATGCTTTTCATGGTGGTTCATGCAGGGAATATTAATGTACGATCAGAGAGTAATAAACAAAAATAAAACAATTACAGAATTGCGACCACACACAATCACATGCCTATATATACCCGTTCTTTAATTTACAGAGTAATAAAAATATTACTGCAGAGACGCATTGGTGATAACCGTTATAATTTAAATTTACGTAAGTTTCATACCAGCACAAGTATAAGGTTAGAAAGCCAATTATCTATAAATATTGCACTTCAGACTGCAGATTAACCCAGGTTTCCTTGTAGTTGCGCCTCTAGTATAAAGCGCTAGACAAAATGCTATTAATAGAGAATTATAATACGCGGTGTGATGGCATTTTTGTACTGAACAGGTACACAGTATAGCTTGAGAGTAACCACCAGGGATCGGAGTGACTAGTAAAGTCCCATGCCAAAGCTAGTTCAATATTTTTTATGACCCTGAAAATTGGAAACAGTGAACTGTTACTAACGCTTGAGAACAATATAGAAATTTACTGAGCTAGAAAAATCGAAACTTTTCGGAGTATTAGTACCGATATGTGAATCGGAACATTTTATGAATGCTTTCACATACCAAATCAACCTGTTGTTTCCTAAATCTATAATTCTAAATGTAATCATTTATATATCACTACGATAGCGTGTGTATTTTTCTGTGTCATGCTTAAACCCAGGTCGTGTTATTGTTATGTACTTCCATTCTCTCCTCTCTCTCTCTCTCTCTCTCTCTCTCTTTCTCTCTCTCTCTCTCGATAATCATTGCGCTGATGCTGTCTTTGGATCTGACTCTCTCCAGCTACCTAACTTTGTATCTCTCTATCTCTCTCTGTCCATGTGTAAGCCCTGTTGGATGGCACTATTCGCCGGTGTAGTCTGACAATTTTTAAGTGCTATTTTGAGTGTATTCTCTAGTCGAGCCGCCTGCCGATCCACTCTAGGGAGACATTAAAGCGTGGTCATGTGTTTGAGCTGAAACGTATCGCAACCACTTTTGAACACTGCGGATGTAATCTAAGTTATATTATTACTTATGATGCAATCTACTACAGTAAAAAGTGTATGTAAAACTATATTATTGTCCTTGACGTGGCCTTTTTGCATCTAAATACCTCTGTCAACTTGGTGTAGCTATCCATTATGATTAATGAGTAATAATCTTCGAGAGGACCTGCAAAGTCAATGTGGTCCTTGACCATGGCTGGTAAGCTTTCGAGCAAGGTTTAATTGTGGTAGATATTTCTTTTGCAGCTGAAGCGAAACGTCTGCAAGAGTCAGTCATTACATCTTCGTCTATGTTACACCAGAGGATGGAACTTCTCATTAAACTTTTCATCCGGTTATTTTCCAGTGTTTCCTGTAGGATTTATTTCCTGCGACTTTTCGCAATTACCACTCTTTCTCTATATAGTAAGACCTCGTCGCAAAGCGAGAATACTTTTGTAACGTTTTGACCTCCATAACGATCTTTATCCCGATTTACAAATGAAGTTGTCGTTTTCAGCTTCTCTTTTTATTTGAGATTGGGATACTGGAAGGTCATTATATTTTACCATTGTTTTGATTTCGGAATCGAGACGAAGTGCAACAATTATGAACTCTTTTTTCTGGTATCAGTTCTGATAAGCCATTCGCATGGGTAATTTGTGTCGATGACAGGTATTTTAATCGAAAGTTATAATTAATTTGGACACTATCCCGTCCTCATAGTCTATTCGCAGTATAGGTCGGTAAGATTTCTTTGGATCCTAAAATCGTCAGTAACGTGGTTTGTAACGTGTAACTTATGCAATGAAAGTAGATATGAAAGTTCGTTACCTCGAACGTGATTTCTTTTTATATTTATGGGTAGTGTCTCTCGGCGTGAGAGTAGCGTTTTCAATGCATGGGGGATCAGTCTTTGGCCTCGTCAGGCATTATATGTAGTACACAAGTTCCAACACAATATGAGTTTGCATAGCTTGCTGCTATTATTTTCTTCTTTTAGATATAATAACTGATAAACGGTTCCAATGTTTAAGTATAGTTCTTGCTCTCCAAAAGTTTGCTTTACTTTGTTTCCTAAAATAAAGTACTCTCTTCCAACGACAGAATGAAAAATTCGACGAGAAAAAATATTGAACAAATTAAAAATGTTATATTTTAATGTCCCAGTTTGAAATGAATTAAACTAAATTAATGAGTCAATACGGTGCATGTGTGCGAAATTAACTCAACATTTAAAACTAGATAATTTCTTGGTTTTTCAAAAGAAACACTTGTGGCTTTTCTTAATTTTGCAAGTAGTAAATAGTTTATCATACAGAAACGCTTGCTAACAGAATTCGTTTCTTTGTTTCACTTGTTTTTTTTTCAAGAGTATAAAAAGGATTTTTACAAACGATTAGAGTGTTTTTCTTTTCTCCTTTTTATCTATCTTTTTTAATGAGTGGTCTGGGCGTCCGTTAAAACTTTTACTAATAAGACCTTTGAAGATTTATTTTTCAATCTTTTCCCTCCAATTAATACCAGCCATAGTTTGCTCGTGAATTGCGGCGCATAAATTATTTTCGAATTATCGTCAATTGTTTTTTTTTTAATCGAATAGTACTAAGCTCAACTGAAAAGACAAAGAAAGGCTACGACCCACTCCCTATTAGTATCAGGTTCAGACTACACGATAGCAGAAATTAGAACTGACGTCAAGAAATGTCAACGTAAAAATCTGTAGGGGTGCCACCCAAACATATACTCAGTGAATAAAGCAATTTTTATAATGCTTTATGCTAAAGATAAAAGTTGTTTTTTACATTAGAACCAATAGGTTTTTCTAACATGTTGCATAATATTTATGAAAATTGACATTCTCATGAATTCAATGAAAATATTTGTTTTATTGAATATATTCTAAAATCAATATCAATATAACCAAAATCAAATGTGTCGACAGGCAAAACCTTATCCATCACTAACTGGAAAATTTTATTTCGTACTGTCTGTTCAGAAGCAAGTCTCATTTACAGATTATAGCATATTAGGTTAGCGTTTCGTCTTATTGTCTATTTTGTGCTGTTTCGCTTCAAATAGTCATTGGGAATTGTTTTTACTATTTACATATGTTTTTAAAGTAAGGTCGTTTGCAAGTAAATATCTTGCCCAATCAGTAATGCTTATATTAATATTACTTCCAATACATATAGTTAATTTTGTTATTATAGCGTTTAATATTCTATTTTTTGTATTTATTATTTATCTGACAATTGATCATGGCCCCTTGTAGGTAATCGGGCGAAAACATTCTTGGATTTTCTATGCCTTTTAGTATGTATCCTCATTCATACCATTTGCCTTTTCGCAACACAGACAGAAAATGACGTTTCTGAAATATGAGGATGAGGATTAGATATTCATATCATTTTGATTCATCAGACTAATGTTCTCGTCTTAAGTGTGATTTTCAGAAGGTTTCAGTCGATGTAACCGATATTCCTCAGGTGTATTTTGCCGAACTCAGGAATGTTTCTGTCGAATTCGAAAATTTGGACGGAATTTCTACCGGAACCCCTTATTAACTTCACGGGAATAGCGCGCTCTTGTTCCGTCAGCTATGATATGGATAGAGGTCCTAAGTAAGTCGCTATTGTATTTTTCGGTCTGCATATTATTGTATACTAATATATAAACGGCTTGTCTGAAAGACTTCAACGACTAGGTAATCTATATGAGATCAGGACAGTATTTAGCGGTGATTACGCTCTCCGAAAGCATTTTGTGAACGTCAAGCTCCCTACAGAAAAAAAAATCATGACTAAGAACTGTGTATATGTAAATTCCCATGTAAATGTGGGCAACTATACAAAGGTGAAATGTGTCGTCAACTGAAATAGGGTATGAAAAACATCGAAAAGCTGTTGTACGTGGAAAGACCGAAAGAGTCACGTGTAGTTGATAATATCTAGAAGAACAAGAGAAACGATCTACCATTATGGGACGAAGTAAAACTTATAGATGGAGAAGAACAGTGGGGGTAAGGAGACAGAAACAGCGCATATATACTAGGGAATAACCAATTACTAATGAGATCTAGTATTGGATTTTATATATATATATATATATATATATATATATATATATATATATACATATATACATACATATATATGTATGTATATATATACACATATGTATATATATATATATATATCTTATATATTTAAGATCTATAATATAAAGCTAAACGTGTGTGTGTGTCTGATCAGGAATAGGCTCCTATATGATTGACTATTTAAAAAAAACCCTGATAACATATAATGATAGAAGATGTATCGAGATACAGGATTCGGTATGTTTGATCTGGCATAATGATGATTCATAAAAATTGTGGGGGCCTCGTACGCGCCTAGTCCAAAAAGTATGGAAATAAAAAAAAATTTAAAATAAAAAAAAAAACGTTTACAAGTGTTTTTGATATGGATGTACATATTAATACTTTGATAAGTATGTTTTAACTTAAATAGGGATGGTATAATAATATTGTGGAGTCCGCGTTCGCGCCTGGCCTCCATAGAATGGAAATAGACACACATTTTAATAAAGACTTTTTTATATCTATCTGCGTAAGTATACTTTGACAACTATTTTTCAGTTTGAAGAAACATAATAATAAAATTATGGGGTGTTCGTTCGCGCCTGACCTCCATAGAATGGAAATATGTCACAAAGTTTACCAAGGGTGTTTAATATAGATCCACAGAATATTGTGATAGGTGTTGCAGTGTGAACAGGTATGGTATACTAAATTGTGGGGTTTATCTATTTTATTTTTACTTTCATCATATTTGGCTTTGGTTTAGATACCCCAAAATTCAAAGCTATATCTTTAAAACCCTTCCTTTTCATAACCAATCATACTTTCATAAATCAGAGTCCATTTTCTGTAGGCTGTTTTTTAACTCAGTCAACGACGGTACTTTTGCTAATATATATATATATATATATATATATATATATATATATATATATATATAGGAGATAATATATATATAGGATATAATATATATATATATATAGGATTTAATATATGTATATACATAGGATATAATATATATATATATATAGGATATAATATATATATATAGGATATAATATATATAGGATATAATATATATATATATATATATATATAGGATATAATATATATATATATATAGGATATAATATATATAGGATATAATATATATATATATATATATATATATATATATATATAGGATATAATATATATATATATATAGGATATAATATATATATAGGATATAATATATATATATATAGGATATAATATATATATATATATAGGATATAATATATATATATATAGGATATAATATATATATATAGGATATAATATATATATATATATATAGGATATAATATATATATATATATAGGATATAATATATATATATATATATATAGGATATAATATATATATATATAGGATATAATATATATATATATATATATAGGATATAATATATATATATAGGATATAATATATATATATATAGGATATAATATATATATATATATATATATATATAGGATATAATATATATATATATATAGGATATAATATATATATATAGGATATAATATATATATATATATAGGATATAATATATATATATATATATATATATATATATATATATATATATATATATATATATATATAAGACTTCTATCCAGTCATGACGAGAAGAAGAAAGGCATGCTCGAAATTCCGTCCAAATTCCTGATTTGGACAGAAACACCTGAAGAAGGTTTGAGATTACATCCACCAAGACATTGTTAAACTCTCACTTAAATCCAGTGAATCAAAGTAATACGAACGCACACAGAATATATACATATAGTCTCTTTTCGTGGGCAATGTCAAAACATTGGTAATTAACTGCCCGCATAGTAGCAGCCAACATTATTTTGAATTGGTCGTTTTGGAACCATACACTATTACACTTTTGCTATATATTAAAACTCATTAAGCATATATTTAAATGTAATAATTTTTATCCCTATTTCATTCACTCTTACACGACTAATATGCGTTTTATTCTACTTTGTATATTTGATATGTTTATCGTCGTCTAACATAATTACACCTTAGAAAAGCATTTAATCCAAGGGGCGAAAATTGTTAAACAAAATGTTTTTACTGTAGGCTTTAAAAATAACGGTACAAGATTCAATTTAAAATTTATTTATTTTCAAAGTGCACTTTTATAAATTTTACAAAGTAAGGTATAAAATGTAATACTGTACTTTGTAATATGTATAAAAGTGCACTTTGAAGATAAATAAATTTCAAATTGAATCGTGTACCTTTATTTTTAAAGCCTATAGTAAAACATTTTGTTTAACAATTTTTATGCCTTGGATTAAATGCTTTTCTAACTTGTATCTTTTTAAGATTATATTTTATTTAATTTATTCATTTGGATTTAAAAAACATTAATGCGGTTTTGAATGTATTCATAAAAACTTTCCTGCTCTTTATTTCAGTTTGTGTTTCTCCTCACATCACACCTCATTTTTACAACCCCCTCTTTGTATTATTAGAGGTCATAATATTCTCTCTGTTTCGGTTTGTATTTCTCCTCACAGAAAACCTCTTTTTGGAACTCCCTCTTTCTGCTACATGTCTGAATAATGGGAAAATCTGAATGTTTTAAACAAAATCTTTAAAATAAATTTTTAATATTAAATGTTTAAGATTAAATGTTTTAAACTTCTTTCAGAATAGATATTCTTTACAATTTAATAAGGAACATATTTCATGTAGGTTTCATTAACAAACAGTCAGTAGATAACGAGAAAAATAGAGATGAAAATTTCAAAAGGACTGTATAACTGGTCGAAATAATATATGTAATATATAATATGTATAACGCCGTCGAAAGTCTTTGTTATTGCTATTCTAGTATTATAATTTAAAGCATTTTGTGTCCTGCTCTTTCGCGCTAGGCCGAATTTTGGTTAGAAGACCAATATATTTTCACACTCGTGTACAGATTCATAGTCAATGTAGTTTTTTTTTTAAAAGACTATGGTATTATTTATATTATTTTTATAATTATTATGCGAAGGGATGCCAGTGTTTCGATGATAGGTACCATGCTAAAATTCAGGTTAACTTTATTTCTTAGATCATGCCAAGATACGATCTGCTAGTAAAATAGGAAGGTTCACGTCACTTTAAAACGAGAAAAAGAAAACGAACACGTAGATATGACATTATATTAATAATTTTGAAGAATTCCCTTTCTATTCTGAAAAGAAAATCAAAATTTATAACATTTATAAAATTAATATATTATTAACAGGTCGGATTCTGTTCAATATATTATTTGAAAGTTAAATTGTTTTTCCATTGTGATTGTGCAGCCATTGCGAATACAAGAAATTTAAAAATAAATTAGACAAATTAATGAAGGTGCATTCCCAAATGCGGGCGATACAAATAGAATTGAAAATTATTTAAGCCTTTATCTCGATGATTGCTGGAGAGAACGTGCTTATACTATGCACATGAATTAAATAAATTGCTCCGTTCGAAATTTTGCGCAGATTACCAAGATGAACACAAAGATTACCGAGTTCGATAAGATAGAGCTGAAGAGGTTCATGTGGTTACATAGCTATTAACACTCAGAATTATAATTGTGGTGTGAATTATCAAAAAATTTCCAAATTATTATTTTCATCTAAATAAACTTGAAACAAACATTGATAAATTAATTCTAAACCTTTTCTATTTTATTTATTCGTGTTTGTGTCTCATGCTTAGAGTATTTTTTAATATCTAAAACATTCTATCTATTGGCATTACAGGTTATCGCCAAATACTGTGCTTCACATTGTGTCTTAAGGAAAATACCACACGCGACATTGATATTCGATGCATTTTGGAGCGTAAATTACAGTTCAACGCAATTCTTATGAAGTTTCAGAGTGAAATACACAATTATCTCCATCCAGTTCGTGTTGGTATTGTTTGCATACAAGATTTTTGTAAAGGTATCCGGGAACAACTACATGTATGATTCAGTCTCACAAAGTAGACTAGAATGAGAAAGAGATTCAACTCCTTTTTTTCTTTATATCATCAACAGTTATTTCCTCATGGTTCCTGACGTGACATCACCCACGTGACCGTCTTCTCTGACGTGATCTCGAACGTCATCTACATTCTCAGGTGATGTCGGACGTTACCTCGTAGTGCTCCAGACCTTCTCCGCGATCTTCCTTGTTCTCCTTTTATAACGTTTTTTTGTTCTTACCGATGATTTCATTTACATATAGCTCACCGTGCTATGTTACACGCGTGCGTTTTGCTTACGATGGTATTCCCACGGTCTGTAAAATTGTTGAAATGTGCCAATTATTCTTTAAGTAAGAAAACCAAGGTTCCTCGGCAGATATCCTATATTACAATATACTCCACAATTTTACAGCTTTATTTTATAAATGTATCATTCCAAACACTTTATTAGTAAAATTAAAAGTATTCACATTGTCGCCTAATATTAGATAGTTATTTGATTAAATATGCCAAATTAGTAGATCTCATTCGTCTCTATATTAACGTATTTTGAACCACCATTTAAATTCTTCTCTGTTACTTCACTGTTTATATATTTTTATCACCTTTTTAATATTTTTGTATGGGTTCATTTTTTGTTACAGTCGATTTCCTTTGTCTAGACACATACACCTAAGGTAAAATTCATAATTTAAAAAATAAATATCTATAATTCAATCGTTCCTAAATAACAGAGTTGCAAATATTAATTATATTCTGCATTCCATCTTTACCAAAATAATGATGAACAATGGCTTTCTTTCAGTTTAGTGGAAAATAAATGCGCTTTGGAAATAGATAGAAATCGTAGCCTACAACGATGCTGTGTTCTAGGATATATTCCAAGTAAATGGTAATTTGATTAATACTTTGAGAAAAGTCGGAATTACACCCATGGCAATGTATAGGCAATTAGTTTCGCAATTGCTTGTACACGAGTACATATTTAAGAAGACTACATCGTTTACGTTGTAAATATGCACGATGTTTAATAGGCCGCTGAGTGCAACGATTGTTAATTATAGAGTTTGCTTGGCGTCTTTCTTGGTTTCCTCGCATAGGTTCCTTCTAATCAAAATTGAAGATAAAAAACTCTATGAAGATAACTGCGGTAAACAGATTAATATCAACACTGGTATATAGACAAATATTAATCTATCTGTGTTTTCTCTCCTTCTATCTCTTTTCTCTTATTTCTCTCTCTCTCTCTCTTTCCCTTTTTATATATATATATATATATATATATATATTCTGTTTGCCTATCTGCGTGTTTGACGAACGGTATTAAACAAACATCTATGCCAACAAACTTAAACCTGTATATGATTTGACCTGTTGAAGAAATTCGTTTTGTAATTTGTTTGTAAACGACACTACTAAGAGATGAAATTTTATAAAAATTTATTTCGGAAAGAACAAATAAAACTACGTTAACATCAGTTCATTTTTTAAATTTACATTTATTGATGATAGTTTAAACGGTAACGACTTAGCTGTGGGGCTAGTGTTTTTGTTTCGATTCTATCTGTGCATTGAAGCTATTTTTCTTTACATTTGAAAGCACTATTATATATTTAGTACATTATAATAACCAATAGAAAATTGACTGTATGAGAAAAGATATGAAATCTGCATGCAGTTAAATATAATATTACGCGTATCTTTTTACCAGATAACGCCAGGCAGCCTTATACTATATATATATATATATATATATATATATATATATATATATATATATATATATATATATATATATATACTTGTACTTTTTGTAGTAAAAGAAATCCCATACAGTGCTCTATTATTAGGGAAAAACCTTTCTCGAAATAAGAGCAATATATTTTTTTGTATAATATATACAGGAATTTACATCGGTAGTCGGTACCGACGGTTTCAAGCCCGGTAGTTGAGGACTGCTCTTAATGTCCGCCTCAGGCTCTCTTCATGAGAGGGATGAGAGTCGGCTGAAGAGAGCCTGAGGCGGACATTAAGAGCAGTCCTCAACTACCGGGCTTGAAACCGTCGGTACCGACTACCGATGTAAATTCCTGTATATATTATACAAACAAAAAAAAAATATATATATATGTGTATGTATGTGTGTGTGTGTGTGCGTGCGTGTGTCTGTGTAATGTAAAGATTACTGAAGCAATTTCATTCATATACAGGTATATATGATAAAAAAACTTAGGGATGGTTCATAAAGCTGTCGTGTTTTATATTACTTCTATTTTGAATTAAATATTTTACTCATATTTGTACTCATAAAACATTGTTTTTAAGTACAAATGCCCACTACAAAATAAGTGTTATTAATTTGTCAAATAGTCCACAAGTCCAATAGCTATGAAGATTGAAAAAGATGGTTGAAACATGACAGGGTTTTATTATTTAATAGTGCGGCTCAATAAGTAATTGTTTACATTGGACTTGAAATGAACATTGCTGTTGTATTTAGCTTTAGTAAAAACGCGTAATCCTTAGAATAAAACTTCTCATCGAACTTTCGTTAAAATTCAGGTACACGTAGATCTAATAGACTTGTGTAGAGGGGCTTGTCGTTAGACTGTTTTACAGAAGGTGTTAGAGACAATATATCAGTTGAGCCCTTCACAGGAAAATATCGAGAGATTACAAAAAGGAAAACAAAATCATATCTGTGAGAACATTGTATTAGGTTTGAATAGAGGTCATCTCATATGCGAAATCGATTCTGTTATTATCAGAAATAGTGCGCTAGGCGTTACTTCTACAGATTTGGCAACACGCGTCAATGTCTGAGGCTATATTTCTCTTATTGAAGTAGAGGCTTGTGTCCGGGCTGGCCTATTTCTGGGGTGTAGCGTGATCGAACAATTTTTTTTTTTTTTTTTTTACCAGCGACCGTTTCTAGAAATTTGATATGATATCATTTAAAGCGTAAAGTCATGCACTTCTATTGGAACTCTTTTAAAATGACTAATGACAACAATATATACACTGTGTCACAACATTTTCTCCTGTACAATAGCGTAGATGATTTTTAAACTAGGTAAATAAGTAATATATATGACATAGTATTCATTTCTACAAGATTTCATAGTGCTTTTTTAGTTTTTGTAATTACATCACCTCTCACTGACTAACAATGAACTATTTGTTGTTCCAAATTTACAAAAACGATAATGATATTTTAGATACATTTTTTTTTATTTAATGCAGGCATTGGTTTTTTGTTACTATTAAGGATTCTCTCGGAGAAAATGTACAAAAACACGTCTTTTCTAAATAGCACACCACTAATCCGATTATGTTACTATATATTTACTTAAATATGCAATGCTACTGCATAATTTATATCGGCTAAATCAGTGCTTCCTATTATGATCTTTTTACACGATAGTAGGTTCATAAAGTGTACATATAGATTTTTAGTTTATTCTTTAAATCATTTATACTTACACTATGAAATATTTGGGGGGAAATTATCTGATTATTAAAAAAAGCATGTTCAGACCTGGCTAAAGTCAAAGTCAAGAAAGAATATTTGAAACATACCTGCACGCATATACTGTATTAAAAATGATTTATAACTTGTGTTAATATATATAAATATATGTATATATATATATATATATATGTATATATATATATATATATATATATATATTTATATATATATATATCACTTATTATTAAACGTGGTTATCTATATATATAAAAGCGAAAATGTATATGTGTGTGTTTGTGTGTATGTATGTATGTTTGTGTGTCTGCTAAAAACTTTCCACACACGCGAGGGAAATTCACAAACTCGGTATTATATCTAAGCCCCCTCCTTCGCTTGTAAAAATGTCGAAAGATTGACAAAAAACGTTAACTTTTTCACCCCGAAATCGACAATTTTCCACGGGGGGGGGGTCAACAAAAACGGGTTTCTCGTAACAATGCCCGATTCCACGCATGTGTCAGATGACGTCATGACCTGATTTACTTTAAATAGTTTAAAAACCAAACACATTTCATCTCGTCGCTTTAATGCAGTTGGTTAGCCTGTTTGTTCATTATCGAAATGTTTTGGGTTCGAATCGTGGTGCGAGATGTTTGTTGTTTTCGATTTTTTTATATTTAAATATTGAACCCTGTATTATTTAAGCCATTTTTCACGTAACGTTCGTTTTCCTGTTTTTTTCTTTTTTTTTTTACTTCGCTTATTCTTAGCGACACCCGGGTATCCACCGATTTTTTAAATTTTAATATCGAAATAGGCTTATTTAAGCCATTTTTCACGCGTTCGATTGCTTTACGTTAGACTTTTTTGTGTTTTTTGTGCGTCTCTCTCTCTCTCTATCTCTCCCCCCGCTTAATTAAAACGTTGTTTTCTTTTCTTACTTCGCTTATAACAATGCTTACATCGTCATCGTTGTCGTCGTTGTCGTCGTAATGCTCGACGACTTTCAAGCATCTTTCAGTAACTCATTCTGGCTGGCCGATTTTCTTTTCAAACTTCGCCTCAGGGCTTCGAGTTCCATCCTACCCCCCCCGTTTTTTTTTATTTAACACCACACACACCAACAAACACCCGGGCAACGCCGGGTACCCATCGCTAGTCTATATATATAAAAGCGAAAATGTATGTATGTATGTATGTATTTTTGTGTGTCTGCTAAACACTTTTGGCCGACGGACCAAAAATTCACAAACTGGATCTCATATGAAAGCCCCACACTTCGGACGACAAATATCGAACTATTGTCCCAAAAAGACCATCAGAAGTGCGTCAACTGATCGATTTTCTGCAGGGGGGGGGGCAAAAAGTGACATTTTAATGTTAAACATTACATATTTTTAAATCGATTTATAACTGCCTAAAAATACGGGCGTCAACTCTTCTACATAAAGTGTACACGGGGCCGTTTATTTTGGGTCAACTTGTATTTAAAACCCGCTGAGTCATGTCATGTGATCTTGACGTCAGCAAGCTGTAATGGCAGTCTGAATTTAAAAACATTGTTGCTATCGGTAAAAAAATTAACCCGAACACAAGCTAAACTATGAACTTCTACGCTATGACAACGTTACCAAAGTTATTAGCACGTTAAAAATAGTTAGATACGATAGTTAAAACGAAAAATAACAAGTCGAAAATGTGAAGTAAAAAAACATACGCTTAAAAAAATATTAACGATCGAAGATTTTACAATAAAAAAAACCCAGACGCCATTTTCATTTTTAGTAACACTCTTTAGAGTAAGACAGACGAAGTGTAAGAAAGAGAGAGAGAGAGAGAGAGAGATAGAGAGAGAGAGAGACGCAAACAGAGAGAGAGAGAGAGAGAGAGTTAGAAAAATGTTGACTTTTTCACCCCGAAATCCGCAATTTTCGACGGGGCGGGTCAACAACGCATGCGTCAGATGACGTCATGACGTAGTGATCTTATTTACTTTAGATAGTTGAAAAACCGAGCAAATTTCATATACGTCGCTTTAGTTCAGGTAGTTAAGGCCTGGGTTCAGTATCTAAACCTTTTGGGTTCGAATCGTGGTGTGAGATGTGTTTTTTTTTCGATTTTTTAAATTTAAATATTGTAACCCTGTATTATTTAAGGCATTTTTCACGTAACGTTCGTTTTCCTGTTTTTTTTTGGGGGGGGGGATTTCGCTTATTATTAGCGACATCCCAAAAGACCCGGGTACCCACCGATTTTATAAATTTTAATATCGAAAGAGGCTTATTCAAGCCATTTTTCACGTGTTCTTTTTTCGGTTTTCATCGTTCGTTTGCCTTACGTTAGTTTGTTTTGTGTTTTTTTTTCGATGTTTTGATTACACCCCCCGCTTAATTAAAACGTTGTTTTCTTTTCTTACTTCGCTTATAACAATTCTTTTTTTTAAACACCACACACACCTACAAACACCCGGGCAACTCCGGGTACCACTCGCTATTATATTATAAAAACAGAATGCCACTTAATAATAAAATTTAATCTTTATTTTATCTATTTTTTCATTTATTTCTATTATGATAAAAACAATCTACTGTATCCAGTAGTCATACTTGAATTTCGCGTGGTGTTCGGATTGAATAAGTAGTTACTCATCAGTAAAAGTAATTGCACTATCTTAAAAGGTGGTGCCTAAATTTTGAAATTTACTAAGGCATATAAACACAATTGTCTGTAGATTTGTGTGTAGTGACTAAGAAAACAATTATTTTTCTAGCGAGGGAAATAAATCAAAAAGTCCATTCACACCCCTTGAAATCTATACAAATAGTGTGGGATTATTAGAAAGGATGCTGTTTTTTTATCTTGTCCAGTTAGCGGCCATTGATTGCATATCTCATCTCAGATATGATAACAATGATACATCTGTGCAGGTTTAGAACTTTTCTATTTCTTTTTAGATTACTTGCAGCAGTATTGACAATGCGTTATCGTAGTTGTTACAATAATTGTTATCTGTGGATCTTAATATGTTAAGCTAAACTAATGGGCTATAGTTAAGCGATATGTGATTAAATTGTTTCTTATAATTGTTTAATCTAAGAAGTTATGTCCTGGTAGCATTTAATGTTACCATTCGTATGTGTTCATATCTTGCTAAAAGATATACCTGTGTCCGGTTTTTAAAAATATAATGTAAATTAGACGCACTGTCTATAGAACACTTACCCATCTCGTACACAATTTATCCAGGGATAACGTTAAGGAAAGTCAGGAATAATAATTATTCTAGGTTGAATTCTGAGGCACACAGGCATACATGTCATGTTTTTCAGAGGAACGTCAATCGATGATACCTATTTTTCATTTAATTATATCTATTATCTAATTCGTCGATCAATACCGATTATGTTTCATTAAAAATCATTAAGGCTAAACTATGTCATTACCTTCGTGTATTAAGTAGTAAATGCATTCTTGTATAACTATTATAATATATGTAGTATGAACGGACTTTCCAAATGTATACAGGAAGCAGAAATGAATTCAATATTAATGATAATGTGCAATATATTTCAACTCGTGTAAAATATGTTTGCGTTTTCTGTTTCCGAGCTTAGATTTCAATCACGTATAATATGTATATAGTTATAAAATTCAAATCGTCTTGCTTGCTCAGATGTTTAAGCTGTCTGTCCAGTTCCAGTTTAAGTTCGGCTTAGGACCTCCTATTTCGCGCAAACACTTCATACACGCAGACGATATAAACGAGATTTATTAAATAACAAAATAATGATGAGACAAATGTTTAAAGAAATAAATTTAAAAAATGATCAATTTTCCTGATTTAGAAATTTTTTTTTGTCCAATATATATTTGTGCGTAATAAAACATATTTCCTCCCCGGTTCCGGTTTAAGAGACCGCTTTATGATCTCCACTCTCGCGCAAACACTTCATGCATATAAATGATATAGGCGAGGTGTTTTAATAGACGAGAAGTTTAAAAGAAACAATTTAAAAAAAAATGTTCAATTTATGTAATTTTGAAAAAAATATTTACTTTTCCAATATACATTTCTGCGTAATACTTACATATTTCTTTTTCCTCCACTTTATTAAAAGTTGTCTACGTACATTCTCATTGACGATTTCTACCGCTACCAACTACACCAGGGACATCAACAGAGAGATAGTATTCAGCTGGGCAGAGTAAATTATTTTATATAGTGAGTATTTGCTATGACAGTCCATAAATCTCATGGAGGAACTTTACAGAAAGTTTAGGTTTATCAAGATAAACGTCCCTTTCAACCTGAACAACTATATGTTGCACTTAGTAGAGTTAAGTGAAAAGATAACATAAGGCTTTTGTTTTAATCACTCAAATTGTTCAAAATGTTGTATATGTAAGGCTATTCTCTGAAATTTTATTGATTTATTATTGAAATATATATCAAATATTTCTTTAACCCAACGTGTCATGGATTTTTTTTTGTTTTTCATTTTAAACACAACAATAGAATTTTTAATAAATTAATATTACTTAATTATTATTTCCCTATATTTTAATGCTGATAACAAACAGAGATACTCAACAAAACTAGGGTAGACTCCATGCACACTGTATTTTTCTTTTTTGTTTTTTTTTTTTCACTTCTTCTCAACGGATTACGCCCCTCTAATATATGTGTCTCCACCTCGGTTGTTTAATTTGATTAACATAGAATTAGTAAAAAATATATAATTTTGCATTTAACGACCCGCAGTGACATAATAAGGTTATTATTTTGAAACCTAGTATTTAACATAATGAGGGTAGGGTAAAACTTGAATTTAACTTGAAAATTCTACTTAAAAGGTAGCATGTTTCGTTAAATTACAGAAAATACTATTAAAAATTCGTAAATAAACACTTAACAATAACGGTGATGGGTCTACCGCAATTTTCTCAAAATAAAATGCCGCAATAAGAGCTCAAATCGGTGCTGTAAATCGGTTCTAAAAATAGAGGATCGATTTACTAAAACGTTGTATGGAAAGCTGAACCCCTTCCAAATCAATTTTTTTTATAATCTGGTAGCTTAGTGTCAATAATCCGGAGAAATAGTTTAAAAAGATGAAAAAGAAAAAAATGTAAGGGGGGTATTGATTGTTAAGGTTCACCGACATATCCTTTTTAAAATATTTTCCTTAAACAAGCGGTGTGTGATTAAATCTAGAACTTGATTTTTAAAAAATACTACGATTTTCCTGCCTAACCTGATTTACTTTCGATTATTTTATTTATATTTTTCATTGAAAAATGGAGTAGTTTTAAGACAAAAAACAAAGCAAATCTTTTTTTTTCCTATGTAAAAAAATACTTCATCAATCTATCAATAAAAAACGTTTTAATACGATACATAGTTTACATTTTTAAATAAATCAAAGTCTACTTTTCCGAGCTAATGTTTCAAGGACCTTAAAAACTACATAAAATAAATATTTTCGTTTTAAAAAAAGTAATATTTAACAATTTAGCGTATGAGATCACTTTTCTATATTACTTAAATGTAAAATTAGACCCCACTCATTGGCAACGAAGAGCGACATATCATCGTTAGCATTTATAAAGAAGCTGGTTGGTTGGTTGTTTTTGTTTTACGGCATATCAACCCTTTTCTGGTTATTTAAATGCCGAATCCAAAGATTTTGAAAACACATTTTTCAATAGAATGCATTTGTTGTTTTCAAGTCGGTTTATATTAAACCCATAGTTGGGACCCTAACAGGTACTACCACTTCGGGTCAGAGTGGACCTGGGAGCAATGACAATAAAAGGGTAGCTCCACACTCCCAAAGCCCGCAAGCTGGGACCTCACTACTGGATATAGTTTAAGGTCATGTCCAGGACGCATTTTTAAAGAAGGGTATATGGGTTGGGGTCAGAAGTTTTAAAGAGAAGGGTATATGGGATGGAGTCATAAGTTGAAAACATTTTGAAAAATATGTAGAAACAATTCAAAATGTGTGTGTGGAGGGACTATCATTTTTCTTTTTTTTTAGGATTTGCTTTGTAAAGCCCTCAACCATTAAATGTTACTTAATAAGTTAATTATTACTTTTAGATTGTTTAAGGTTGCGCGCATCCTCCCCCCACACACAGAAATAAACAAAGATGGACCTGTACAATTCATACTCCCTCCCTGTATCTTTTTTTTCGTTTTTTAAATTTTATTCAATAGACTAGACCTCTCTTATATAAGTGAATTTCTCATTCATTCCAAGACCAATGATGTCAAGACTTATTATCCAATGTATTCCGTATTGTATTTAATGATTGCCGCGTTTATTTTCGTGCGCCTGAGAATTCAATTTTTTATGCGCGTGAAATTACGTGTTGTTTTCACTTGTCGCCACGTTTTTTCTCACGTGCGCGAGAATTCAATTTTCGCGTGTTTTTGCATTAATTCTGTAAACTCACTTACACTTTTATACATTAATTTTGTGTACTCACTATTTCATAACAAGCTATAGCATATAATGACACAACGGGTCACGGATAGTCTAATCTTTGTATAAAATTCACCAGTTTCTTTTCTTGCACAATAACTTTTCTACACGAGGATAAAAAACTGAAATACCAATAGAAGATATGCATTTAGCGATATGATTTAATAATGTTATATTTTCCGGTTTCCTCTACGTTTATGTGTCTATTTAGTTAAGTATTATGTTTACATTAAATCTCACACACACACACACATATATATATATATATATATATGTATGTATATGTATATATATATATATATATATATATATATATATATATATATATATATATATATATATACTTGATTCCTCCGGCCTTAGCAGACGTGTTTTAACTATTCTCTCCAGTGCTTTTTCTGTGCACATTTGAACTTTCCTTTTAATGATTTGGAACTCATTCCATTTGTGATTTTTTCCAAGGAATTCTGCCTCTTGGATCATTTCGGACCATTTGGAACTTACCTGTTGGATTGGAAGTTTTTAATTCGATCGTGTTTGGATTTTACCATTCTTGGATTTTTTACCCTTCATCGGACTATCCATTCATGTGAAATCTTTTTATAATTTTTTCTTTTACCTTCTATTCCCCTTACCTCACCCTTTTTTTATCCAAGTAAGATCTGTGACTTACTTGTGGTTTCATTAAATACTTTTACATGCGAAATCCGATCCCGCATTTTGCTAATTCCTACCCTCTGATGAGAAGAAGAGTATTTCTTCGAAACTACGCGAATTAAGGACTATCCACTAATCTTGTGCTTCCTTTTTAAAATTAAATGTGTTTTAACTCTTTTTCAAGATGTATTTTAACATGTTTTATTAATCATTTGTTCATATATATATATATATATATATATATATATATATATATATATATATATATATATATATATATATATATAAGCTCTATCTCCTATTCGGTTTTATCGAGCTTTTACATCTGGCTGGGATCACTTTATAAATATTAGTTCTTTAATATTTATAATATACTTTAGTTTTACCATCTTGGATCATTTTGGTAAATTTAATTGTATTTTTTATTATATATATATATATATATATATATATATATATAATTATAAAACTCAGATGAGATTGTTTACTGGGCGTTTAAACCGTCCATCTGTTTTTTAACTTCCTGTTAAAAAAAATCGTCTGTTTACCTATTTAATGGCAGTCCTGTCTTAAGCCCGATATTAAGATTCCAAATCAACAGAAAAAAAAAACAACTACGACGGATGGCAAATTCGATTGGCCTGATCATCAGTTAGTTGTTTTCATTCGTGATTTGAGAAAAAACGTATAATTTAATTAATTTCGAGATAGGAAAAAAAGCTATGGAGTGTTCCAATATTCGGGGGGGGGGAGAGAAGAATTGTGGGCATATTATTCTATTGTTTGAGTTTCTTTTATTTAAAACAGAATTTAGAAAACGCTTTGGTACGCGTGGATCGATTGGTGCAACATTCACATCTGGAGTAGGATAGTCTATACCGAGACGGTAATAACGTCCTTTGAAGGCGCCAACAGTGGCGAGGTTTACGAATTTACGCATTGAATATATAACGCGACTATCGGATGTTAATTAAACATTTGGAAGAGAGGGAGAACGATTCCCACCCCACGGATAATCAGCTGAATTTTTCTATGTATTTTAATGATTATAATGGAAATTACTCGGATAAGCTTTCTGTCTGGGAGCGATAGTTTTCTGTCCATTATATTATTTTTCTTAAATGAGATTTTAGCACAAGTAAATAACAAGCGAAGTCGCACATATAGATATGGAGAAAGAAAAGGCAAGAAGTCTCCACAAACTAAATAAATTTCTAGGTGCGTATATAAACGCGAGTCTCGTAGATATTTGGCGTGTGCGAATTGTAGGGGGAGAAAGAAAGGGTAATAAATCTTTGCAAACCCCCAAAATTCGTTTGTGCGCATGTTCACGCGAGTTCGTCGATACGCATGAAAGTATTGCGTACAATAGGGATTATGGATTCGCTTTTAAAGGATTTTTGAGGGTTGAAAGATACTGCACATTTACAGAAACACTTTATGGCTGCAAAAAGTAACAAAAATAGGCTCTGGATGATGGAGCATCCCTTTATGTGTAAAATTAATGGCAAATGCTACATTACCCACTAGACAAATGAGTTCATTACCTTTTCAACGAACCTTCATTTGTAAAATTCTGATCAATAGTCGCTGAGACTTGGAACTTTTAACATTGCCAATAAGTATTATATATATATATATATACACATATATATATACATATATATACATATATATACACATATATATACATATATATATACACATATATACATATATATACATATATATACATATATATATATACACACATATACATATATATATACACACATATATATACATATATATATATATATATATATATATATATATATATATATATCAATAGATAACTACATATAACGTCTGTTATCATTCCGAAAAAGATTTAATTTTTAAAACTCATTATAGTTCATTCTTAATTTCGCACGTATTACGTAATAGCGTAATTTCACTAAACAGCTCATCATGTATATTATATGTGTGTGTGTGTATGAGAGAGAGAGGGGGAGAAATAGATTAAATCAGATTCTTCCACTCATATAAATGATCTATATATCGAGAGTTGTTTTCAGATTGTACGTTTTAACTCTTCCATGTATTTGCATAGTGCCATTATGTTTTACGAATATCTTCCCATTTTTCCTGTCACCAGTCTTGAATATCGTGGGTGTCGTTTTATGTTTGTTGCACTTCAATATTAATCTTTGTTATTATTTAAATTTTTCATTTTCTAACACTTTTCATTTCCTTACTGTTCTCTTATTGATGCTTTATCTTACAGTGTTAATAAAGAAATTTAAACGCTATACGTTAATCTTTATCTTTTTATTCATTGACATTCTAAATCCACTCTAAATGCACAGATCCTGCTGGTGAAATCTGTATAAATCCGTCTGTATCATGATTCGTAAAAAAATGTCACATTCCCTACACATTTTTCTAATAATTTCATTCATCAACTGTCTTTACGTGTACATCTTTCTCACTAATTTTCTGTATTATGTTTTATTTCATCTTCTCGTCAATTGTGTTCTGATAACGCGGTTGTTGTTGTTGTTGTTGTTCTTAAGAATGGTTTTTAAAAAAGTTTTCAACTCATGCTTTCCGTCATTAAAGCTGTTTAGCTGGATTGTGATGGAGTTCCTAGCTTCCTATATGACGTCTCCTAGGTATCATTTTTGTTATGTATCCGAATGCTGCTGCTAAGGAGCTTACTGACTTGCGTCTTCTTAGAATTGACAACTTCATTTCTTATCATCAGTTTAAATAATACCTTTTTCTCTGGTCTTCTATACGTTCGTGAGATTTCATTTGTTCGTTGCAATCACTTCAATCGGTATCGTCGGCATGCTTGAGGCTCCTTGACAATCCTACTGAATAGTAAGCAATGCTCACAATGGTGTCATTTATTAGGTAAATCTAGCTTTTACTAAGGGAGTCCTGACTATATTATATATTAGTGGCCTGGCAAGCTAACAAAGGAGACAATCAAATTAAAAAAAAACAGTAAAATAATCCAAAAGCAACAAAACTAAAGATAGCCTACCAGAACAAAATATAGACAAGTTTGGGCGTATGTTATTATTTGAAAATATAAAGTTCCTCTTGCCAATTATCATAAGACTTTAACCATAGAACAGTATTATACTCTTAAAAAGCCTGTAAATTTTCATGTAGTCTCATCAGATAGAACCAAATATATTAGAATTTCAATATTCAATTTGACTACGAGTATAGATATAACCACACACTTACACACATACACATATATATGTGTGTTTATATATAGATAGATAGGTAGATAGATAGATAGATCACACTTTTGAAATTTTATAAGTTCCAAATCTCAGTGTCTATTGTTCAGAATTAAAAAAAAAATGTAGGCTCTTTGAGTTAAGAAGGTAATGGTCTAGATTGTGTAGTGGGCTATGTGACATTTGCTACTAAAGTCGCATATTAAGGAGATCATCCATCCTATTTTTAGAACAGTTTTACTGCCATAAAATGTTTCGGCAAAAGTGCAGTATCTTTCCACGCTAATTATGTTTTATTTATCAAATTTCTCATCATTATATAATCATACATACCAGTCGAGAACTTTCATAAGATTCTAAATGTGTCTTTATGTAGAAGTGTTGGTTACTTTCTTGTAATAGGTTCAGCTTGTATTTTGTCTGATGTTGTTTTCGAAGTTGTTTTCCGCTGTATGTTTGCTTCTACTATTTTCGGAATATGTGAGATCTTTATAAAATTCCAGTTTCTTTTCTTAGCCTATATAAGAATGTGTCATTTCTTAGGTAAATCTAGCTTTTATCAAGGGAGTCCTGACTATATTATATATTAGTGGCCTGGCAAGCTTTAGATTTTTAACATGTTTTAGCTTAGTTTAACTCAGCACTCTAAGACACTCGCTTGGATCAAAGTTGCTCCTTTCGTCTTCTTGTTTCATATCGCTCAACCAGCTTTGTAGTTTGCCTTGCAGTATTTTAAGCATTGCTTGATCAAATATAATTTCTAGTAGGTTTACATGACTTACTGTTGCAGTAAATAATCAAATTTTATTTATCATCCAGTAAAACTTTACAAAGTATTGAAAAGAAATATAATTTAACATATTAATATATATATATATATATATATATATATATATATATATATATATAAATGTATATATATATACATTTAAAAATAGTTCATGGACTAAAATTAATTAATCAATGTAAATTAATTCATGCTAGATTCAGAAAAAAAAATGAATCATATGAAACAAAAAAAAACATGTTACAAAAACTGTAAACTCGAGACGAATGAAGGTTATCCAACTGAAATCTATTTATAATAAGAGTGAATAAATACTATATTTATTTATATTAAGAATGAAAAAGCATATTCTAATATAATAGAATTGAATCAGAGCGCACTTACTAAGGTTACCTATTCCAGAAACACGAAAGCTTAAACAATCTTCTAACAACAAAATTGTCGGTTGAGGTTCAATATTACGAATTAAAATTAATTGTACAAATTTAAGTATCGCTCGAGAGTATCATACATCATAATCTTATCATCCCTGTAAGTTATTTCCAGAGAGACGTATAAAAGCAGGGACTAAAGGGTGGTAGACAAGAATGATCACATACCGTATTGGAATTTGGATCGTCTAGAACGAGACTGCTGCTGCTATTCCGGAGTCACCTTTGAACACCTTTCCACTGTCAAATACCAGCTTCGCGTGTCCACCAATACCGCGTCTTCAGTTTCCGTTGGTTACTTGTCGTTAAAGGGCGTGTTACTTTTCCCACCCCATTCCTGCAGTAAACATTATCGGAAACACATGTTTTCTGTGGATGGATCTTCGCTGTGAGGTATTAAAATTAATTTTCACTTAGAAACTTGTAAAAGAAATTGTTTCTGTTCAATTTGTTTCGCGGACCTTATGGACATCTTTGTAACCAATAAAGCAATACGAATAAGCTATATTCTTTCATATTCATGATAAGACTCAGTTAAGAAAGATAGACTACATGGAGCGGCAACTAACAGCGCTTTTATCACATATAACTGCATCGCTTTTGGAGCCACATATTGTAATCATGAAATACATTCAGAGGTAAGGTTACTAGCTTTGCGAATTTTGTAATTTCAAAGGCTTTCTTAAAAGTCTTACCCTTCGTTTTGATCTGGAATCGGTGTACGGATTATCTTCTGATTTTCTGTACGTCATATAAAAAATAAATACGGAACTCTTTTTGAAATGTTAATAATTGAGGGCAGTTCTAAGGTTCTCTCTCGCAAACACTACACACACACATATATATATATATATTTATATATGTATATATGTATATATATATATGGTTTAATTCGAATATCACTGAAACATGTATCCACATAAGTAACAAAAAATGTTTGTATAATTAACAACTTTCTCCCCCTCTCTCTCTCTCCTCTCTCTTTCTCTCATATATATATATATATATATATATATATATATATATATATATATATATATATATATATATATATATATATGATAATAAAATTATAATACGCTTCCAGGTTAATTTTGCGGCATTTAATTACTTTTTAAAATTATATACGAATAAAATAAATTCGAAAACTTTACTACCAGACAAGTAAATAGATAAATACGAGGAAAGTAACCCACACCAACATGACGGCTCAATGTATAACCTAAAGAAGCTTGAATGTTTTATGAAATACTTAAATAAGAAAATGCAGCTTAAAACCTTAGTAATACTAAGGAAATTCAACTTACCGGAGACAGAACACTTGCATGTGGTAACTTTCCAGGTGTGAAACTATGGTGCAAGGGAAATAGAATTATCTTTAATCCTACATAAAAATATTTTCCGCTCTTCTCTATGCAACTGTTGAGGGTATTGCTGTCCATATTGCGGAAAATAGAGATAACCGATGATCTTCGTTTATATATATATATATATATATATATATATATATATATATATATATATATATGTATATAGCTTTCTAATTTTTCTATTTTTGTTTGTGGCGCCGAGAGGTTCCAAGTCGCCTGAGGAAGTCTCATTGACTAAAACAGATGGCTATTTATGTCGACCAAATATATATATATATATATATATATATATATATATATATATATATATATATATTAGTGGGCAGAAAGGTCACAGGGGAGACCACCAGGCAAAAAAGAAACAAGAAACCGAAGCAAGATCCACCCCAAAGCAGCCAAGTAAAGCCGGCTTGCTAGGCCACTATATATATATATATATATATATATATATATATATATATATATATATATATAAAATGTGTGCTAATTTTGTGAATATTTAATGGCTGTAAACATATAGGTGTTTTTAATCATAGAATGGTATGAGCATCTATTTAAAGCCAGCGAATCTCCACGTATTTTCGCCCTTTAAAATAATACGAGTAATTCAATAATTTATTTTGGCGACAAGTATTGATATATCCATGTATAGATATGCACTTTTGGGGCCAATTTTATGAGTTTCAAATCTCGGCAACTTCTTATAAAGATTAAACAAATAAAGGATTTTTAGGAAGGGAATGCCTTGCATTACGTAGTGCAGTATGTGATATTTCGCTTAATGCCGCACATACCACTTTCATGAAGTAGGCAATCAATATTCTATATTTATTTTACGTAAAATGAACAGCTTCTTCATGACCAGTTTTTCTATAAAGTGGATGTTGATTTTACGTTCACTTCATAGAGAAAAAAATATTCCCCAGTTCATAATATCTTCATCATCTGGAAATTATTTGTTTCCTGCGATTCTTACTGTTGTTTTCCATCTTCGGCCCACTCGAAAACTTATAATGTAGTAACTTAAAATATGTTTTGTGGGTTGAAAGATACTGCACTCTTACCAATGGTTCAATCATAAACATTTGTTTTCCTAGTACGGAATATGAATTAAAAAATATCTGATATTCCCCCCAAACCTGTTGTTTTGATAAAGGAGAGTCAAAAACCTGTTCCTATAGTTTCAAACTATCTGAAATAGAAACAATAGAAAACTTCATTCCAAATATTTCTCATATAGTGTATCTCTTCTCTTTGCTTGCCATACATAAAGTAAATTTCACAGTGTATTCCGCTTATTTGATACTAGAGATATTCATGATAAATTATTTGAAATAGACACACACATCTATATATGTATATATATAGTATATATATATATATAATATATGTTATATATATTACATGTATTATATATATTACATATATGATATATATTATATACTATATATGTATATTTTATATATATTATATATGCATATCATATAGTTATTATATATATATATATATGTAGAGAGACAAATAGATATGTATAAATATATATTTATATCTATATATATATACATATATAAATATAAATATATGTAAATAAATATATAAATATATATAAACATATATGCATATATTTATATATATAAACCTATATATATATATATCAACATACATATATAATCATATACACACACACATATATACATATATATATATATATATATATCAAACAATCCTCTAGATTCTTTTGCCTCTATGTCTGTTCCACTTGTTTTAGAAATTACTATGCCGAATTGTCTAACATTCCGTACTGAACGTATATAGTGATGCATCCAACTAATAGTTATTGTATTTAGAGATTAAATTAATTTAAAACGATCCTTCATAACAATAAAATATTTACTGTAAAAATAATCTCAGAAAATACTGAGTTTATATAGCTTAAATTCTGCAAGTATCTTTGCTATAATGAATGGCAGAAAACAACGTATCAAGGTAATAATAATGAATATGGATAAGATAAGACTATACACTATATATTCTTGAAGTTCTTTATAAACACTTGGTTGATCTACCTGAAATTTTCTAAGAAAGTGTGTTATTATTTGCTAACGAAAACTGATTATGATATTATTAAAAAGAGAGTAATACGACTTAATATAGACTGTATTCGATTTAAAACTAATTACAAATACCATATCAAGCTATGAATCTGACATTAAAAAATATTTCTAAGTACACCGGGCTAAACGCTTTTCCGCCTTTAAAATACAACACACTATTTGTTTATGTTTATTTTTCATTGGGTTTGTTCGCAAACTACCTGTAGTTTATTCCTAATGGCGTAACACTCAGTAATCCTGCATTTCAGATACATATAAAGAGTTAGCTGCTGTCAAAATTCAAATTCTTGTGTCAAGAAAATGCAGGCATAATAACACACTGAATATACTACTTGAACTTATTTCAATGTATAATAACCTCGAAATACAAAAAAAAGAAAAGAAACACGACTCACGCTTCAATGATCAGTTCCGTCTTAAATATGCAATATTTCCCCCTCACCCCCACCCACATACACTTTTACGTGTTTAATGTCAGTATCCAGTTAAATGTACACATATTGACAGGTAAATGCTGCACTTCTTTTACTATGTAATATAACACGTGTTTTTCTCACTATTTTTCCTCATAATTAATGGATGCCATTAAGCTAATTATTTTACTTTACTTGAGTTTCATTACGAACCATTTTTACGAACATATTTTAAAGTTGATTAAAATGATTTAACTTTCATGTGCACATTCAATTACAATGCCGAAATGACAAAACTATACATTTTATTCATACATGAGAAATTAAAAATTAATTGGAATAGTTAGGCACGATTTAGAGCTGATATGTTCATAGAGGTTATAACAACGTTTTCTTAAAGATTGTTATATCGGTATAATCATAAATCTGATTTGCAAAAATTCAATCTGGCTTTCAATTGCGTGATGCGACATTATAAAAATTTGTTTAAACAAAAAACTTAACTGATTTATTCTTTGTAATTGGTTCACATTTTATACTGCACTGACTACACACGCTCTGTTGACATAGCCACTAAACTAATAGATATATACTTGCTTTCGACAATTGACATCTGATCTTTTCTGGCCGCCGTCTTCTCTTTCATTGGTGGTTGCGAAGGTCGAAGATGATGATTTACAATTATAAAAGTAGAAGAAAAAGCTCAACACAAACACCCACACATTCTGCATATAGTATTGTCTCGTGAATCTGTGGGTGCGTGTGATACCACTGCGAAAATCGGTCCTTGAAACGCTAACATCTAGTTTGTCATCGGTGGATATCAGCTCTTCTCAACCTTCAAAATATATCATGATCTGATCAAAACAGCCAACTGATGTCAACTCTAAACTGCGCTTGATAATTTTTTAACTCCTGAAGTTATTGACTCGAATATCAGAAAACCTTAAAAATCGGGTCTTTGACTAACTCAATCACTATTCTAAAATGGATCTCTACCCGCAAGCTGTCATAATATGTCCCGGATTTAAGATTCTTTGGAGACTCTATATCAGATTTTACTCACCCCCATCCCTTTAGTTTTTCATAATTCCCTCCAACATGTATCTTTTCCCTTTTTAGAAAGCATTTTCTAATGCTCTCTGATAGATGTTCATAGTATATCATGCCTATTATTATCCTTTTAAATCTATATAATTATAAAACGCAAATGACCTTGTAACGAGTGATGTAACCCATTTTCCGGTTTACAACATCCGGTTGCGCATGCGCTCATAAATATTAACACATAACAACGTAAACAAACACAGATCGCTTATTTTGCAGATTTTGACATGCACACTGAAATATTAACGTTATAATTTCGAAATTATTATTTAACATGGGAAGAGTGGTGGTGTTTTGCAACTATTCTTTATTGCAACTATACTGTCGCTATTTTCTTAAAACTAAACAACTTTGACTCGTTGACAAACATATTTTTTTATTTTTTGTTTACATTTCTAGATACAAAATAGTTGTGTTAGAAACGTGAATTTGTTGACACATTTGCTAATATATATATATATATATATATATATATATATATATATATATATATATTATTCCTTAATTGGAATTCATTTTTGAGATGAGCATTATATATTAATTTATAGGATAGGAACGTCGCTGTTACCACCTGACGAAGGCCAGAGGAATAGTTGGCCGAAACGTTGTGAATAAACAAAACTAATAAAAGATAAAAAACAACAACTAATAAAGATGAGAATAATAGTCGGAAATAAAAATAAATTAACATTTGCTAATCTGTTTCAATATTAGTTTTATTTTATTTATTTAGTTTTTATTTTTTGCTTCAGATTTATATTATTTTGTTTAGATTTTAAGTTTCTACAACTTGGTTGAAGGATTCCAATATGGGTTTTTCATTCTTATATTTCTCATCGGTAGGTTCATGTGCGTTTTTCTGCTAAATGATTTTCGTCGGCGTTCGATTCGTAGGAAAATCATGTTTAATTTTCGGTTTTTGATAACTTTACACGAATAAGTATGATTTTTTTTTTCATGTTTGAGTAATCCGTCCGTAATTTTACATTTTAATATAGTTTCATAAAAATGTTTCTGCTATGTCTTTACGTCACAAGTGTCACGCTCGTACATGAATTCCATAGCTAATATAACATGCTGATCCAACGGGTCTTGGGTAGTCTAGTCACGTATAAACATATAAAATTGAATATACTCCACATAGATATGAAAGTTCCATTTAAATGTGCATGATTCAAGTTCAGGGTAGTGTTTTATTTCTAATAGCAAATAAATGGAACGACATAGCAATATATTATTGTGATGTATAGGAGTTGAACTACATACCATATATTTCTTGATATACAATAGCATCAAATAAATTCGAATATGAAAAATAAAATAAAATAATAATTCGATTCTCTAATTAAAATTCACTACGCGTATTTTATACGTATTTACATATTTCTTTTGTTATTATTACAAGTGAAGAACTATACTGTTTCATCGACTTGAACAGAAACGAATAAATGTCAGAATATTTTAATCTAATGTAATTCTTACGTATTTGTAATTTATTAAAAGTGTCGTAAAGGAACAAGACCGCCTTGCATCAATCAATATATAGTATCAAAGCTGCTGGATTTTAAAAAAATCGGTTTTTATTTGCATCAACTGTCAAACTATTATGCTGCGATGCATATGCACACATTTATATACAAAGAAAACGTTTATCATTACATACATACTAGCATAGGCGCCCAGCATTGCCTGGGTGTTTGGAGGTGTATGTTGAGCAAAAAAAAAAAAGTGGTAGTAGGAAGACAGGTTCAAACTGGTACCGCGAAGGCGGAAAAGAACGGGGAAAAACGTGACGTATTTGATGTTACGACAACCGCCAAACCGGAAGTGACATAGATTAAAATTAAGGCTAGACAAACGAAAAGAGGTGAAAAAAGCGACCCCTCCCTGTAGAAAGTTTCCCAGTTTGGGGTGAAGAAATTAATGTTTTTAGCCAAATTTTCGGTATTTGTCATGTGGATGATCAAGCTTAAAACCGTGCTGATCTTGTGAAAATCTGTTGTCTCTGTCGACAGTTTTAGGCAGACATGCAAACATATATACATACATTTATATATGGGTAGCTCAAATTTTCGACCCAAACCGATTAAAAAGCTTGCCGTATCTTTAAATATCCTTTATGTAAAATTTCAAAATTTGTCTGAGTAATTTAGTAGAGACCGCAGAGGTCATTTTTTTTAAAGTTTGACCCCTATAATGACCCCTTGAAATTTATTCTTTTGGGCTCAAATCAAGTTATTAAGTTAGATCCATATGTAAGTAACCTATTTTTTTTAAATTTTTATTACATTTTCACCCCAAACAAGGCGCGTTGCCACTTTGGTATAGGGGGCTACTATCAGGGGCAGCAACTACTGGAGTACTATGTTGGGATTTGGGAAGCAAGATGTCGGTTCACGTTGCACTTGAACTTCTGCGTGTCATTACAGTTGAGGAAGCAGGAACTTGGAATGGAATTCCAGAGTCTAGCGATTCTGGGGAAGAAACTACTGGAGTAAAAAGATCCTTTACATCTGGGGATCTCTACTGTGTGGGGGTGGGATTTAGCTGCCTGTCGGGTTTGTCGAGGGTGTCTACGTCCTGGGGGCACCAGTGTCTGCAGTTCATCAGAGCAGTCACCATTAAAAAACTTGTAGAAAAGGCAGAGGGATGCAACGTTTCGTCGATGGGACAGAGGCTGAAGCTTAGATGCCAGTTCAGGGCCTATCAGATTGCCGACTCTTTTTTTTTAACCTTGTCTAGGAGCGAGAGACTAGTAGCAGATGCACTCGCCCAAATGTGACAACAATACTCCATACATGGGTGAATGGTGGCCTTATAGAGGTACAGGATACTTTCAGGTGTCAGCAGTTTTCTAGCACGGTAGAGAGAGCCTACATTTTTCGCAGCGGTCCTGGCAATGTTTTCAATATAATTGTTCCAACTCACGTTTCCCGTGAACGTTAAGCCGAGCAGTCTGAAAGATGTAATCTCAGACAGGGAGTCACTGGTCATTGCTATTGGTGGCAGAGGAGGTTTCTTGTAATTATTGAAGAAAACCAGTTTAGTCTTGGCAGCATTGAATGTGACCATCCATTTATGTCCCCATTCCACTACAGATTGGAGGTCATCCTCTAGTGTTTTTGCCATTTCTTTAGATATGTGTTCGTTTGTTTTCCTGTCATGCCTGTTATAGAGCGTAGTGTCATCAGCATATATACCCATCTCAGAGGCAGTTTTGTCGGAGAGTTCATTAATAAATATTAGGAACAATATAGGTCCAAGGATAGACCCCTGAGGCAGTCCCGCATTTATATCACACTGTTTAGATGTACGACCGTCGAGGACGACCTGGATATTTCTCTTATCTAAGCAGGATTTAATTATGTTAAGTATTCTACCAGTATTTCTAAAATTTCAAGTGTTTATACCCGAAATTGTCGCAAGAGTTTGGTAGTGTTCTCAAAGGTCAAATCGTTGGACTTTGACCCCTTAACAGCCAAATTTCAGCCGAAATTGATTACAAAGATGTTCCCAAATTTTAATACTCTGCATATCAAATTTCAAGTCTGTACACTTTAAATTGACAGATGTATTGTGTAAAGAAATGTGCTCATACAGACATACAGACAGACCGACAGACAGACACTTCCACGTATACATATATATATATATATATATATATATATATATATATATATATATATATATATATATATATACTGGCATTTCACCAAGCGTTGCCTGGTTCTTTGGATGTGTATGTAGCAAAAAAAAAAATGGCAGTAGGAAGGCAGGTCCAACCCGTACCGCAAAGGAGGAAACGTGACGTCTTTGCTTTTACGCTCACAGCCAAACCGGAAGTGACGTAAGACAGGACAAGTCAAGGACGAGGATGACTTAAAAAAATATCGGCGAACAAAGCGACCCGCCCCTGTAAAAAAGTGTCCAGTTGAAGATGAAGATATTAACGTTTTTAGCTAATTTTTCGATATTTGTCGTCTGGAATGTACCGCTTTATAACGCTACTCATCTAGTAAAGCTTTCCAAAATCTCAGTACCCTGTATATCAAATTTGGGGTACATACACTTAAAGTAGACAAAATTATTGCGTAGGCAAATTTACACACACAGACACACAAACACACAGATACACCGACACGTTCAGTGTTTATATATATATATATATATATATATATATATATATATATATATATATATATATATATATATATACTAGCATTTACGCCCGACATTGCCCGAGTGTTTGGAGGTGTATGTTGAGCAAAAACATGCGGTCAATTGTTTAAAACTTTTCCCCCTATTATTACCCCGTTAACAGTTATTGTGTGTGGCTCAAACAAGTTACTAGATTAGATCCATGTCCAAGGAATCTATATGCAAAATTTCAAGTGTTTAAACCCGAAATTGTCGAAGGTTTTGGGTAGAGTTTTCAAAGGCTAAATCGTTGAACTTTGACTCCTTAACAGCCTAATGTCAGACCGAAAACCGATCACATCGATTTTCCCAAATCTCAGCACCCTGTATATCAAATTTCGAGTCTATAGACTAAAAATTGACAGAGTTATTGCGTAGGAAATGTATACAGACACACAGACACGTTCACAATTGATTTAATTAAAACACTCCGCACACTTTAGTTCTGTCAGCTATTTCAATGGAGAGCTTTTTTCATAACTTATTATTGTATTCTTATTCTGCAGCGTGTGGAAAAGCAAATTAAGATATAATTATAAACAATATGTTTTACATTCCGTATTGTAAAATGCACAACATATTTTGTCGATCAATTGGGAAAAACGCCATCAATTGCGATCAAGTGTGATGAACACCAACAATTAATATTGTATAGAAATATTGTTGCATTTCAAAGAGAAAAGCGTTAAAGATTTGTAATTTGCACTTGAAAAAAAATAACAAAATTGTACATGTTCTACACGGAATAGCTTTTTAATTTAATTTATTCTTTACCCTACTGGTTTGTTGAAGTTTCCAGAAGGATGTGAATCCAAGTTTTTAAATGATGTTGATAACTGAGCCCTATTTTTATTAGGTAAGGGTTTTCGTTTTATGATTTATAAAATGCTATGTTTATTTTTATCGTTTAAACATCTCGAAATTATAAAATATACCCTCTCTAGAACTCAGAAAATTAAATAATAGTGAAAATATGAATTTATCTTAAATTTTATAATTACGCTGCAAAACTAATGTAATAGTTATTTATTCTAAAAGTGTTAATTGAAAATGGCTTTGGAAATCATTTTTTTTTAAATATGAAGATAAAGGGTGGCTGCCTGAATATTAAGTAGCTGTGTCCTGGTGTGATTTTTGCTATGAAAAGCTTTAAATGGCTAAACAAATTGTCTTGTAATTTAATTTATGAAAAGATCGAATGATGGAAATAAAATTAAACATTAAGTGATTAAGAGCACTCATATTTTCTTACATATGACTTTGATACTAATTAAATATAGAAGAACTCATTTTTACATCTGAAATTCCGTAATTTCTTCAAGCGACTATCTAGTTAGAATTATATTCGTTGAACACGAAAGGACATTTTTGCTAGTGGTTTTTGTCTGGGAAGAGTTGAATAAAAGATCAAAGGTTGTGTGTAGTAACAAGTAGATTGTATCGTGAATCATTTATACGTGATAATAAATGAGTCACATTTCTCTGCTGATATCTGTGTATTTTGTTCATAGGAAATCCTTCTAAAATTTATTTAACATTCGAGATATTTATGGGCAATGTGTGTGTTGATGTAATAATAACCTAATTATTTACCTGGACAAACCACTGCTGTATAACTTGGTCGTTGCCCTAAATTGCATCGTCATTAATACGTTTGTGTTGATCTTCAGCCCTCTGATCTCATTGCGCTATTGGAAATTTTTTTAAATAACATATTCAGACATTTGAAAACAATATAAAGTATATATCGTTAAGGGTGTGTGCACTAGAAATCAAGGTCCTATATTTTATGGAGGATTTTCGAATGGAAAGACATGACAAATGCGTTAACTAATAATAATACTAAGAATCCATTTGTTTACACATTTATGGATTGTGTAGAGAGAACACGGTATTAGCTTTCATGCGTTAGTAAATACTTAATTATACATGTATTTCTGAAAGAAAAAATGGTGAGTTATTTTTCCTTTGTTTATCGATTCCATTTTTTTTATTTGCAAAACACTTGCATCTTTCTAGTTATAGCGACAGTAATTTGACACAGCAGTTTTTAATATGACTGAAGTAATTTCAAATTTATCACGATTAAAAGATTTATGTTGTGATTAAACTTTGTTAGAAATTTGGGAAGAATATATGAAGATAAGATAGATGCTTGTGAATTTCAAAGATCGTTTACATAAATTCATATACTCTTAAACTAATAACTATTAGAAAAATAATATTCACTATGAGGGCCAATTTTTTATTGCAATTATAATATATGATATCTACAAATTTATTTATCTGTTAAAGTTGAAATATGCATGTTACTTTCAATTCTTAAATATTATCATATCACATTTAGAAAACAAAAATTTTAACTTGCGTTAATATTTAAAGCATGAATATTCCTCTCTAGTTTTGGAATATGTGGAACTTAATTCATTTTGATAGGTATTACTATAAAAAGAATCAGTGTGAGTGCTAGAAACCTGAGTCATAACAGTTCCGTTACCTAAACCTTAAATTTGACTAAGATTAAAGACCCCCTACGTAGGACTATGACTAACGCCATTAGAAATGTTTCTACAATAATTTTGGTGATAAAAGAACCAATTAGACAAAAAGTAAGCAAATATATTTACAAACGAACATCACATGAGTATAATGATCGGGGGAATCCAAATTCATCTAATTATTTATTAACATATTGCAGTTTTTCTACGAATAAATCCTCTTTTTTTGTTTAATTATTTTTTAATATTAACTTATTTTTAATATTAACTTATTTTTAATATTACCTTATTTGATAGAAATATTTTATATATTGCATAACAATTTGTTCAATATTATCTTAATGGCGACAACATTGATATAGTATGAAGTAAATAAAAGGGTGATTGTTTCACCTAATAACATGAAAATGTTATGTTTACTTCCTGTTAATTCAGTTGACAAATATTCAAAAAAATTGGCAATGGAATCTGAAGACAAGACTTTCATATAATTTATACAAATTTTGCAACATAAGTTAAGTACTTATATTTTTCTTTCTGCTTTCCCAGAACTAGGACATGTGCACAAGTAAATCACTGCTCTGCAGCATAGACACAATCTTCTCTTTTTATGCCAGTGTCTTAGTACATGTATTTGGTGACGTTAATTTTCATCACGGTTCTCGAGTTATATAGACAATTTGTTTTTCTATATTTCTGTCTTTTACACGGACTGCCACATTCACTCCCGACCTGCATCCCAAATAGTCAGGATCAGAAACCCTCACTTTAAGACCTAGTTCTACCACCGCTCCCGGCGATTGTGTGGCCGATGGTTATAGTGTGACCTAACATGTCCGTGCTGCAAACCGAACTCCAAGTTCTATCACATAGTTTCAATGTTGCACCATTCTTTCTATTGTAAGAGTATTTTGATGGAAGGTGTTCTGAGGAAATCCTAGTTTTTCTGCTCCTTCGACGTAAATTTCGCTGATTAACCCGAAGCCGGACAAACTTCTAATCTAATAGTTTATTTCCTTAAACTCCTAGCCGTAAGAATTTCCTTCCGGTTCCTTGCTTTCCTGATTGTGTTGATATGTGTTGTCGCAAAGAGAAAAAAAGAGTAACCCCAAAACCCAGATCACTGCAGCGTCGTCGTCCTCTGTCGGTACAGTCCGTATACTCGTTTTCACGGCTGTCCCATCTGCTCCAATGGCCTATTTTTATAAAAGACAGTCCTTTAAATATGGATACGTGCGCGAGAGTACACGAGATTCTGTGAGACTGCATGATTATCTTAGGCCGCATATACGTTTGCATATTTATCGTATTTCTCTTTTGTATATCGATATATCTTTTGCAATAATTGGTGATTGAGAAAAGTCTTTTTTGTAACACTATACTTAACTAGAAAGAACCGAAGAAATTCGACTGAATGAAGAAATATATTTAATCCAAAAATATGTTTTTTCTTGTGTCCTTTCTCATCGCACTGGGAAACGTAGCGGAACTTGTTGCCGTTTGTTTTCCGCCTCAGTTCTCGTCTGCTCAATCATTGTCACAGGCCGATAATTATTTTTTCGTTATTTCTTTTACCCATATCTTTATTTCTTGTTCATTCTTCTCGTTTAAAAGATGCAAAACGGTTTACTATTTTTCTAAGATTTTTTGTATCCACTATATATTTCGAATTATGTATCTCTGCTACCTTTATACCAATTCTCCCTCCGCCGTATTTCTTTTGTATTTTTGTTTACAGGCGTGGGTGTTGACTAATATAATTTCTCTTTCATTTTTAACGTTTGATTACCCCTTCCTCTTTAGTGAGCCTCTATCCCTGTCCTTTTTCCCCATACATTTTTTTTTATTTTTCACGTCGGCAAGTCGTAATCTATATAATTATAAATCCAGATACGCTTGCTTGTTTGGAGGTTTAAAGCGTCGATCCGGTTTCTGACTTCCGATTTCATAAGATTTGTCTGCTTACCTATTTCATGCCGCCCTGACTTCAGTCTGATATTAAAAGCCCAAGCTGCTATTAAACCATACACAAAGTCAACAATATTTTTGTTTAACCTATTTTAACGTGTTTTCCATACAAGTAAATGTAATTTAGCCTCATTAAGTAAAATAAAACTGATTTAAATATTAATATAAAATATATGATGATAATCATGTTTATAATCATATTTACTTCGGATTTTAACGATTTATTTTTTCAGGCCTTACTTGAAAAATATTTTCTATTCTAGAAGAGTGAGATATAGAAACTTGGTTTTAATACTGCTTTCACTAGAGCCGCCTTAATTTTTCATAGTCATAGCAGTTGTGTTGTGGAGTTTTTCTTTTTTTAGTTTGAATAGTTTCACTCATCATTATAAAAAATGTTCTCCAAGACAATTAAACAATTAATAATTTGGACCAATAGTTGAAAACGGACAAAAAGGGATAAATTGTAAGCAGGTGCTGATTATTCAGTGCCGATTATTCATGTGCCGATTATTCAGGTGCACGTACATATTAAAAAAAAAATTCTCAAGCTGTGTGTGATTAAAATCAGAACTTACTTGTAAACGATTGCATTCATCGTGTCAAAACTTATTTATTTACGATTATTTTATTTGTATTTTCATTACAAGTTTTAATTGTTTTCAAACAAAACAGAACAAAGAAACTATGGTTTTCCAATGTAAAAAAATACTCGATTCATTTACGAATTAAATATGTTTTTTCAGCGCAACCAAGAGAAACATTTGTTTTGAAACGATCTCACCGATTAATATTACTTCACTAGTTAATTAATATTTCCTGATACCTTAAGCTTGTTAACACACACACACACACGCACACACATACAAAAAACTACGGTGAGCCTGTATAAATGCACACTTCGCCTTGTATATTTTTCATTTCTTTTTTTGTAATTTTGCAACAGATTAGACCCTTCTTATATAAAGTGTTTCAGGAAACCTAAGGACAATGATTTATTATTAAATATATTCCGTATTTTTTTAACTTGTCGAAATATTTGTTTTTCTCACGCAAGCACATTCAATTTTTGCGCGTTTATACATTAATTCTGTATACTCACTTGCACTTTTATACAATAATTTAGTATACTCCGGATTCCATAGCTCGCTATAACATATACTGACTCTACGGTACACGAGTACTCTAAAAACATAACAAAATACACTCTCCATCGTTTTTAACTGAGTTAATATTTTCCTTTATTTATTAATTCATATTTGTAAATAAATTTACTGATTTTGAGATTATATCAGACTACCAAGAAAATAATATTGTACTACATATTTTAAGGCGAAAAAAAAAACATCACATGTATGAGAAACTCGTAAATTTCTCCATCACTCAAGCACCTTTTTACCGACAATGTTCTTTTTGCTGTTTTTATTTTTTACATTTATGCAACATTTCACTGACTATTTTGTATCGCGAAAACCCGCTTCACGTCGAAAGTAATACTGGTTCCCTTTTTACACAATTACAGTAACGTATATATTTTATTATTATAATGCTATTTAAACACCATACTACATCAACCGAGAGTCACTGTTATCCTCTTGTCCACCGTGTCTGGATTGGTATTTTAAATCTAAATTTCGTTAATTTTACTTTTCTGAAGCAGTTTAGATTTCAAGACTAGTATTTAGCTCTTAGCAAAGCGTAACGTACAGGCAAACTAACGGTGAAAAGCAGCATATTATAAAAAATGGACAATATTGACAACTGAAAATGTAAATAATTAAATCGTACTGCAGACAGATTGGGGAATATTTGGTCAGAGTAAGATTCTTTTTTAATTTTTTTTTTGGCAGAATGTCTGTTTTGGTAAATAGCAAATATATAATTTGTGTGGAAATGTCTTGAGACGACATAAAAATATTGCGATGTTAAATTTTCCGAGTATATGATTATATAAGCGCAGTTTACTTTACGGGCAAGAAACGTTTATAATTATCTGTTTATACAACTTCAGATTTCCTGGTTAAATATAATTTGTTATACTTTAACAGATAGAAAGCAATTTATGTTTTGCTCTATTCGTGCAATTTGCACGCATTATGCAAACATCCATTTTTGTTCAAGAAAAATATTAAGTAATTATATAACTTTAACTAAATGGTTATTTGAATAATGATTATGAAAAATTATTTGAACGCTCAAAACTCTTATGCAGGTGTTTTTTCGTGTGACAAATGGTAAATTATTTAAAGGGAACAACTTTTGTAGTTATAGACGTGTTATTTAAAATTTGCTTTCTATGCATTTTGATAAAAAAATCCGATCTTGTTCAAAATGTTTAAAAACTGCTAATTTTTGTGTTAAATATGTTTAATTTTCGATATCTTTTACCAATCTTTGTAACATCGATTGAGAATATAGTAAAATTACCGTTAATTTTATTGGACTATAATCAAGTAAATAATCAGCATACACTAGTAAAGAACATCTTGTCACTTATGATAATTTGAATATTTCAGTTTTCAGAAGTTCGATTTCTATATTAATCAATTGTATAGTTGACCGATGTCTTTACTGGTATTCTCTCTCTCTCTCTCTCTCTCTCTCTCTCTCTCTCTATCTATCTATATATATATATATATATATATATATATTTTTTTTTTATGTATATATATATGTGTGTGTGCGTGTGTGGGTATATGTGCGTGGGTGTAATAAGTGTATTTATACTTGTAACATGGTGTATACATAGAGGAATTCAGAGAGTGGGTACGCATAACGGGACGAGACGTTTATAACAGCGTACACAGTTACGCCGACGACCCGGTTACTTGGTGGAGTTAACATTTACAATAGGAGGTTGATATGTGAAGGGAGATGTAAAGTGGGCAATTCTTTAAACGCAGAGGAGATATACGTTATTGAATGTAGGGGATACAGTAAACAATTTGAAAAGGGCTCCATATAAAGTTCAGTGAGCAACACGATGACAAAACAAATTAATATGTGGTTAATTACCAACGATGACAATGAAAATATGGAGGCATTTATTTCCAGCCGGAGATGAGAATGATAGGAATGCGATGCCTGACAGAATTAGTACATTACTTTGTCCTTCACTCTGCCTTACTTCCGAAAGGGAGTTGGGCTTACTCAACTCAAATTGAACTATGGCTCCTCCTCTCTAACTCTCTTCCAAACTGTAGTCTGACAACTGTACATATTGATTCTATACTTTCTGTGACATCAAAACGCGACCAAATGTCGCAGGCTGACACTGCGTATGCTTCCAACGCGCGTTCTGGCAACACAAAGAATATTTCTCTATTGCCATTGTCCTATTCTACCTGCTCTGATTTATTTTTGTTGTATAATTATTTCTACTATAATGGACGATTCACTACATTCCTGGAATCACATCTAAATAGCAGCATGTAAGCATTTTAACTTTTGATCACTACGTTTGATTACAGCAACATTTTAGAATAAATTTCATTATCGATCCTAATTACTTTATTATCCAATGCAACCCATGTTTGTACATGTTAATATACGACATATATGTGTGTGCTTTAACTGAAAAGACAAAGATTATTTGTCGACTCTTAATAAACTGAAAATAAACCGAAAGAAAACGCTCATAGTGTGTTCAATTTGGCCGTGTGTTATGAGCAATTTTGAGTAAATTGACTAATCTCATAAGAGAAAAGCCATGAAAGATATTGCTGATCACAATAGGTCGAGGTTCGACTATTTCGTGAAAATGCTGTTTTTCAAAATTTGTTTGAATTTTATACTCAGTATTTGTTTCTTTGTTTCTTTCTTTGTTTTTTAGTCTTTTTCGCTTTTAGACATTCGTCGATAGATCTCTGGCTAAATTCACTGACTTGCACTTTAATCCCAATAAATTTTAAGAAACGCCCGTGGATGCGTTTTCGTTTTTGTTATCTTACACACATTATGCTATTTTTTGCTAGTAGATTATTTATTTAAACTACTGAATCCAATAGTGTTAACTTTATTTTTATCCGATACGGTGCAAAAAATACATGAGAGAATTCAATCTTCGAGAATTTATCACTGGGAATTACTTCACGTATTAGCAATTTAATTTTTTTTAAACTTTAATAAAAATATAATCCATGAGAATTTTGTTATTACTTGAATCAAACAGTAAAAAAATAACTTAGTGATACTTGAAATTTTGCAAAAAATGTGTACGTTTTTAAATAATAATGATTTGCTTTGAACTTGTACCAAAGTTTTATCTATGAAAACGGAATTATAGCAATACAATTTGCAGAAAATACACTGATTAATGTATAGAAATTCAATGATTTCGAATTGTGTATTCCCCGTTTTACACCGTATATTTGGACTGCGACGCCTGTTAAGATTCCTGTTAAAAACTCATACGTAAGACACACTCTAATTTTATTAACACAATACCGAATGCAAATATGCATACTTATCCACATACGTAAACTGTTTTATTGGAAAAGATATGGAGAGAAAAAATGGCCTCAGTCTGGAAGTATTTCTCCTCCATTTACTGAGGACAGGAAAAAGGCAATGTTGTATCAGAGCAGGAAGTACCGTTGCTATTGCCCCCTACCAAAAAATGTAGACGTAAAATAGCACTGTAACAGACAAGCGAACAAAAAGAACATGTAAGTAAATCAGATACTTATGGTGCACGTGAAGACGTCTGTTTTAAGTGACGAAATTCAAACGTGCTTAGTCATTGTATTGTCAGCTGTAAGCGTGCGAAATGTGTAGTTTTGTCTGAAAGAGTATGCTGTCTGAGAGATATTGTACTTAATTTTTCGGGTGTGAATGGCGAGGGTTTCAAGAAAAGTTGACAGTATATGTAACGGGGAGCATTGTAGAATGTTCATGTTGCTGTGGTTGACAGAAAAGTGTGACATGCTTGTGGCGCAATATTCGAACGAAATGTAACTGGTTTAGTGCGTATAACTTGAAGTCTTTTCACTGATTCTTGTTTAATATTCAATGTTTTATCTCTATTCTTAAAACGAATAATTTAGTTTCCTTGGATTAATGCACATAGAAAGACGTCAAGTATAGTAGTAGAAACAACATTAATTGTTCTAATGAGCTTAATTAATTTCCGCTGATGCAACCATACCTAAATCTGCCGTTTTTACATATTGTTGGTGTTTCATTCTTGCGAAGTAATTTCTAAAAATGGTCCGATAACCTTTATGCCACTTTTCTTTGATTAAAGCCTATGCCCATGGGTTCTATCTTTGCATGTCATTTGCGTAATTTCTATGCAGATTTCTTTTCCTAACTTGGGTCGTCTACGTGTACATTTTTGCTTAATATATTACCGAAGACCTTTGAAAAAATCAATTTCCTAAGAGGCAATTTTCAGTATATATATATATATTAAAATAGAGAAGACTATGTTCGTCTACGAAAAGGCATTATATGAGAAAAACACCATGGCTAAACATTACCACAAAATGTATTTGCTACCTTCCAAATCTTGATACGTGTTTTTCGATTATTACAATATTGTTTTGTATAATGGGCTAGTTATTTATTTGTTGCCCACCACAGCAAAATGTCGCACAACGTCGGAAGCTGCAGAACAGGCTAGCTCCCCTAAAGAAGGGGCACTCTCGCCTCAACAAAGATTGTCGGGGAACCCCGACGGCATTACCCAGTGGGGGCGCCTCAAGCGACAAGCAATTAACTTGCGCCACCGGAAAGCCTGTTGGCAAGGCCTAGGAGGGTGGACCTCCTAGGTATTTCCCAGGCGGTGTACCTCAGCCAACCATCGGAAACTTTTCTGTCTACTAAACATGGCTTGCACTTCTAGAGATATCATTCAATATACTAAATGTCTAAAGTAATTCCGAGGAAAAGACTTCTCCCGGTCGTTTTACAAGTAGTAACAGGATATTTCCTTAACAAATATTTCAGCTGTTCAGTTCTTACACGTGTTATTATATCTAAGTTGAAGAGTGGACAGGAATCAAAACACAGTTATCTTATAAAATATAACTATCAGATAATGTGTATGCTTTATATTAGTTTTTTTTTAAACAGCTCGACACATAAACCCTTAGTTATTTGCCCCCTTTTTTCTCTCTACTATTTTTTATACTAACTTTCATTTTTTTTTACTTTCTGTTTCTCTTTTTTATTGTTTACTATAACATAGTGCGAAGACTCTGCCTTCCTCAGTTAAGATGCACGCGGGGAAAACCGTCCGGTCACCCAATTACAGGTGGAGTTTTCGATGGTTCGGTTCGAACATCCACAAAAGTTCAATGGCACCGTCTCATTCGCTTCCATTAATACAGGGTTGAATATGACGCTCCTTGTTCTGATGCTAATGGGGTTGTTTGACAACTTTCTCTCATTTGGTCGTCAACTGAAAAATATCAGACAATATTGTAGTTTTTTTCTCTAAAGTAAACCCACAGTCAATAACGATTAATAAAGGACGTTGATTCTGGTTTTAGTATAAATATTAATTCTTCACAAAAACAAAAACATAATTTTATAATGCTTATCAACAGGAAAAATAAAATAAAAGTATCGATTATATTCTTTATATTTCTCGGAGTCTTCGATTGTTGTTAACGCGGGGTCTTTTTCTTGTTTTTAACAAGGGATTCCTTGCGTATCGGCCGGTCAGTGAACGAGGACTTTCACGTGGGGTGGGTCGGTAGACAATGTCTTCTCCTGAGTCCAAACAGACTCCCGCACTCAACTAAACTGATTTTCTTGGTCTGCAGTGCCTTTTAAATGGAGGAGTGGTGTAAGGTCTTGGCAGACTAAGGTTGCTCATCAAGCTAATTCCCGTCCAAACACGTCATTTTCTGGTCCGCATGAATTGGATCAGTAGAGCCTCCCGCCACCATGCCAAAGACAATATTTTAGCGGCGAATAATAATGTCCGATTTTGACTTTAAACTATACATAAAAACGATATTATATTTGCACCAACCTAATATATATATATATATATATATATATATATATATATATATATATATATACATACACATATATATATATACATATATATATATATATATATGTCTGTGTGTCCATTTGTTGTTTTTACGGTAGTCTTTTCAAATGTCAGAACGGTGCCTCGAATTCCGCGTGACCAACTCCCCGTTCCGGCATTTGAAAAGACTACCGTAACAACAACAAACAGACTTCTAGTGATTCTATGCTCACACAAAGTAACATGACAGAAAATAAAAAAGAAAGACATACTGATGATGAAGTGTATATATATATATATATATATATATATATATATATATATATATATATATATATATATATATATATATATAAAGCAAGGTCCGATTCCGCATTTTGCTAATTCTTGCCCTCTGATCATACGGAAATTATTTCTCTCGAAGCTGCGCGGATTTAGGACAATCCACTTAATTTTTGTTTCCTTTATGAAAATTAAATATATTTTAACTCTTGTTAAAATGTTTTTTCACATGCTTTATTGATTGTTTTTTTTTACATACACACACATACACACACACATATATATATATACATATATATATATATATATATTTTTATTTTTACATAGGCATAACCACATTATCAAGGCCAAGAGGTCACTCAAGGATAAGGTTAAAGAGTGTACAGTAGAAATTGGACAATATAGTAATCATTAGTAATGAAAATTTGGTAAATTTGATAACATATATGGAACGGCTCATCAAGAACTTATTTACGTTTGACTTGAACACAACCATATTGTAGTCAGCCGGAAAGCAGGAAAACGGAAGACAATTCCACAGGCGTGCAGTTCTAAGAAAGAAGCTTTGTTCATGGAATCTACGTTTAGGCTTAGGCACAGATAAAGAGTGGGGGGAATTATTGATAGTGTTTACAGCTAGACGAGTGTTTCTTGTGAAAGTTTGGCGAGGGGGGACCATAAATTGAAGCTCAGTCGAACACTTTCCATGAAAATAACGATACATCAGAGACAAACTCGCAACATCTCTTCTGTGAGATAGAGGTTGCAAGGAATAGAAAAGAGCATCTCCTACGAGGCTACGAAGTCTATTTTGAACTCTATCAAGGCAGGCCAAGTCCTTTCTAACAGCTCTTGCCCAGATGTGGCAATAGTATTCCATCCTTTGACGTACTTGGCTCTTATATAGATAGAGAATAGCATCAGCAGTGATATATCTACCGGATCGATAGAAAGATCCCACCATTTTTCCAGCGGCCTTGGCAACAGATTTGATGTACGTGTTCCATTTAAGATCAGGAGTAATGGACAAGCCAAGAAGCTTGTCAAAACTTGAGGTCTCCTGAAGACGAGAGCCATTCATTTCAATTGATGCCAGGTGTGGATCAGAATGTAGATGATGTAAAGAGAGAAGCTTGGTTTTAGATGTATTAAAAGTAACCATCCACCCCTTACCCCATTGTACTACGTGCTCAAGGTCAAAGGAGAGAGAATTGGAGAGAACTTGGTCGTTTACTGTCTTCGATGTGCTACCATAAATGGTAGTGTCGTCAGCATAAATGTCTACAAATGATGTAAGAATGTGATTTGGAAGATCATTAATGTAGATCCATAAAAGAGTTGGGCCCAGGATTGACCCCTGAGGGACACCGGCATTAATACTGTGAGCTTCTGATTTTTGCCCCTCAACTACTACTCTTATATATATATATATATATATATATATATATATATATATATATATATATATATATATATTAGAGTTGGAAATGTGGGGAAATATTTGATATTTTGTCACTAGCGATGGGCATTCTCTCATCAAAATATCATTTACTTTTTGTTACTGCAGACCCGTGGTTATACACAAAGACAATAAACCACTGCTTTTGATTTTATGAGTCGATGATATTTAAATACCATCAAATTGGGACATAATGTTGACCGATGTTAAGAACAAATCAAGTAAACGATTCCAAATGACCGATCTTGGCAAAATATCCTGGTTTTGAGCGATAGTATATACTCAAAGTAAATATGAATCAATCGAGATATATTTGCAAAATACTATTAAAATCATAGGTAGTTTTGTATATTTAATGACTGCGACCAGACCCGACATGTGCTATACAGTTACAAAACTGTCACAACAATTATCAAGACCGACAATGAAGGATTAAACAGAGCTAACCAAGTCCTTCATTATTTAAAAGTAACTAAATAACAGTTTGCGATGGTTCGTTGTTCTACACAAGTTCTGGGAGTTGACTGGTTTGCAGTAGACAGTTCTCGAGTTGGAATCCACAGAGCAAAAGATTCTTCCGTGTTGAGACGGAAAAAAAACATATGCAAAATTGTTACAGAACGGTTAAATATTTGTTGAACAATTCTGGTTTCTGGGTTGTTGGTACCAGAATATGAATTAATTCGATTCATCAATTCCTAGTAGCATCGTTTATAAATAGAATATTCCGAATATGCGGGATCATACCCCATTATACTCCGGGAGGATGGGATGTGTCTCCTAGCGGCTTCGTCTGCAGGGAGACAGGGCAATCATTCCCGTCAAGGATCCGTTCTTGACACTCAGCTCAACAGGTGATGGGCCGGAAACCGGGCCAGCACCTGTCGGACTGAGGTACATCGCTTGGGTACTACCTAGGAGTTCCACCCTCCCAGGCCTTGCCACCGGGCTTTCCGGTGGGGCAAGTTAATTGCTTGTCGTCTGAGGCGCCCCTACCGGGGAATACCGACGGGAGTGCCCAGGCAATTTTTGGTGAGGCGAGAATGACCCTTCTTTAGGGGGTCTCGCCTGTTCTGTACTTTCAGGCCTTGTGCCACATTTTACTGCGGTGCACTGCAAATAAATAGCTATCCCATTATATTCCGTCTTTTGACTCGTGCCGTGCGTTATTATATCTGCGACGTCTCTCCTTTTTGTCTTTTCCTTTTATTTTTTATGAACGTCGGATTTTTTTTTTCACATGACACTTTTTTACCCTGTTTTTACTGTTATTTCTGAACAGTTTGTGGACTTTTTCTTAACCGTTTTTTAAACGGTTCGGCTATGTCCGCTTCTGCGAGCCAGCCGTCTATTCTCGTCGACACGAGATTGAAACGGAAAACGTCACACCTTCTTCGCCAAACACTTGGTCTAAACCCACGAAAGTAGACATTAATAGTAAAGACTTTGTGGAAAAGGCGAAACAATGCCTGGAACTCGTCACTGATACTGGACTGATCATAAATTTACCGAGGTTGGAGGAAATCCAAAAAAGTGTCTGACACTATTCGTAGTTGACCGAAGGACAAAAAAGGTTATTAGAACAAGCTACGCCTTTTGGCATCAGCAGGCTTCATACCCTTATGTGTCATAAAGTGTAAGGATTATAACACCTGGAGTGCGCCCTTTAATTCATCAGAAGAATGCCTAACCATCTTACAAAAAGAAATCATCACGCAGCAATACATACAAAAACTGAGTATATGGGGAAACGTCGAACCACGGTTTCAATTCTTCATGTACTGCACCACATCGGAGGAGAATATCTTGGCGACTTCTTTTTAAAATTCGGCGAAATGGTGTCAGTACAGGTTGACGAGTTACATGGTTTATGACCCTTCGACATCCTCCTCGATAAGGAACATTTTATAAACATTCCTTTCTTCCGTGAGGTAGGAGAATAAAAACTACCCATAATAGTAGCTAGCAGGAGACCAACCTGTTGGAATTGCAGCGAGATTGGGCACCTTACGTCTGAGTGCCCCCTAAAGAAACCTCCACCAAACCCCAAACAATTTATTGGACAACACTTGGGACTCACAACATCAACTTGTGTTCCCAACCCTCCTACCCACGAAACAACCACAAACCCAGATGAGATACTCAGAGAAGAACTATGGCAGATCGGCCCTGAAAAAAACCTGGACGCCTGAACCTCAACCAGATAAGGGAAGTGGCAATGCTAAAAAACGACCACGGTAGAGAAAAATACGTCGAAATTGTTAACTTCAAAAAAGAAATTGTACTCAAAACGGCAAACATCCCGATCCCCTTACAAACCAACTTCTCCGAAACCAAGCCCTAAATCTATCGCCAACCCTTTCACCCAGTCTCCCACAACATCAACACTTCCCTCCCCTTTCAAAATGGCTCCTCCACTCACAACTCCTGTCCCCCACAAACTGCCAAAATCCCTTTTTAAAAAACATGGACCCTTCTCTCCTGTTCCATGCACCTCTGCGACCCCTCACAATACTCCTCCTGCATCTCTTACAAAGACACCTTTTGACACACACACACACACACTGCCATGGACACTGAAGATATCCCCCGTAGAAAACAAGAAAAATACCCTCTACCTCCTTTGGCATTATAAACCAGACAGCCTTAAACAATTACAAAACTTTTAAAGAAAATACCTTACTAAGTTAATTGAGTTCAGAGCGATAGGGGACGAAACTAATAGATATACCTTCGAACTTCCCAAGCGCAAAAAGAGTCATCACAGTTATACGCAAAGAGAAGAAGCTAAGGAAATCTTGTTAATGCTTGAGGAGTCAAACAAAGCCTTTACCCTGCCCCTCCTCTCGTTGTTTTTAAAGGCTCTGATAATATGGTAGCCATCAGTGGGAATAAGTGGTGGGTAAAAATTCAGTAAGTCATTAGGTCCTTTTCTGCCAACTTTAGCAAAAGACTAAACCTAGATTCTAGGGCAGCTAAAGCGAGACTAGAGTTTAGATTAGATCGGGCGGTGGAGAGGGGGGAGTGCTAGTGTAAATATAATTAAGGCAGCTTGCCCCCCTTGCTAAAAAGGAGCACCACACTTTAGTGATTAGGACTAGGTTTAAAAGAATGCCCCAGGAAGCAACAAAAATGGCCGCTGAACTGCGTGCAGTGGAGTTTAGGCAAGCGGAAGATAGGCCCATCGCTCGTGTCACATTGCCGGACGGGTGTACCGTGACCACAAAGCAGAGTGCGCTGGAGGCGTTTAGATCGCATTTCCAGGAGCTTTTTTCCATGGAACCCGGTCTGTCATTAGAATGGTTCGACACCTATTTGGGTGACTTTTCTCATATTTCGACGACCGGAGCGGCTAGATTCGAAGGTTGCATAACGCAGGGTTAAGTCATTAAATCCTGAAAGCGGGTCGGCCTTAATAAGTTACCGGGGATCGATGGGGTGCCCTAAGAAGTGTATTTGAGGCTGTCGCACATATTTGCCCCTTTGTTGACGGTTTTATTTAACTCATAGTTTAGGAACGCTTCAATCCCCAAGATAAAACTTGTTCGCAAAAGCAAAGATGGTGGGGATGATTAGGTAAGTTTCGGCCCTTAACGATGCTTAACACAAAGTTAAAGATTTTGGCCACGATTCTCGCAAATCGTCCTCAGATTGTCCTGACTCGTCTTATTAGCTCCAGCCCAGAGCAAACGTGTGCCGTGAAGGGCAGGCCAATCCAGGATAACTTGCACATAAGTCGTCTGATGATAGAAGAAGTCGACACTGAGGTCGTGCTGATCAATTTAGATCAGTCAAATCCTTCTAAGGGTGAACCATCCGTATTTGGGGGCTGCTTTGTCGGTGGCCGGTTTTGGCTCGCAATTTCGGCCGTAGGTTTATCTTATCTATGTTAACCGAGCGGTGATGGTAGAAGTGAATGGGAAGAGGTCAAGATCTTTCAGTTTGTCACGATTTATTCGTCAGGGGTGGCCGATATCACCCATGCTGTACGTGCTTGCGATCGAGCCATTTTTGTGCAGACTAAGGGTGAATCCGATCCTACGCGGAATTGCTTTGCCAGATGCGGATGCCCAGGTAAAGTACTCCGACTATTCCGACGACGTATCTGTGGGTTTAACGAGAGTAGTGTCATCGGTGTAGAAATCAGATTGTATGAAACGGTAACAGGGGCCAAAATTAAATGCATCAAATCTTCGGGTTTGCGGATCCGTGCCTGGAGGAGTATGTCCCTTCAAGGATCCTTTGGTTGGAGTGATGAGTCTTTCAAAATAATCGACGTCTGGTTTGTTCCTGAGCTCCAGCTGGAGAAAAATTTCTCGGGGGTTCTGAAAGCGGTTCGGTCCACAGCTGCGCTGTGGATCAGTAGAACCCTTTCATTAAAGGGGAAAACGAAGGTGCGTAATACCCACATCTATCCAATCTTTATTTATCGTCTATCAGTGCTTCCAATCCCGCTAGATATACTGCTATATTTGCAGCGAGCTTTTTTTCAAATTTGTATGGCTTGGAAAGGACCCAATGATCTGTCGTGATGTCTGCTATCTACATCCTCCTGAAAGAGGTCTAGGTATGCCCAACGTTGAGATTCGGCTCCATATACTACGGCTATCTAGATCGAATGTGAACACAAGATAGGGAAAACGATGCCCTCTGCATGGAGGACACCAAGAAAGCATTTCAGGCTTTGAGAGGGGTGCACCAGTCCGAAGGGGACCCACACAGGTTGCCCCGAGGTGAATTATCCTTCTATCGCAAGTGTCGGCGCGCGCTTAAATTCCTCTTAAGAGTTAAGGAGAGCCTCTCTGATGCTCTGCTGTTGTCTCGAAAAGCATTATATTGGGTTTTAGTGAAGGGGTCTGTAAGGGATGTTATCGGTGAGGGACTCCCTTTGACGAAGAGGCAGCTTCGCTCAATCTGGCCTTGTGCGCCTGGGTCGGGATGCCTCACTAACGATGAGGACACCTTCGCCTGGCTGGTAATTCGGGATGCTCTCTAGATCTGTAAGACACTTCACTCAGTTGGTATGGCGAGTTCGCCTATTTGTAAACGGTACAGCGATGAAGTCGATACTTTATGTCACGCCTTCGTTTATTGTCGCATCGTGGTTCCGTTGATTGTGTTTCGTCATGGTCCGCATACTGAACACATTGTAATTAACTTTGGTTCCTATCAATGTCTGTAGCAATTGGGCATCGACACCGGATAGGCTTAGAAAAGAATTGCCTTTGGCCTTACTTGCAGTGATGAGAGGGGTGAGATGGAACACACGCATGAGAGTGGTGTACGGATCTGCGGATTCGCTCCCCTTGACCTTATACCAATCTTCCGTTACCATTTGAAGGTTCCTATCATGGCCGAGAGAGTTCGACTCTCTTCGTCAGACGTTGTTGAAAGGTGGGCGTCAGTTGCGCGTGTGTGTCGGGTGAGAGAAACAAGTCATGACTGGTTTTGGATGTTCATTAGAAAAAGGAATTCTGGGTAGCAGAAACGAACGTCAGCTCTGACTCGTTTTTAGTTCAGAGTAGGTCACGGTTCAGGCAACAGTAGGACCATTTTTAGGCTCCTGTGTTCATAAACTAGCTAGCGTGTGATAGCGATCATTAGGTCCCCCTTTTTAATTTGTCCCGTTCTTTTTTACGCCATTTCCCTCCCCAATTAGGTGACAGATCGCTTGATTCGCCAGAGATGCGGGTTCCCTTTCGAAGTTTTCGTAAGAGGTGTTGTAAATAAAGCGTTCGAACCCGCATCACCCTTTCGTCTGACAAATCGACGTCTGACACATTTTAGCAATTTTGTAAATTAGTATTTTGTTACTAACATTGTAAATAGCCCATTCTAATTTCTGTACATGAAATTTTGATTTTCCCGACCCCCCTTTTTTCATGGGGTTTAATTAGGTTTCCATAGTATGATGTTATTATGCTTATTGACGAAGGATGTATACGCTAATGGATGTATAGCATGAATGAGGTATTGTGGGGAAAGTAGAGTTAAAGTAGGAAATAGTTAGGTTAGATTAGTTAGTATTAGACAAAGAAGACCTCCCTTCCCCTTCCCCCTTGCCCGGCTTTGTGTCAATTTTTTCTGAATTTTACGTTGTAATATTTCTGAAAATAAATATTTACCCATTATATTTTTAAAATATTGTAACATCTCCCCTATTTTTTATAATGGGGAAGCCCCTTGTATTCAATCTGCTAAAACATAAATATGTATTTTTATATTCAATTATACATAACAAAATTAGAAATCATTTTGATGTTTAAAGTTTAGCATGTAAAAAAGACGCCATTTTTAATTCTGGTCAAATATCAAACAGATATATATATATATATATATATATATATATATATATATATATATATATATATATATGTACAGTGAAGGGAAATAAAAGATAGAACTATTTTTACCTTAAATAGGTATGGGTATGTGAAAAAATATTTCTTAAATTTGATTATGCAGTTTTGTTAAAAAACGCATACATATATACATATAAATAAATATACATATAAATAAACATGCATGCAATATGTAGACGACTCAAACAAGAGTTGTTTCTTTGGTTGATTTGCTTTTTTTGTTGTTGTGTTTCGTTAATTAAAACACTGCAAAGAAAGATACGACATTTTTGATAAATAAGAAAGAAAACTAATGTGCACAAAAAATAAAAATCAATTGTAATTCATATGCGTCTTAAAATAAGTATGCAAAAAGTATCTGTCGAAAAGAAAATGTTTGCCAAAAAATGATGCACAAAATTCTTTGTCAAAAAATAAATTTACAAAAAAAAGTTTTTAAAAAAGTGACTTTTTAAAAATTTTATTATTTCAGTAAAAGTATCAGTTACGCATTTGTAGGTTAAGTGTTAACACAGACAAAATGGATGCAGCTTACCGAATTTCCCAGGACTTCTTTTAATATATAGAAAGGTATATACATACAGGCCGGTCAAAAAATTATTTATCCGAATTCCCCAACAAGTTTTGAATAAAAACACTTTAACTTTATTCTTGTTGTTTAATAATATAATCATGAAATACTGTATTCCAATACTGAGCACTCTGCTTTAGACCGTACGATTGCTTGTTAAGTCGCAACACGCTATATTTATTTTTCATTATTAATCACTCTGGAGGAATAATATAAATTTCACAGTGTATCGGGGCATTCTAATAAGCATTTTTCACGTTCATTTGATGGGTGGTTAGGTCATATTGCGATGCGATTTGCAATAAAATTTTGATTATTGTTAGGTTAGTGGTCGGTGAAAACGTAGAAAAAATTCTATACCGTAAATCTGAGAGCATCCTCTAGCAACAAATCTAGCTTTGTATTGTTCAACGCCTGCTCTTGTAGAAATAAGATGGGTATCCTTTGGGAGAGGTACTACTGTGTAGGTATTATATTCGGTCAAAGCATCTATTTCTTTTTTCATGGCTGTTTTCCATTCATCACAATGTTCAGAATTAATTGCTTCGTTAAAGCTTTTTGTCGTACTTTCCATGGAATAGCAATAGTCGATTTGATAATCTTTTATATTGTCGACCACAAAAAAATCGGGTCGCCTTCTATTTCTTTTGGGATATCTTTCGACTTTTACATCATCATCATCATCATGGATACTCTGATCTCCATCATCTTTATTGTCTTCATTTGTTTTAATAATTTGACGAAAGATAATTTCATCCTCTTCATATGACGGGGTGTCGTCTTTAAAATGTCTGTGAATTTTACACATCGGATTCTTTTTATTTTATTTTTCTCTGGAAAAAATTGGCGGGACTGTTTATATCGCCTCCAAAAGATATACGTCTATCGGTTTAAATATTTCATTTACTCTTTTTACCTATATATGCGAAGCAAGTTGAACCAAATGTATGCATTCGGCTTAAATTAGTTTTTTTCCTCACAGAAAGCTTCATATGGGGTTTTAGATACTGTTTTGTTTAATCACCTGTTGCGTATAGAGGCAGCCGCCATTAGTGCGTACGTCTAGAGGTTTTTCTGGAGTTTTGATTCAAAGAGTATACATCTGCCATTTCAAAAACTATCCGCCATGTCGTTCCGCAGTCCCGTTTTGGTGTGGCGATCTAGGAGCTTATTTTTAATGCTTGATAGGACGGTTAATTAGTACAGGTTCAAAGTCTTTAGTAGTGAATTCCATACCGTTGTCAGAGCGAATACACTTTACTTCACCGTAGGGAGCCATGTCGACTAAATAGCTTTTGGTTGCTCGCGTGGTATCATGTTTGTATTTTCATTCCGTTAACTACTCTCGGCAAATTTTTGATATCAGGAATGTTGCAGAGTCTAAGAATTTTATCCCATGTCTGTAGATCATGGGAGGCGGTTTTCGATGGGATTACGCTATTTAAATAATATAGTCTTCCATTTTCTTTAATGTCGAATGCAGCCAGCTAGTACTGCAAATATATTTTGTTTAAATTTTGGGATTAAAAGAGTCTTTGCTAGAATACAGAAACATAATTCACCTTTATTTTTGCTTCGCGAGATTTTAGCATCACCTCTTTTCAAAATGATATAATTTACTCGACTCTTTTCAGCTAGTTCTACAAAATGAGTTTGTGGCTTAAAGTTGGGATCAACATTGATAAAATCAGATTCCTTTGTAATCATATGTGCCGTAGCACCACAATCGACAAGGAAATTATTATTGTTTGCTGAAACGTTAAACGTACATGAAAATAAGAATGTATGTTCGCTGACGGAACTCTCCATATCTTTAATGGAGTCACCAGTTTGAGTCCTGCATCTACATTGGAAACTCTTGTGATTAGGTGGTCCACAATAATAGCAAATTATTTTTGTACGTTTCTTACGAGAAAATTTGTTTTTGGCAAAGTTGCGGTTTATATTCCCGGCATGGGTATAATTTAATTTTGGTGTTTTTATGTGTGCATTTTAAAATTTCATGATATTTGTAGCTTCGTTTTTTTTTTCTGTGATAATTTTTTCACTTTCCTCGCAACTTCTGAGTGCTACCTTGAATTGGCTAAACGTCGTGTGTTTTTCTTTCTGGGTTATGGCGGTGGTAAATAGCTTGACATCACTCGGTAATCCTTTAAGGGCCATTGAAGTTAACAGTTATAACTTCACCAGGCATTTTTAAAGAATTTGGAATCGTTTCAGCTCTTATAATATAATCATTAATGGTGTCGGCTTCCATTCGTTTTACAGCGGTCAGTTCATTTCGATAAATAATGCTCTCTCAATATGTTCAATGCTTTGCAGCCATCGCCCAGGCCTTATGTAGAACAACGAACCATCGGAAACTGTTCTGAAACTAAACATGACTTACACTTCCAGATTTATTCTTTCATAATTGATTTTTTATCGTTTCATTTTTTGATACATGGCGTCTACTATGTAAATCTCGCTTGATGCAAATCTTTAAATTTATGACAATTTTTTGTCTGATTAAAATTATTTGAATTGGATTGCATATACATTTTTATTTTATAGCCTCTTGCGATTTTCCAAACGATAAAAAAGTTTAGAATACGCTGTTAAAAACGTAAACTGTGCATTCTCTCTGTGCATTATTTATGAGTTTATTAATCGAATGTTTTGAGCTTTCATAGTTATACATCAATATTTTACTAATTAATTGTGAATGCCTCGTATTAAAGGAGCTGGGAATGACGCTATTGATTAGTTTAGCCATATAATTTTCAGATCTTTCTTAGAATTGTAATAAAGAGAGAAACTTTTGCTAAATAGACATGAATGAGAAAAATCGACGTAGTTTCACATTTTTTTTTTAATCGTAAGCACAGCAATAAGTCTATCAATATACTATTTAATTTGCGATTATTGGGTGTTGTGAAAACATTTACTCGACATTTATTTATTTTCAGAGAGAGCTTTAATGACCGAGGATTTTAGCATATAAATTATTTTTATTTACTTTTTTCTCGATGACATAGCATAAACTATTTCATATCCTGCAAAAATTGCTATACTTTTGACGGACTGTATGAGTTAAGCTGACAAACTTTGACGACGATTTCAGTCATTTTCGAAGAAGTACCCGTAACAACCCTTTAACCAACGGGTGGGCACGTTTTCATATATCAGTTTCATAATCAAAAGAAAAACAACTTTATCCGTGTTTTATTTAGTATCGTAATCAGTGGTTCTATGAGATTGTGAGTTGCAAATTAGCTAGTGAATGTTTTGTAAGAGGTTTACTAGTAAGGTCACAATGGTTTTGCCCGTGCGCGAAACAATAAAGTCTTCAGATAATATTCTGGTATACTTTTTAAATTGGAGAGATAACTTTACATGTTAGGGTCACAAATGGATGACTCAAAGCTCGAGACGATGGATTGCTAAAAAATAGCTTAGCGGCGCAACAATTATTGACGCTAGCGTATACCATTAGGGCCAGAAGTTTAGCATGCAATCCAGTAAGCTGAGTCTTGGTAGATATAATTGCCCCAATCATTCACTATACACCAAGAATTCAGCTCACTTCTTATAAATAACCAACAATATCTCAATTTATTCCTGCGATATGGTGGGTTTAGATGTAATGAGTCTGTTCACAAAAGCGCATACCCATGAGACTGTGACAGTAATATAGAATAAGCCGATTTCATATGTTAAAACATATGAAATCCGCTTATTCTAAGGGATCGCAATTGTATCTAAATTGGCAATCACTATAAAATCACCACACACCTTAATATGACCTCAGATTTATCGCCAGAAAAGTAAACATTCACAACAAAATCACGTTCTCTGATTGAAAGGTGGTTGCCTATTTCAACCGAGAAACCATAAATAAAAATAAAATAGATGACTAATACATATAGGTCAAAGGACACAGATGTTCTCCAAAACGTTAGGACTTGAAGATGTAGGAAAGAGGAATAGTAACCAAATGTATCGAACATGTTATATATGAGATAAAAATAAACAGATTCTGGAGCAAATAGAAAACATTATAACCAGTAGAGATCCACGCACACCTCATATGGCACGGAAGTTCTAATGTACATCCTATATAACTAGTTTGAAATCTTTGAATCATACTTGAGATTTTTCTAATGGAGTTATTTCTAAAGGGAAAGTCTGAAATATCAGCATGTCTAGATTGAGTAAAGGCGAATACATTATGCCAATACCCTAAAAAGAGGATATATATATATATATATATATATATATATATATATATATATATATATAACTACTTCATTTACTCACATAAACTTAATATACGAAAGTATAGATTTATGCGTAAACTTTAAGTATTTACTTCAAAAGTGCTCAATACGTAGGTAGAGCTAGTTAGTAATTTATAAAATATATATGGCGACTAAGCTACACTGAATATTCTGCGTTTCATCCACTGTAGGATTCGTCAGGCTTATGCGCGAATTTTGTGGTTGCTTCTTGTTTTTATATATGTTGAGGATTTCTAGTTAGCCAATCAGCTTTCTAGTATCCACCGCTCCCCCTCCTATCAGCCAATGGGCATGCATTTTATCGAACAAAGAATCTGTTTTAGAACTATGTTAGTGGTTTAAGGAAGATCTTTTCCCTCTAACAATAACAATAGAAAACAAACAAATAAATAAATTAAATAAACATGAATATACATAAACGATCACACATATTTGTATATATATAATTATATATATATATATATATATATATATATATATGCATATGTGTGTGCATGTGTGTGTACACATAGGTATATTCACATATATATAAAAAAGAGGGAAAAGATCTACCTTAAACCACTAACCTAGTTCTAAAACAGATCCTTTGTTCGATAAAATGCTATTAATAACGACTCTTACAATATTATCCCATTATCCCATTGATTACTATACACTCAATAACCCTTATCCTCGAGTAGCCTCAGGACCTTGATAAGTGGTGACTCATATGTATAAAAAAACGGATATGTTACTTAACACGCCCATTGGTAAGTAAATCTTAATTTTATCCCGTTCAATATGTGTTGTTTGATTCGACTGTACAATCTTAACGATGTTCGACCAACATAGTCGACACTCTACCCTCATTTGAAAGGATAAAATATATTATTGCTATGGTGATGGCGTAAAACATCTTTCGATGTGATGCTATTTACGTCTTCATAGAGAACTCAGCGCCTATGTTTGAGGAACAAAATAATATTTCCACTGTATAGTTTGTTTGTATTTCTCGCTTAGTGTGTCTGACATGATAAACGAATATAAATTGGGTATTTATCCACTCGATTAGTTTGTATTCGTGAAAAAAGCATTTTTTTTCAATGACTGATTTAATGGCCTCAAGAAAGTAACCATTATTAGATAAAGTATCCGTGATCATTTTCAAATCCTCCACCAATTTTGGTTTCAACAACTAAAAAGAGCACGATGTGTGCCACATTAAATGGATATTCCATTTTATAAGGTAACACGGATCCCAGCGTGTATACAATCATGTAACACGATGGATGCTTTTATTTATTACATATGTACCTCTATGCAACAACAGCACATCAGGGGAAGATAAATCAGAGTTAAACTTTCCATCATAAGTATACTTTTTTTTACATAGGCATCACCACATTATCAAGGCCTAGGATAAGGGTTAAAGAGTGTACAGTAGAAATTGGACAATATAGTAATCATTAGTAATGAAAATTTGGTAAATTTGATAACTTATATGGAACGGCTCATCAAGAACTTATTTACGTTAGACTTGAACACAACCATATTGTAGTCAGCCGGAAAGCAGGAAAACGGAAGACAATTCCACAGGCGCGCAGTTCTAAGAAAGAAGCTTTGTTCATGGAATCTACGTTTAGGTTTAGGCACAGATAAAGAGTGGGGGGAATTATTGATAGTGTTTACAGCTAGACGAGTGTTTCTTGTGAAAGTTTGACGAGGGGGGACAATAGATTGAAGCTCAGTCGAACACTTTTCATGAAAATAACGATACATCAGAGACAACCTCGCAACATCTCTTTTGTGAGATAGAGGTTGCAAGGAGGAGAAAAGGACATCTCCTACGAGGCTACGAAGTCTATTTTGAACTCTATCAAGGCAGGACAAGTCCTTTCTAGCAGCTCCTGCCCAGATGTGGCAACAGTATTCCATCCTTGGACGTACTTGGCTTTTATATAGATAGAGAATAGAATCAGCAGTGAGATATTTACCGGATCGATAGAAAGATCCCACCATTTTTCCAGCGGCCTTGGCAACAGATTTGATGTACGTGTTCTATTTAAGATCAGGAGTAATGGTCAAGCCCAGAAGCTTGTCAAAACTTGAGGCCTCCTGAAGAAGAGAGCCATTCATTTCAATTGATGCCAGATGTTGATTAGAATGTTGATGATGTAAAGAGAGAAGCTTGGTTTTAGATGCATTAAAAGTAACCAACCACTCCTTTCCCCATTGTACTTCGTGCTCAAGATCAGAGGAGAGAGAATTGGAGAGAACTTGGTCGTTTACTGTCTTAGATGTGCTACCATAAATGGTAGTGTCGTCAGTATAAATGTCTACAAATGGTGTAAGGATGAGATTTGGAAGATCATTAATGTAGATCAGGAAAAGAGTTGGGCCCAGGATTGACCCCTGAGGGACACCGGCATTAATACTGTGAGCTTCTGATTTTTGCCCCTCAACTACTACTCTTATGAAACTATCAGAAAGAAATGATTTAATAATGAGAAGACTTTTCCAGCTATACCATAGCTAGCGATCTTATGAAGTAAACCTTTATGTCATACCCTATCAAAGGTTTTAGATATGTCAAGAGCAATTGCCCTAGGAAGATTGCCACCGTCAAGAGATTTGCTAATCCTATGCGATATAACTGTAAGCACATCTGCTGTAGATCTAGCAGAACGGAAACCATATTGAGTGTCACTAAGAAGGTTATTTCTGTTGAGATGTTTGATTACTTCTGTATTTAACACAGATTCTAGCAACTTACTCATGACGCACAGGAGACTTATTGGCCTGTACTTTAATACAGAGTGCATATTATTCAATGAGAAATATTACTTACCGCCGCCTCCTCATTAAAACAATATTAAATAAATAGAAAGTAGACCAGATCTTTTGCGGATTTAGACAATAATTTTTTTTCTTTGAAACCTACGGTAATGGTCGTCATTGTTGGGCCCAGCACTCGGCTGATTGATGACTCATCTAATAGTACGTATATTTCCTTGTTAAAACTAAATTGCATAGCTGTAGTTGCAAATTCTATCACATACACCAAATATGCTTTCATGAATAAAAGAGGTGCGATAACTGGCTGCGATAAAAATATCAACATATATATTAATTGTCCCTAATATAAGACGCACGTGATTAGTTTACAAATATGGTACAGGCACATACATTTCAAATTCGCAAAATAAAATGTTTTTAGACAGTAGCTAGTAACTATAGCTAACCTACTGGCTAAAAAATATTAACAGTTCAATTGGGCGACCTTATGTCGGGATGACTCTACTATAGAAATAATAGGCCTTTTTAGTAGATCGTAAAAATGTTGATCGTATAGAACATTACGGTTATATCTCGCGAAGTATATTCGAAGGAATTACTCAAGTTTTCATCCATTTGACCAATTGCCGTTAGGATTAAGTTTCACGATGAGTTTTGACAGGGCTTAATTTTACCAATTTCCTGCGCTATTTTATATGACTAACATTTTGTCGACTCATGATTTAATACAACAACTCATTGCCCTTTATCTAGTCTGGTTATTAAAACAGATTTATTTTATCGCAGAGTGTTAAGTGTGAAATATCATTTATGAAATTTAAACTTTGAATGGGATTCTGGTGTACTTGCAAAGCTATGAGCAATGTGAGTTAATCTTACTTTAATGTCCCCTGCGTATCTTGCAGCTGAAGCATTACAAATCTAACATTCAGGAAATACTTTATCGCAGCCAGGTACCGTCTCCCCCTATTCCTGAAAGCATATATGAAAGCTGATGAAATTTGATACTGCATTTGTGTAATTTAATGTAAACAATGCAATGCACAAGCATATAAATGTGGTATTGTTTGACTTAGTCTGTAAACAACAATTAACATGTTTGTGGGTTTCTACGAGTAACAAATATTGTCTAGATCTGCAATACTTCTAGCATACTTTCCATATGTGGATGACACATTTTGTCTCTTTAATAAGGAAACGGAGGCAGATAATTTTTCCTATTAGATAATATGCGTCCTGCGTAAAAATGTACTGAAGGAGAGTTTAACATTTCTTTAGCTTCTCTTGATGTCCTGTAATAAATTAAAATATTTGTTTTACTCTGCAGCGTCTTATGTAATACCCTAATTGGATAAGTAGCCATATTACCCACGCCTCTAAGCTAGGTGAAAGTACGTCATTTTCTGGCTACTATTGCTGCTGCTTCTAATTTCTTTATAAGCCTTCTATCCTTTACTGCTCCTGATACTTTCTCACGCGCTCCTGTGCACTGTGTTATATATCTTCCTTTCCTCCAAAACATTCTTTATGAGATTTTAATTAAACCTGCCTGAGATAAAAAAAAAAAAACTCAAACGTTCACACAATAAAACGTGAATAATCAAATCCAAATAAAATGTCTGAATATATATTTTGTTAATTATTTCTATTTTATACTTCATTATTGTCAGTAATCCCTTTTCTTATCAATTCTTTCTATTTTTCAATTGTAAAATTAAAGAAATTATACAATATACTTCCAAATAATTGAAGGCAATGTTTAATATGCTGAAAAAAAGGAAAGAAAACGCAGCCAACTATTTAAAAAGCGAGAATGTGTGCCACTATTTTGTAGTGCCTCTTCGTTGTTGTGGCCGGCAATCATAACCGGGAGGAGATTAAGTCGGGCGGAGCGATGGAGAAAAAGAGACCATAATGCAATTTCGACGATGCCCTTTCTCTTTCGCGGCCGGTAATAATGAGGTGAGCACGTATATTTTGGCCGCTCCGTATGAAGGTTAGGGGGCACCGCCCCTCTTCCCGTACAGTTAGTTAAGGGTACTTTGCTTAAGTCGTTAATTTCGAAGTTTATTCAAAGTTAATTGTTATTTTTGTTGTCTTTAATTGTAAAATACTGTACTATATCTTGTAGTTTATATTTTCCTATAGAGTACGACTTGTGTTGCGTTGTTTAATCTGTCTTAAGCGCTTAAAATGCCTTACATGCCTTAAACGGCGAAATGGTACAGAAACGATCTACCCAGATGAACCCCAACATAAAGACGCCGTTTTCAGAGAATGACGAACCAGCCAAGAGTAAGCCACACCCAAATTCCAGGTATACCTTCACCTGATTTCCAGAACAACACTGTCTCCAAAAACTGGCAGGATCTAAAATCCTCAACGATTAACTTCCTGCAAGCAGGCGTGAAATTGGTTACTGTACCCAGAACGTTTAGAGAGAAAAGTTAAACTCTCCGGATAAACCACCTTTACTTTAATACAATTCGTTGCCTTTAAATCAGGATTTCGTTACAAGCAGAGGAATCATGCCGGGGCCTATAAAAAAATCCACGGTTAAAATAAAATACAACGACCTTTTATAGTGTTTAAAATATATTTCAGGCAGAAAAAATAAAGCTGGGCGATCCCCCAAAATAAAAATCTAGTGTTAAAAAATTAAATCTTTCAACATTCGACTGGGAAAGTTCTAAACACACACACACACACACACACACACACAAACACACAGGCAAACCAAAGTAATTACTCAGACATTTTGGGAACCTGTTACAAACAAACAGAAAAAAATGTTGCACATATGGAAAAAGTTAATTTTCAAATAAAAGATCTACGAATAAATGAAAAAGTGTACGTTTTCTAAATAAAATTCCATGGAGAATAAGCCTTAATTACATAAAAAAAGAAAAAAGGAAGTATTGGAAAAAACATCTCATTAAAGAGAAAATGAAAAATGTGCCCCTAAAAAGTCTCTCTACCTTATATATATATATATATATATATATATATATATATATATATATATATATATATATATATATATATATGCGTGTATCTCTCTGAATAAATGAAAAATATATGTATGTTTCTTTACATAAAAGAGCAAAACGTTTTCAAATCTTTCTGCTCCTGGAAATATATTTTAATTTAAAAATATCGAAACTCTGGTTATAGAAAAAAAAGTAACGTGTCCATTGTTCTTCTCTTGTCAGGTTGAATAAAAAGATAGAGGTCTTGTAACTCTTTTATTTTGCAAACGTTAATTTCATTCAGGGACTTTGTGTAATTAAGCTGCTCATTTCAAATTAAAAAGAAATACGACTTGATATTTTTTTTATATTTAAATGTAAAGAAAAAAAATCTATGGTACGTAATAGAAGAAAAGGAAAAAAAACTAGAATTTCAAACATTCTTTTCATTTTACGAACGCTGAAAGACAGTTTGTAACAACTTCTTATCCACGAACATCGATTCTCAATTTATATATGTCCATTTATTTAGATTAAACTGCCATTAACGCTGACAAAATAGTACTTATAACTAGATATTTTTTTTATTTCCATTGCATCAGATGTTTTTTTTTATTATTGATTTTTTTATCTGTTTTCAAAAAGATTTTGGTAATTCTTCAATGATAAATATCATATTATGACTTACTATTCCACCCTACTACACGCGGACTCATTTTGTTGGAAAACATAAAAAAAGAGAGATTAGACGATACTATTAAATTTGATGAAATTCTTAAAATAATATGTTAAGTTTTTTTTTTTGTTAAGGGGCCTCTAAAAAATTTAACAAAAAAAGTTTATTTATTTTTTTAGCTTGTGATTTTAAAAGTAAGGTATCAGTCACCATTAGCCGTAATAACAGGCGCCAATAAAGTTGTTTACATCTATGGAACCACACATGGGTTAAGTGCGTGGAGTGAGTTAGTTAAATCAACCATTTTTCAATGATTTTGCGTAATAATTATGATGTGGAATTTGACTGTTTCTAATGAATGTACTGCTTTTCCCTCAGGTTTTTTTTTCTATTTTAGTATTTGAATAGATTAATCCCCATATCGGTGCCAATGTCGGTTAAGTGAAACCTCATTACGACTTACAACCAACAAGCGAAAATACACTATTACACCCGATTTTTCCAAATTTTTAATAATTTTTAAGAAATAATATTTACGACGATTGCACTAGAAATGTTTTCTGATATTTTCTTTCAATTATTTGTACATGAGAAATTACTCAAACTCCACACTGATATTTTTCTAAAGAAATATTATTCGATCAATATTGAAATGTTACGTGAATTTTTGATAATGTTTTTGTTTGAAAAAAAAAAAACATTTGATAATTATGATTTAGATGTTACACAAATTTTAATAATTTTTAACGAGAAACGTATTTCACTAACACTTGAAGTTTCCCTGCGATGCTTTTTTTTAATACCTTTTTAAAGAAGTATTTTTCGAGAAAATTCCTTATTGAAAAGTTAATTTGGAAATTAAACCGACTCATACACGCCCCTGAATGTTGATTAAAGAGCATTTTCGAAAATATAAATTACTCCGAAAAATCTTTCTTAGTCTAACATGGTTTCTCTTGTTATGGTGAAGCAATATGCGAACGAACTCAAAATCCGGGCCAACAAAAATGTAACCCGGGAATTGTGATTACCTTGTCTTATGACGTAAATTGTTTTATGGGTCAGAACGATTTATGGAGCAAGGTGCGAGTGAACTCATGTCAAGGCTGACAAAAATGTAAACCGGGAATTGTGATGACCTGGAGATGACGTAATTCGGTCGGGGGTCAAACAAAAAGCAAACGCTAGGCTGGATATTGTTCAAAGACGTCAATTGGTTTATTGATTATCAGGTTGAAAGTCCATAAAAGTGAGATGGTAAACAAAAACAAGGAAAGAGACGCGTAGACGGGGAGCGAGAAACAGACGACGAGGAACTGCCTGTCACGTTCGCAACCTACACCTATCCTAGCACCGCCCCCACCCCGCCACCGCCGTTTGTGTATATATGAATGTTTGTTAAATAAACCAAGTTTGTTTATAACAAAGTGTCTCATTATTCATTGATGAATCAACAGCGGTCATTCCAATCACTAGACGATTTACAACAACCAAAAATCTTTTTATAGTTAAATTACAGGTGGTGCTCATGTAGTAGAATGTACCATGTCTCTAGATGAAACATTAAGACTCTTCCTAAGACGAGCAACAACAATAATAGAGAATAGACGTCATATTCATAATACCCAGTATATAACATATATACAAATTGGTGCCACTGAACCAGAGCACTTATACAAAAGTGTGAAAAAAATTGAACCTGGTGGTTAGAAATATATATATACTAGCATTTCAGCCCGGCGTTGCCCGGGTGTTTGGAGGTGTATGCTGAGCAAAAAAAAAAAAAAATAGTATTTTTTTTTTAATTTGACCCCTATTATGACCCCTTACAATTTATAGTTTCGGGCACAAATCAGTTTATTAAGTTAGATCCACGTTCAAGGAACCTATATCTAAAATTTCAAGTGTCTAGACCCAAAATTGTCGGAGGAGTTTGGTAGAGTTCTTAAAGGTCAAATCGTTGAAATTTGACCCCTTAACAGCCAAATTTCTGGCTGACACCCGTCACATCGATTTTCCCAAATCTCAGTACACGGTATTTCAAATTTCGAGTCTATAGACTAAAAAATGACAGAGTTATTGCGTAGGGAAATGTACACAGACAGACAGACAGACAGACAGACAGGCACGTTCACTTTTATATATATATATATATATATATATATATGCACAACGAAAAAAGGGTCCTTTAAAAAACAAAACAAAAGCTATTATCACGGACAGATTATTGAAAAAAATACCACGTCAAGACTGTCAAATTAAAAAAAAAACAAGGGGGGGGGAGAAAAAAACATGAACAAAAGACAAACGGGGTAAGTCGTGTCCGATTCTTTCTTTGCTTGTTTCTGCTCTAAGGTTTATATATATATATATATATATATATATATTTATATATATATATTTATATATATATATTTATATATATATATTTATATATATATATATATATTTATATATATATATATTTATATATATATATATATATATATATATATATATGTGTGTGTGCATAAAAACACTCAAGATTTCGGTAAAGAGAAAGAAAAAGAAAAAAAGAAATTCGTGACTGGGTGACAAAATTAATAAAACAGAAAAAAATTGTTTGTTTTTTTTTTCTTTTTTTTTGTCTTTTAAATTGTATTTTTGTACTTTTGTTTTCTCATCTGACGTTGTTTTTGTTTGTTGTTTTGGCTAAGTTGAAAAAAAAAAGATGGAACAGCAAATATTTTCAAATTTCGTACAGGGCTTAACCATTGAGCTTAGGAACGCGGTGGGGGCCATCTCAAAAACTTTACGAGGTGAGTCCCTTCTAAAGAATATAAGAACTTTAGAAAATAGAAGGGACGATGGATATATGGTGTGATTGCAAGAGATAGAAAAATATTTTAGAATAGTCCGTGCTGGGGATGAAGAAAAATACCAGGCAGCACTATTGACTACTAGGGGCCCAGTTGGACTCTTCATTAAATGATTCATGGCAAATAATGAAGGGTTGACTTGGCTAGAATTGAAAAGGGCCTTAGAAGATTATTATGGATAGCCGCAAATCCCAAGAAGAACATAATAGAATTAACTAATATAAGACAGGGTAGAAACGGAACTATTCAAGATTATATGCTGAGAAGAATGAGACTAGGAGAAGGAGCATATAGTGCGATAGATGCAGGTATAGAGTCAGACATGGATAAAGTCAAGTCTATAAAAATGATTTCGACTCCAACCGCTGTAAAGCAAGTAAGATCTTTCATTGGTATGACATCGTACTATCGGCGATTTATATAAAAAAAATCCGATATCGCCGAGCCGTTAATCCGATTAACGAGGAAGCATGCACGATTTTATTGGGACGATGCATGTCAGTCTGCCTTTGATAGCCTAAACACGAAGCTTGCAGATATGATAACACTGGCTCATCCCGATCCGGATAAGGACTACCGACTGTATACAGATGCCTCTGATCATTCGATTGAGGCATTTTTGTCACAAATGATCTATGACCCAAGGGAGGGTAGAGAGGTAGAAACCCCTATTTACTTTTTATCCCACAAGTTGAGTAATACTCAAGCCAGATGGGTAACGATAGAGAAAGAGGTACATGCTATACACTATGCCCTGAATAAATTAAATCATTATTTGCATAGAGCAACGTTCACCATCTATACAGGGCATAGACCATTTGAGTATTTACTGAACTCACCAATAAAAAATAGGAAGATACAGACGTGGGCTTTAAGTATGGCTGGCTATAATTGCACCATACGGTACCTGAAGGGGGAATAAAACGTCTGTGCGGATCTCCTATCACGCGCTGTAGATTCGAGATAGGACAATGATGATCCCCCAGTAGAAATAAACAGTAGGAATTGCACGGTGAGTGCAATAAACTCAAATCATTTTGTAGCCAAAAGATTTTGCATCAAACAGTGATACTGAAGACTCATCGATAACACACGAGCGTCCTGCATTATCGGGTTTGGATGTATGTAAACAACATGAAGCAGATAGGGAGATTGGAGATTCAAGATGGAAAAAAGTACATAATATTGGACGATATAGTATATTACTTGTCGCAACCCGACGACGAACCGATAATAAGGTTATATATTCCGTCGCGTCTAAGAGAAAGAGTGTTAGTTCAATATCACGATGATAATGGTCACATGGGCGTGGAAAAAAAGAAAGAAAAGATGGGTATAAAGAAAGATGGGCCTACTTTTTGACTATTTAAGTTCTTCAGAAATGGGAGTGATTGATAAACATACATGGTACGGGGTTTTAAAATTGTATTAAAGGGAATACTTTGATTTCTGGTTTCCCCAAGACACCGGCTAGGGATAGGTATTTCACATGATACCTGGTTTCTTGTTAAGGATCCACTGGGTACTGTAGGTATGATAAAAATTGTTAAGTTAGTAAGGGTGTGTATTGTTATTTTTTCCATGAACTGGTCGGATGATCCTGACTTCCGAGATCTAGTGAAGTTTGAGTTAATCTCTATGATAAAAGGTATCTTGGAAATAAGAATGCTGACAACCAGATACGGTGTCGAAGGGGTTTTCTGTTTTGTTCCCCAATGTATGCAGTATAATTGGATAATCGATAATAACAGAGACTATAAGGCCTGGGATGTTGAATTTTTGTGTGTTACCTGCGAGAAGTACAGTCTGTCTATAAAGCCAGCGACAATGACTACTTCTTGTTGATGAGCCAAAAGGTCTCGAGTTGTGTTGTTTGGCTAATTGCCGAAAAGTTTATTGACCAGTTATTGAGTAGTGTCGACGGGAGTAGAGAGATGGTCCTGGATTTTACATTTGGTTTTATTAGGAGGTAATTAGATCACAAGGATCGAGTTGTCTTTTCGGGTTGACGCAAGATGGCATTAATTGTGGATTTCATTTTTATAGTGAATTATTGCATGGCAGATGTCTTTGCCCATGGAGTTGACATATGCAGTTCCGTTTGATATATATGAGGTAGTATAAAATATATGTCCTCGCTATACATTTTGATAAATAAGGGGGGAGGGAAAGAAATCGGACAGAAATAGTCAACTATCTTTTTATTTAATTATCTGTGTATCTATTTATATATCTGTTTATTTAGCAATCTATTTGTCAATCTCTCTCTCTTTCTCTCTCTCTCTCTATATATATATATATGTATATATTTTCTGTTTATATGAATATATATTTATATAGGCATGACCGAAATACCGAGCTTTAAAGCCATGTTTTGACGATGACCCGTTCAAATGCAACCGAAACAAACATAGTTACCCGTTCAAACCTGGAAGATGCGAAGGGAGAGTGGAAGTGACGTGTCGTATGCCACGTGTTCGTGTTTGCGCAAGCATAGTAATAAGTTTGATCTGGGACACTGAGAGAGACAGATTGTCTGAACATTGGTCTCCCATAAGGGAGTAAATATCTCAGAATAGAAGCATAAAAGAACTCCCAAGTCAAAGATCTTTGATTACTCCCTTCTGCTATGACGAATACTGACATGGGATAAAATACACAAAATCTCACATCGACTTTGTTCTTGTCTGCAGCGTTTCATTTAAATAGATTCTAGCGTCCCCGAAGACGGAAAAAGAACGTTCCATGATAAACAACAAGCAGGCACATGTATGTTGTCATGTGTATGTTATATATACCGTTAAATAGACATTCAGGATCTGGGGATCACAGTCTGTTACACAACATACACACATGCATATGGTCCATTTATGATAAGACCACAACAGGCATTTATTAGGCCCATGCAAACATTCGGCATATTACGTTGCCAACAATGTACACACACACACACACACATATATATATATATATATACTAATATATATATATATATATATATATATATAAGTAAATTCTTGGTACAGCAAAATGGAAGGAGAAATTTCAGAGGAAAGATAATTTAATTTAAATACCAAAAAGACAAAAAAAAAAACGGGCAGGTGAAATTATTAAAATGTCCTTAAGGCCTTATCGTCTGACTCTCTAAGAGGAAACGTCAGAATGATAAATTAAAAACTAAGAAACGAATGAGGAAAGAAGGGAATTTGGTTTCAGTTTTTTTTTTTCACTGGTCTTCCAACTGAAACCAAATCCCCTTCTTTCCTCATTCGTTTCTTAGTTTTTAACTTATCATTCTGACGTTTCCTCTTAGAGGGTCAGACGATAAGGCCTTAAGGAAATTTTAATAATTTCACCTGCCCGTTTTTTTTTTTTTTCGTCTTTTTGGTATTTAAATTAAATTATGGTTCCTCTGAAATATATATATATATATATATATATATGTATATATATGTATATATATATATGTATTTGATTATGTATATATCTATACATATATATATGTAATTATGTATATGTATGGAATACAACCACTCCGTAATATAAATAACATAGAACACAATATACAACATGCGTTAATTTTGTACCGTATAAACACCGCTATATATATATATATATATATATATATATATATATATACATATATATATACATATATATAATATATATATAATGTGTGTGTTTATATATATATATATATATATATATATATATTTTAACCCCTCCCACAACAAGCATATATGGATCAATGAAACAACCATTATCATCTTAGTGTGTGTGTAAAAAACAAAGTTAATAGTACCAATCCGAATAATCCGGATGGTTTTCACCAGCAATGTTCATCTATAAAATTCCAACAGATGATCTCTGGAAGCTGTTTATATTTATCATGTTAACCAGAGTAAAGTAGGTAACATCCGACGTTATCAATTTGTAACAGCAGTAGCGGCATGTTATCAGACGTGATTGGCTTTATGTTTTTTGTCTATTTATATGCAGTTTTGTAATGTACATCTACAACATACCATTGAATTGAAATACTGCAACGTTTTTTACATTAATATATGTTCTAAAACTACTGACATTATAAATGTATGCGTTTAATTCACCAATCTGTAAGAGAGACTATTGTAATTATATCCATCCGGTTATTATTCATCCTCATCAGTATTACTTATCCGCGATATTGCAATTTAAAGTTATTAAACTATACAAGGATAAATCAATGGCGTTTCAATTCAGAGTACAGTATGTATAGTTTCTTATACGCTGAACAATGGCTTCTCTGCAGTAGTTACTTCAATTATTAACTCATTATCAAATGTATAAGTAGCTAAAACGTAAGATCACTTGAAACGTTGTTGAAAGTTAATTACGAGATATGACCGGGTCTGTCGCTGTATAATCAATACTGTAGTGCATGTGATAAATCGATAGTGCAAACTATTCAACCATATTCACATGACCCATTTATTTATATCCAGTACTGAAAACTTTGTAGTTTCCAGAATTCGATAGTGTCCAAAAAGAATTCTCTAAGTAAAATGACTTTTAGATCATTCCATAAATAAATGCCCATATATTGCAATAGCGCCGCTATACTGCAGCAATCCAACCCAGCAAATAAATATCGAATATTGAAAAAACTGTATAATATATATATATATATATATATATATATATATATATATATATATATATATATATATGTGTGTGTGGGGGGGTGTTTGTGTGTGTGTGTATTAGTTCTCGCGCGAAAGAGCAGGACACAACATGTTTTAAATACTACTACTACTACTAATAATAATAATAATAATAATAATAATAGAATAACATTAACAAAGACTTTCGCTGGCGAGGACTATTATTGACCGTAACCAGTTATACAGTCCTTTTGAAATTTTCATCTCTTTTTTCCTCGTTATGCACTGAATATATATTAATGAAACCTATATGAAATATTCTCCTTATTAGATTTTAAAGATTTTCTATTCTGATAGAAGTTTTAAAAAATTTAATTAAAAAAAGTTATTTAAAAGTTTTTTGTTAAAAAAATCAGATTATCCTATGTTTCAGACCTGTATTACAAAGATGGGGTTGCAAACATGAGTTGTGGTGTGAGGAGAATTACAAACTGAAACAGAGAGAATATTAAGACCTGGAATAATACAAAGATGGGGTTGCAAAAATGAGCTGTGGTGTGAAGATAAATACAAACTTTAATAGAGTGAAGGAGAGCTTTACCATATAATCTTTAAAAAATAAGACACAAGTAAGAAAAGCATTTCATCCAAGGCATGGAAATTGTTAAACAACATGTTTTTACTATAGGCTTTAAAAATAAAGGTACAATATTCAATTTGAAATTTATTTATCTTTAAAGTGCATTTTATAAATTTTACAAAGTAAGGTATAAATATTTAATTTAAATTGAATCAAAAATACCATGGGTTTATTTTATGTACCTATTTACTATGCCTCCCCACGGGACAGAGTTAGACACCAGGGTCGTTTTTTAACGTGGAGAAAAGGTACAAAAATAAAAATTGTCTCAGTCGTGTAGGATTTCTCCTCCACCGAAAGAGAACAAGAAATAGAAGTGCAGCATCTGAAGAACAGATGGTGTTTATTTGCTCCCCCACCGAGCAAATTAGGCACAAGGCCGATTTTTAATGTGAGGAGTGAAGGGAGGGGGAAGGGAAAAAGGGGACCAGCTCCCGAGAGGTGGGAAATGGGAGCTGGTTAATGGTCAGGCATGTGGGGTTGCCCCCACATCTGGTCTTTGCTAGTCATAGCTAGTCATAGCTAGTCATAGCTTGCAGCATCTGTCGGAACAGATGGTATTTATTTGCTCCCCCACCGAGCAAATTAGGCACAAGGCCGATTTTTAATGTGAGGAGTGAAGGGAGGGGGAAGGGGAAAAGGGGACCAGCTCCCGAGAGGTGGGAAATGGGAGCTGGTTAAAGGTCAGGCATGTGGGGTCGCCCCCACATCTGGTCTTTGCTAGTCATAGCTTGCAGTATCTGTCGGAACAGATGGTGTTTATTTGCTCCCCCACTGAGCAAATTAGGCACAAGGCCGTTTTTAATGTGAGGTAAAAACCAGCTCCCCTAAAAGGGGTCACTCTGGTTACCAAAAATAATAATTGTCCCAGTATAGAGGGTTTCCCCTCCATTGACTGGTACAAATTATCTTAAGTGCAGCATCTGCCGGAACAGATACTACACTTTGATCCCGGCCCGAAGGCCAAGTAGACAAAATGTAATATACATTTTGTTGCAATTTAAAAACATTACCTTTCATCGAGCAATTAATGATATAGATATAAAATTGTCAATGTTTTTTTAAAGTGCAACAGAATGTACATTACATAAAATAAATGCAAGGTATTTTTTGATTCAATTTAAATTATATTTTTATACCTTACTTTGTAAAATTTATAAAAGTGCACTTCGAAGGTATATAAATTTAAAATTGAATCTTGTACCTTTATTTTTAAAGCCTATAGTAAAAACATTTCAAACAATTTTCATGACTTGGATGAAATACTTTTCTAACTTGTATATATTTGCGTAATACTAAAACTGCTAAAAACAGTATTTATTAGCAGAATTTGTGGCGAAGATTTCAATCGGGAATATACAAATAATCCTCAACTAACGTGGAGATTAAAATAGATCCGAAAGTATCTATTTGAGTTTATTACTAATCACATACCTTCTCCTTAATATTTGAAGTTATTGTACGATATTTGTGTAGACAAAATTATATTTGGATTTGTTTTTCTTTGCAAACAAATGATGACCCGATACTATATATATAAATTATTGAATTCTAATTTTTTATTGAGATGAGCATTATTTACTCATTTATTTATTGCGGACTATTATCCTCATATTTCGGAGTAGTTGTTTCACGACGTATTATCCAACTATAAATACATAATACTATTGACTAGGTATCCTGTTTAACGTCTTCTGTAAAAGCTTGTTAGAATAACGAAATGGAATGCAAACAGTATTCCAATTAAATCCAAATAATAAAAGTGAAACATCATTTTACAAGCTTATAATAACACATAATCGATAATTACTAGATATTATTAAAATTTGGAATGATGTCGATTGATCATGTGTTCCATTGATTTATTAATGCGCCCATAGGCACCTCGTTTCCTTGAACTTATTGAAGAACTATAAACCATCAATATTTGGTATTGCCATTTCAATAGCGTCTATATGTTTTCCCAATTTGGATTAGAGCAATAATCTATAAATTTTAATATACATGGCAGAGAACCTGAATGGGTAATTCTGTCAAGGTATCCTAAAATTGTACGTATGAGTGATTCTTCTGAAAAACTTCACGAATCCTCTGTCAGGAAGATAAATAAATAGTGATATTAATATATTAAACAATGATGTCGCAAGAAAGTTTTCGTATTTCTTGGAATGAAACAATTTGCGTGTTCACTTATTGCATTACAATCTGGATAAAACATGGAATGGTGTTATTTTAGTCTGTCTTTCTCTTTTTACTATTCGAAAAGAGTTGTGTTTGAGTTTGACATATGCGGTGCTCGTCTACAAGACATTAAACAAAGAGAAACACTTTGACAACTTTACATCACGTGATTAGACACAGACATGAGTAAAAGTTTTACAATTAGAAAATGTTATCGGTTCAGTTGAGTACCTAAGACCTGAAAATGAGACACAGAGCCTTTGGTGTAAACAAGTTAATGACAGGTTATCGGTTAGTTTATGAAAAATAATGAAATGTGAGTTATTTGATTGGTGTGTTTGTAATGAAATAACCAGTCAGACAATGTCTCAATGTTGATATTTTAATAAGAGAGGTGCGATTATTGGTTAAATCATTAACAATGGTTTTCGGAATTAGTAACATATCCAAGAATTATAAAAGATGATTAAATGTAATATATTTTATTGGTGTGTTTGTAATAAAATAAACAGCCCAGACAATGTATCAAAGTTATTAATTTAGTACGAGGGGGGATAATGTGAATTCAATCGTGAAAATAATTGTCAAAATTAGTAACATATCCAAACATTATGAAAAATGATTAGATGTGAAATGTATCAAAGTTATTATTTAAGTAAGAGTGGGAAGGCATGTGGGTTTTATTATGAAAAATGATTGTGGAGATTTGTAACATATCCAAGAATTATGGGATTCAACGACATCCGTCCACCTATATACTTACAGATTACCCGAACTCCTCCGGAATTGAATGAGATACATGCAAATATATGCAAGCAGAATACACGGGCGCCTGCGATCCAATGAGATAGATACAAATATATATTAGCAGGATACCTGGCGTTGCCTTGGATTGAATTACATTGATTGAAATATATACTAACAGAATACCTTGCGGCGCCCAGGATTTCATTGGATTGATTGAGTTATATACTAGCAGAACATCTGGCGTTGCCCCGGATCGAACGAAATAGGTTAGAATATATATTAGCAAAATACCTAGCGTTGATTGGTGTTGGATGAGATAGGTGGAAATATAAATTAGCAGACTTCCCTGCATCGCCCCGTATTGAATGAGATTGGTTGAAATATATAGGATTTAATAATGCAGGCGCAGATAAATACTGACAGAATACGTGGCATCGCCTGGGATTAAATGATATAGGTGCATATACAGAATAGACGAATATTTGGTGTCGACCGGGATTGTATTAGATATCTGCACTTATAAAAAAGCAGAATATCCGGCATTACTCAAGCTTGCATGAGATACGTGAGATAACTTATTTGCAATATCTCCGGCGTCCCCAGGGATTGAAGGAAATTGATGGAAATAAAATATACATGAGCCAAATTCCTGGCGTTCCCCGGGATTGAATGAGATAGAGGCAAATATATATTAGTAGAATAATCAGCGTCGCCCTGGATTAAATGAGGAGGGTGAAATATAAAGTTTTACCGGAAATGGCTAAAATAAGTTTCTATTTCAAAATTACTTCATTTGTGAAGTCAATTCCAGATATGGCTTAAGCAGTTAATGATCTAACAATTAGATTAATGCATATATATTGTTGGTTTTCTATGAAAGTTTCCTAGGCCAGTTTGTATAGGGGGTGATCTATGTTTGTTAAAATGTTTTATATACTCATCAAGGAATTACGTGATGGTTGTAGTAGTGGGTGGAAAGAAGCATGGTTATGTTAATTTTAAACGTGCTCTTAAGTTTTCTTTTGGGGGTTAAGTTGTAGAAAGTAATGTCCGTATTGGGGGTTAAAAAAGTTTGTGAAATTGTTTAATATATCTATTTTAATTACCCGTCTTAGTGTAGGTAAAATTATTTTAAATATGTGTTGTATATTCACCGTCCTTGCAAAGGTAAAATTATTTCATATACATTCTGTAAATTATCTACCCTAGGTAAGATACAATTATTTCATAGGTCTAATACCCATCCTAGCTATATAAAATATTCTTTTGCTCGAAATAGCAAATGATACATAGACATTAAAAATTTCTCAGTCCTAAGAATTACAAATATATTAAAAACCAAATTCAATTTTCTCATTGTTTATACGGTCCCGAGGTACTTTCTAAAAATTGTTTTAGTTTTCTTAAAATTGTGGTAGCCTTGATGGTAAGAGAAATAATTTAACATGTTGTACACTACCTGCCGATAGTATGTGAAATTATTTCATGTATGTATTTTAATTACCGGTCCGAGGGTAGGTAAACTTATTTTAAATATGTGTTGTTTATTACCCATCCCAGCAAAGGAAACATTATTTCATATATATGGTATATCTATTATCCTAGATAAGGTACAATTATTTGATACATGGACTACCCGTCTTAGAGTAGGTAAAATATTCATTTGCTCGAAAAAGCTAATGATACATAGACATTAAAAATTCCTCTATCCGAAGAATAACAAATATGTTGAAAATCAACTTCAATTTTCTCATTGTTTATACAGTCCCGGGCAACTCCGGGTAGCTCCGCTAGTAATTAAATACAATAAATTATATAAATTATTCATCTGAAAAAGAATTGAACATTATTTTTTATTATGCATTTTAAGTGTTTTATTAAGTATTTATTAAAAATTTCATAAATGTTTTGTGATTGAGAATTAACTATCCCGAAAAATAAAAAGGCAGATATGTTCTGTATTGTATTTTTTTCACTAATCTACAATTCTCGTTGATAATTATTGTCTGATGTTATACTACTTTAAGAATTAAAAAAAAATATTTGTAGTCAAACTTTACTAATACATATGATATTCGACGCACAACTTTCTATTTTCACGGAGGGATTGATATTATAATACTGGATACACACACATACACACACAAATATATATATATATATGTGGGTATATATATATATATATATATATATATATATATATATATATATATACGAGAAAACAGTTAATAACACATGTTAAAAAACACTTTGAAATGAGTTAAAAACACACATAATCTGAAAAGGAAACACTAGATAAGTGGATGGTCCTTAATCAGCGGAGTTTCGAAGAAATACGTTCCTCCTCATCAGAGGGTAGGAATTACCAAAATACGGGATCGGATTTTGCATGCAAAAGTATTTGATGACACAAGAACCAAGTCAAAGATCTTACTTGATAACAAAAAAAAAGTGAAGTAGAGGGAATATGGTGAAGAAAAAGGTGATTACACATGAATAGATATTCTGGTGGAAGATAAATAATCCAGTGACGGTAAAATCCAAGTATATTACTTCAAGAAAGTTAATTGAATTTCCATTTGCACAAGTAAAATCCAAGGAAATTATATATATACATATATATATATATATATATATATATAAATATATATGTGTGTGTATATATATATATATATACATATATATATATATGTGTGTAATTAATAAAAATATATATTGCATTTAAGCTACACAGAATATTCCGCATTTCATCCACGCAAGGATTCGTCAGACTTATTGAAAGAGCTGTGGTTATCTCGCATTTTTATATACGAATATTCTATTGAGTTTTTAGTCAGCCACTCAGCTCCCTAATTTCCACAGAGCTCCTCTTTATCAGCCAATGGACAGTCACTTACGGGACAACGCCCCTGTTTACTTTAGGTTAAACCTTCCTTTGTGTGTGCTTTTTAGGCAAGAAGCGTGGATATCTAGTGATTTGACGTATTTTAAACGTAACTGTAATCAGAGTTTTTTTAATATTATGTTGGTTTATATATATATATATATATATATATATATGATAATTTAGGTATATGTATGTTTACTTTATTTATTTATTTTCTATTATTCTTAATTTGAAAATTATTTTGTATCGCTAAGATAGAGTAAGTTTTTCCTGTGTACACAGTTCGCTATTTTTCTCCTACAGTTTAATTGATGTAGAGGTTCTTTAAAGTATAGAATAACACATTTTTCATGAAGGCAAAATCTACATGGATCGGTTAGGTCTCTACATGTGTTTGCTTGTCTTACTATTTTCCACTCGACTATCGGCGAACGTCAGCTTTTTTTAAGTTCGCAGTATTGGTTTGCTAGTGTTGTTTTATTCGGTGTTTTTTATTTGTGAATGTACATTTATGGTCATAATATTGGGGTTGGATATCTAAGGAAGTCATACCTACGTAATATTTCTTGTTATTTGGGTTTGTTTTCGCAAATATTGTAGCCTGGTAAACCATACTTTTGGGTAGACATTTATTTTGAAGGGCGCAATGTGGGCGGGATCTACAGTTTCATTTATCTTGTTCGTTATTAGTATTTTTATTTTTAGTTCTAGTATGATCGTCGTTGTGTGGAGTTGGTTTATCTATATATTAATACGATAGCGTGTGTGTTCTTTTGTGTGTAACGCTTACATCCAGGTCGTTTGTTATGATATTCCATTTCTTATCTTTATATTAATATCGCAATTCGATTAGGCTGTTATCATGCTGTGCATCCCTAAAAGAAGAAAGTGGAATATTCCAAATTAACCTTTGCACTCCTAAAAATAAAAGTGGGATATTCCAATTCCAAATAAAACAAGAAAATACTGGGAACTTAAAAATGTGGATGTTCGCCGGTAGTCGAATTGGAAAATAGTAAAACAAGTAAACATATGTAGAAACTAAGATAATCCATGTCGATTATGCCTTCATGAAAAAGTTTATATTAAATAGTTTAAAGAACCCGATCATCTACTAAACAGAAGGGAAGAAATAGCGAACAACTGTGTACACAGGATAACCTTTACTCTAAGATAGCTATACAAAATAATTTTCAAATTAAAAGTAACAGTAGAAAATAAATATATGAAATAAACAAGCATATATAATTAAATTACCATATATATATATATATATATATATATATATATATATATATGAACTAACATAATATTTAAAAAAATTACATTTAACTACACGTAGGTTTTAAATAGGTCATATCACTAGATATCTACGCTACCCGCTTTACAAGCACACATAATAGAAGGGTTGACCCTTAGGTGAACTAGGCGTTTGTTATGTCAGTGTCTGCCTATTGGAAGGTTAAAGGTGGTGTGGGAACCAATAAGCTGATTGGCTAACGCAAAACTCAATAGAATGTGCGTATATAAAATGCGAGATGACCAAAACGCTTTGCATAAGCCTGGGGAATCCTAGCGTGGATGAAACGCGGAATATTATGTGTAGCTTGATTGCCATATATATTTTTATAACTTACTACCTAGCTCTACTTATGTATTGACAATCTTGGAGTAAATGTTTTAAGTTTACGCATGAAATTATACTTCCGTACATTAAGTTATGTGATTAAATGAAGTACACATACATACGTATATATATATATATATATATATATATATATATATATATAAATAGATATATTATGTACATAGATATATAAGTATTACTTTTATTAATGTATTGAATTCATTAATTGCAACATCGTGCAATATGTGTTCAGATATTTTTTTTATTTTTTATATGATTGCATTCCAAATGTTTTATATTGTTATATTACGATGTTTACAATTGGAGATTGAAATTCCTTTAACTCGAAGGCAGATGAATACACCATGCAATAACATGCAAATTATCAGATAATAGGAGGGACTTTATTTAAGTACAATTCAATGAACAGTTAGTAGTGTTTAAGCTAATATCTTTCCCACTTTTAGTAAGTGTTTAGTTTATAATGCTTAACTCCGGTACGAGTAAAGTATGCACGACACTACCGAATGTTCCTGAATGTTTAGTACTCTCATTTAGAATATTTTAGCAACTATTAAGATTATGCCCTATATTTCTTGTAAAGTTTACAGTATTTCTCCCGATGGAAACTTGATCTTACCTCGAGAAAATGTTCAGAGGTTCGATATGCAGAAAATAAACATAAAACTTTAAAAGACATTGACATATTAAACACTACTATGCCCTCTCGTCTGAGGAATTAAAACAAACAACATCTCTAAAACAAATTGTTTCTTTGTAACCCTATCGGAAATGCTCCTAAAAAAAAAGGAAGTGTGTGTTATAGAGAAAATGTCGAATTTTTTCACGTGAAAGGATATTTAATTTATATCGGTTTAAACGTTGTGGAAATACAGAATAAATGAGACGAGAATAATAAGTGTCATCCAAAACATAAAATCAATTATTCGCGGTGAAGTGTTTTCGGTTAGAATTAAATCACTTCTCTCTGTATTTAAGTCACTTGCATCAAAACGTTGTGCTTTTATACCACTAGGTTATCACAGCGTATTCATATTTATCACGATTAAACATGGACCTTTGACTTAGAGATCTGTCCATATTTCCTGATTGCATTGTAATAGAGTCTGAAGAGATTTTACTTCATATAAGTTTACCGATCTGTAATAATTAATAGATGTAGATAAGAGTTGAATTACGAAATCCTTCATCTTGAAAATAGAACGAGTCTTAGACATTTCTAGAAGAAACGTGATAAAGACGACCGAGTTTCGCCTCAATGATTTTTAATGGCATTTCTATAACAGAGGATGTAGCGCAATGTCCATAGTCATGATTCCTCAAAAGGATGTCCACAATATTTGAGATAAAACAAGTTGCGAGTTTTCCTGAAATATTAATTACAAATATCAAGTAGAATTTGAGATTAAATACAATATATACAATATATGACATAATAATGTTTCGCCGTTAGATTTGAATAAAATATGTGCAGACACAGAAGCACATACTAACATTTACCTGCATATATATATATAAATATATATATATATATATATATATATATATATATATATATTCCGTTTAGCTTAATTGCCATATATATTTTCATAACTTACCATCATGCCTTACCTACCTATTGATCACTGATGAAGTAAATACTGTAAATTAACGCAGAAAATTATATCATCATATATTATTTTATGTGATTAAATGAAATAGTCGTGTGTATACATATATATATATATATATTTATATATATATATATCTATATATTTATACATACATATTTATATATATATATATATATATATATATATATATATATATATGTCAACTAATCAGATTGGAAATATAAACAAGGCGCTGTACTTAGATTATTTCATACAACATCTATTTCTTTTAATAAACCATATTTTCATGTAACCGGTTAAATTAGAGAGGTCTTGAGAGTTTAGGAATGTAATAAATATTCAAAAATCAAATGGTATCATACACGATATATACAACTATACTTTGAGATAAAATATCATTTTAAATAGTGTTTACAGCTTAGCAAATTATATGCTCTGCTCTACTATAAAAATCTTGTAAATATTCCTATGAAAACCGTGATTCATATAATGATTTGTATTTGATTCTAATAATAAAACTATTTTTAAACAAGTAGGAGAAATCCTTCAGGGCTGAGACAATTTTTTTATTTTTGTTCTCTTTCTCCGCGTTAAAAAACGACCCTGGTATCTAACTCTGTCCCGTGGGGAGGCATTGTATATAAGAACAAGCATTTAAGCCCGGCGTCACCGGGGTGTTTGGATGGTGGTGTTAAGCAATAAAGAAAAAACACAGTGTTCGTAGGAAGGCAGGCTCGAACCCATATCGGGAAGGAGGAAAAGAACCGGGAAAATATCTTACGTCTTTGCTGGTTCGACTACCGCCAAAACGGAAGTGACGTAGATTTTAATTAAGGCTAGAAAATCGAAAGGAGAGGATGCCTTTCAAAAATATTGGCGAAAAAAGAAACGCCCTGTAGAACAGTACCCCGTTGAAGGTGAAGATATTAAGGTTTTAGCCAATTGATCGATATTTATTGGCAGGAAGATCGAAATTCAAAACGATACTGACCTTGTAAAAATCCGTCTTCTCTATCGAAAATTTAGGCAGGCATGCAAAAATACATACATACATTAATATACTGGTAACTAACATTTTTCGACCCAAACCGATTAAAACGCTGGCCATGTGGCTGAATACCCTTTACGAAAAATTTCAAAAGTTTAGACCTGAAATTATCTGAGTTATTTGGCAGAGACCGCAGAAGTCAAGTTATTTAGTTAGATCCATGTCCAAGTAACCTATATATAAAATTTCTAGTGTTAAGACCCATACTTGGCGGAGGAGTTTGGTTGAGTTCCCAAAGGTGAAATCGGTGAATTCTGACCCCTTAGCAGCCAAATGTCTGGCCGAAAACTGATTACAAAGATTTTCCCGAATCTCAGTACCGTGAATGTTAAATTCCGAGTCTGTAGACTGAAAATTGACAGAGTTTTGCGGAGGGAAATGTAAACACACACACACAGACACGCAAACAGATACATATACACGTTGATTTTTATAGACATACTACCATTTCAACCCGGTGTTGCCCGGGTGTTTTGAGGTGTATGCTGAGCAACAAAAAAAACACACAAAAAACGGTATTTTTTTTAAAAAAATTGAGACCTATTATGATCCCGTAGCATTTCTTGGTTGGGGCTCAAATTAAGTTTTTAAGTTAGATCAATCTCCAAAGAACCTATATCAAAAATTCAAGTGTTCTAGACCCAAAATTGTCGGAGGAGTTTTGTAGAGTTCTCAAAAGTCAAATCGTTGAACTTTGACACCATAACAGCAAAATTTCTGATCGAAAACGGATCACAAAGATTTTCCCTAATCTCAGTATCCTGTATATCAATTTTAAGTCTGTAGACTTAAAATTGAGAGAGTTATTGCGTATGGAAATGTACAAGCACAGGCAGACAAGCACACACACAGACACTTTCACTTTTATAGGCATATATACTAGCATTTCAGCCCTGCGTAGCCCGAGTGTTTGAAGGTGTATGCTGAGCAGAAAAACAAATAACACATACAAAAAAACGGTCAAATTTTTTTGTAAACTTTGAACCCTATTATAACCCCTTAACATTTATTGGTTGAGGCTCAAATCAAGTTATTATGTTAGATCCATGTCCAAGTAACCTATATCAAAAATTTCTAGTGTTTAGACACAAAATTGGCGGAGGAGTTTGGCAGAGTTCTCAAATGTCAAATCGGTGAACTTTGACCCCTTAACAGCAACATTTCTTGTAGAATACCGATCACGTAGATTTTCCCAAATCTCAGTACACTGTATTGTCAGATTTCGAATCTGTAGACTAAAAAATGGCAGAGTTATTGCGTAGGAACATGTACACACACACAGACACACATACACGTTCACTTTTATAGATATACTAGCATTTCAGCCCGGCGTTGCCCGGGTGGGATCTGTCTGTTGAACAAAAAAGAAGCAAAACAAATAAAAAATATAGTATGCTGAAGGCAGGCTCGAACCCGTACCGCGAGGGAACAAAAGAACGGGGTAAAAACCTAACGTCTATGCTGTTACGATCACTGCAAAACAGGATGCGACATTCTTTATAATTAAGGCTAGACAATCAAAAGGAGAAGATAACTTTAAAAAATATCGGTGTAGAAAGCTGCCAAGTTGAAGGGGAACATATTAATATTTTTAGCCAATTTTTCGATATTTGCCGTATGAAAGTCGAACATTAAAACGATACTGACCTTTGTAAAATCTGTCGCCTCTATTGAAAGTTTAAGGCAGACATGCAAACATACATACATACATACATTTATATATTGGTAACTAAACATTTTCGACGCAAACTGATTAAAAACTTGCAATATCTCCAAATATCCTTTATGTAAAATTTCAAATATTAAGACCTTAAATTGTCTGAGTAATTTGGAAGAGACTGCATAGGTCAATTTTTTACTTTTACCCTTTAACCTTTATTGTTTTGGGATCAAATTTAGTTATTAAGTTAGATCCATGTCCAAGGAACGTATATCTAAAATTTCAAGTGTGTAGACGCAAAATTGTCGGAGGAGTTTTGTAGAGTTCTCAAAGGTTAAATCATTAAACTTTGACCCCTTACTCGCCAAATTTCTGGCCGAAAACCGACCACATCGATTTTCCCAAATCTCAGTATCCTGTATATCAAATTTCAAGTCTGTAGACTAAAAATTGACAGAGTTATTGCGTAGGGGAATGTACACAGACCGACACACAGACACACATACGGACAGACAGTTTCATTTTACAGATATGTAGATAGATAGAATAGTATGAAGACCGGCGTTGCCCGGGTGTTTGGTGGTGTATGTTGAACAACAAAAAGCGGTCATTTTTTTTTAATTTGCCCCTAATTATGACCCCTTTACATTTATTGTTTTGAAAACAAATCAAGTTATTAAGTTAGATCCATGTCTAGGAGACCTATGTATAAAATTTCAAGTGTTTATACCCAGTAGGAAGATGGCTCGAACCCGTACCGCAAAGGAGGAAAAGAACGGGGAAAACCCTGACGTCTTTGCTCTTACGACCCCGCCAAACCGGAAGTGACGTAGGTTAAAATTAAGCCGAGACAATTGAAAAGAAAAGATGATTGCTTTCAAAAATATCAGCGAAGAAAGCGACCCTCCCCCTCTGCAAGAAAACAGCCCAGGTGCTGGTGAAGATATTAATGTTTTTAGCCAATTTATCGATATTTGTTGTCTGAAAGAGCGCGGTCAAAAGGATACTGATCTTGTGAAAATCTGTCGCCTCTGTCGAAGGTTTTAAGCAAAGATGCAAACATACATACATACATACATTTATATTTTGGTAACTAAAACTTTCGACCCAAACCAATTAATAAGCTTGCCCTATCTCTGAATACCCTTCATGTCAAATTTCAAATGTTTAGACCAGAAACTGTTTGAGTAATTTGGTAGTCACGGCAGAGGTAATTTTTTTGAAACATTGACCCCTATTATGACTCCTTAACATTTATTATTTTGGGCTCAAATTAAGTTATTAAGTTAGTCTCATTCCAAGAAACCTATATCTAAAATGTCTAGGGTTTTGACGCTAACTTGATGGAGGAGATTATTAGAGTTCTAACAGGTCAAATCGTTGAACTTTCACCCCTTAACAGCCAAAATTCTGGTCGAAACCCGATCACAACGATTTTCATAAATTTCAATACCCTTTCTATCAAATTTCACGTCTGTAGACTTAAAATTGACAGAGTTATTGCGTAGGGAAATGTACACAGACATACAGACACGTCACCTTTATAGATATACTATCCTTTTAGCTCGGCGTTGCCCGGGTGTTTGGAGGTGTATGTTGAGAAAAAAAAACATTTTTTTTAAACTTTGACCCCTATTATACCCCCTTAACATTTATTGTTTCTGGCTCAAATGAAGTTATTAAGTGATGCATGTCCAAGGAACCTATATATAATATTTTAAGTGCCTATATGCAAAATTGGCGGAGGAGTTTCGTAGAGATCTCAAAGGTCAAATCGTTGAACTTTGACCCCCTAACAACCAAATGTCTGGCCGAAAACGGATTATCAAGATTTCCCAAATCTCAGTACCGTGTATATAAAATTCCAAGTCTGAAAATTGACAGAGTTATCGCGTAGGGAAATGTACACAGATACAGGCACACAGACAGGCACTTTCAATTTTATAGATATAAAGATTATAAATATTAATATACGTAACGTTTTCATAATATATTGCGCTGTTTTTTTGTTGTTGTTTTTTTTTTTTTTCTGAAAATAAAATGGGTCTCATCTTTTAGTTTTGGGACGATGGCCTCATATTCAAAGAAAGGATTTTGAAATCTCTAATCAGATACAACTCGATACGTTATTGTTTCATGTCAGCAGCAAAAAGAAGGTCAGAGAAAGTTTTGTCGTATTTTTTTCTTTTCCTCGTTGTGCTACAAAGACTTCAGAATCAGATTTTATTTCATAATTCTTTAATATTAATAAGTGATTCAGTCGCTGTTTCAAAATTCAAACGGCATTCATTGAGACCACATTTCGCGTCCGTATGTATGACGCTGTACACATCTTACGTTGTCTAAAATATGGGTATTTTACTAATGCACATTTACAATTAATCTGTAAACCCAAATCATTCCCAAGCATATTATTTTGATTAAATTATTGTAGACAATAATCATTGTAATCTAATTAGTAAGATAATATTAAAAAGAAATCCATATTATTATATTGTCTACATAATAGTGTAATGTAGTTTGCTATTTTTACAATGCATTCTATACGTATCTACAATTGCTTTTTATATTACATTTTGTACAAAGCATGTATGTTTAACAATAACCTATCACTTTAGAATGTATTGCAAACCACCAACAAAAAAAGAATTATTGAAAATAGCCTATTAATATATCCTATATTTATTAAGCCTCCTTTAGTCAACATATAGTTAGAAATATTCCTATGCGATTAAATGGAACCAGAACTGGTAAACTTTGTATATAAAAGGATATAAAATAAACACATTTAAGTATCTTTAGTAATAAGCCGTCGGTCTAAAGCAGGATTAAACAATTTTTCGAAAACGTAATAGAGGTGGGGGATAGGATTTGATATAATGAATCAAAATCCTATGAGACCTTGAGAAAATTTTCACACTCAAGATTTTGGTGCATTAATAAAAATTTTAATTTTAATCGTCAAATCAGTTCCTTAGTTTTTTTGTTCTTTGCCTAAAAAAGTAGCCAATAAAAGTTATGTATTTACTATCTTATATCCAACCAATCACAATTATTGCAATAATTGTAAAAATAATGATGGACATGTCCAGCAGATAATTATATTTAAACAAAACAAAACTATTTTGGATTTTTTTATTTGTAAAATAACATCTCACATTTTCCTGTTAATTTCATTTTTGCATCTTTTTATACCAGAACTAAATCTATTATAATAAATAATTAGGAACTTACCAAATGTTCCGGGAGAGTGAAACATGTTAGAATATTTGTCTTCTTCACAAACAACAATATTGAAAATGCAGGGTGTCCAAAAATTAACGGAAAAAACTTTAACTTAAATATATTATTGTCTCTTTGATGATATCAGTCCGTAATTTAAAAGAATTTGTCTAAGACATTGAAAAATATTTTTTGAAAATGCAAAATTTTAACAATCGTTTTAATGAAAAATAAGATCTTTGAAATTTTACCCATTTTCAGCTCACATATTTGTGCTCTTTCCAAAAGACTATTCCGGACAGATTTCAGAATCTCTGGATTGCGATTTAACTCCTTTATTTCGTTCGTGATGTTTCCGTCAGTTCTTGAAGGATTTGGCGTTTCACGTTTCGATGTGTGCCAGCTCGCCGAACGAAATAAGAGAGTTAAATCACAATCCAGTAATTCTGCAATCTCTTATGAAAAATGTTTTGGAAAGAGCACAAATATGCGAAGCTGAATGAGTAAAATTTAAGAGGCATTACTTTTTATCAATAAAAATTGTTTAAATTTTGCTCATTTTATAAAATTTCCCAAAGTCTTAGTCAGATTCTGTAAAAATCACGGAAATATATCTTGAAATGTGAAGAATCTACTTAAGTTACAAGCTCTTCAGTGACTTTTGGGGCAGGCTGTATATATAAAATCTATAGCCTGCTTCAAAGGAACGAAATTGTAAAATAAAGCAATTATAAATTATCGATCGGTAATTTTCGTCATTTCACATCTTATAAGTAACATAATTTTAGTAAAGCTGTAAATGAAAACTCTCTATTATTCTTTTCCAATTATCTCTAGGGTGTTGTGTTTTAGACGAGCACCTTTTTAGTGCAGAAAAACATATTTTAGAATTATCTCTAGGGTGTTGTGTTTTAGACGAGCACCTTTTTAGTGCAAAAAAACATATTTTAGAATTATCTCTAGGGTGTTGTGTTTTAGACGAGCACCTTTTTAGTGCAGAAAAACATATTTTAGAATTATCTCTAGGGTGTTGTGTTTTAGACGAGCACCTTTTTAGTGCAGAAAAACATATTTTAGAATTATCTCTAGGGTGTTGTGTTTTAGACGAGCACTATTTTAGTGCAGAAAAACATATTTTAGAATGTTAGTATAGTGATTTGTTTCGTGAATAAATGTAATAAAAAACGATACCTCATTTTTACACCTTTCTAATTTTTAAGGAAACTAACTAATCTGTTTACCACCAAACCTAAGTCAGAGTAGCGGAGATATAAGATGAAATGTAATTTTCTATGATATAAATCCCCTTAGTCTCTTTAAATGTATGCATGTATATACGTTTGTATTTCTGCCTAAAACTTGCAACAGAGGCAACGAGTTTTCACGAGATTAGCATCGTTTTGAAGCCCGACCCTTCGGAGGACAAATATCACAAAATTGGCTAAAAACATTAATTCCTTCAACTTCAACTGGGTACATGACTACAGGCTTTTTTCGCCGATATTTTCGAAAGTCATCCCATCTTTTCGATTGACTACCCTTAATTTAAACATTCGTCACTTCCGGTTTAGCGATGGACGCAACAGCAAAGACGTAACGTTTTCTTTTCATTTATTTTCCTCCTTCGCGGTACGGGTAAGAATTTGCTTGCCTACTACAACTTTTATTTGTTCAACACACACCTTAAAACTCCCGGACAACGCCGAGCCCCCAAGCTAGTCTATAATAAAAACCTTACCTGCCTGTTAAAATGTATGTATGCATGAATGAATGAATGTATATATGTATGTATGTTATTATGTCTGCATAACACTTTCGACAGAGGCGATAGATTTTCACGAGATCAGTATAGTTGTCGACAAATATCGAAAAATTGGCTAAAAACCTGGTGACTTTTAATTTGTAGAAACATTTTCTGCATAACTTTCATTATTGTGTAGAATTATTTTTTTTTGTTGTTGAAAAAAAATGAAGAACTTGCATGATTCTTAGAAAAAAGAGACTGTCATATTTGTGCTGAAAATGGCAAGACTATTAGTATTATAATTTTTGTGAATACAAGAGTAAGGAGACCTTGACAACTTTGGAATTTCTTGGAATTTTGAACTATAAAGTGTTTGATGTTTTTACTTTAACTGGCGTGTATCTAAAAACAAGAGTAATAAGGGCTTGCTAAACTTGGACTTGCTTGGAATTTTGGGCTTTGAACTTTTTGATTTATCGACTTTATTAAATTTATTTTTTGAACTTTTGGGGGCCCAGGAGAGCAATAGCTCGCGGGACGAGCTGGTGTGGAGAACCTTATTTGTGGGATAGTTGTGAACTCTAGTAGGACTATATATATGCTCTCTTTCCTAACAGGTGCACTAACAATGGAAAGATGAAACAGCGGATGAAACCCAGCTGGTATTGATTGCAGTGTGAGAGCGGATGACTTGGATCCATTCGTTTGCATCGAAACCAATGGGCCTAAGGGGGGGAGGAATGTAGCGAGACTGCCTCCAGGAGCGATAAAGCTCCCCATTGGGAGAGATTAAGCCCCCCGACACACTGGATAAGACGGGGTCTGTATTAACTGTAAACCATTATTTCGAGCACCGGCAGCGGCGGAAAACCTTGCCGAAAAAAAGGGTTTATTGTGTTTTGTTGGGACTTAAAAGTGTTTTGTATTAAATTGAACTGAACAGTTGTATATATGTGAACACCCTATGCAAATTTCGTTTGCATTAATTGCATAGAATAGAGATATCTGAGTTTGTCTTTTTTCGCCTGCATGAGAAGCTAATCATTTTCAGCGGAAACTGGCATATCAACCCGATAAACGAGGAGTGTGGCGCGAACTGCCAGAGAGAAGCCGATCACAACCATTGTAACTTGGACGGGGTCAGAGGTCACACCAGATCTAAAATAAAAGATACGTATCTAATCTATTTTGAAGTTTCATAAAAACAAAATGCATGGATCTTTTTACTGCTTCAAAAGCAAAAACTCGCGATGCAATATACTAGCTTTCCAAAACTCAGATAATCTTCTGTTGGCGTTCCATTACGAAATCAGGGGGGGTCGCTTAGAGAATTTTTTTTTTAATTTTTAAAATCAACTTCATAATCTAATGGAGAGCGTGATCTCTTTTTGCAGTGCCATTTTCTCACAGAATAAACCTTGCTAGTAGTTATCTATTCTATCTTCATTTTCATGAAAGGTGCAAGACTGACCTGTTATCTTTGGTTCCTTCTAAGAAATCGATTTTTTTTTACAGGAATCTAGTTGCTGATGCTTTAAAACTATGCAAAATAATTATCAAAATGTTAATCAAGCGTTTGATAATATTTTGAATTTAAATTATACTGTGTGCAAGCTTTTTGACTTAAAATGCATATAAATCCGTGAATATATTTATTTTACACGGTCTCAAGTTATCAACAGTACACAACTAGCTAGAAGAATGGACCACCAACTAAAAAAAGATGAGTTATTTATTCTAATTTCATTGATTATCTTTCGGTAAGATTAAAACATGAAAAAAGCTACATCTGGCAAAAGTAAGAAGTATTTAGAACAGAAATAGACATCTTGTAAAATGGCGGATCACAAATTAAAAAAATTTCCGAATAAAATGAAACACAGTCCATGCAAATGAAGAAAACATGAAGAGAGTGTATCAATCAATTAGTAGAGCAATAATTCCTTGTACTTGACGAACTGAAACAAAACTGAACAGACATAAAGCATTCAAGGTCTTTGTCAAATCCGTGCACAACCGAATAATCGAAACCAAGAAAATAGTGAGAATAAAATTATAAAAGACCTTGTCAAGCGGATACAAGTACGGAGTGAGGTTGATACTTACTCATATAAAATAGGATATTTAAGAAAAAATTGATTAAAAAATTCCCCCAAGTAGTTCTAAAATGTGGTCACATGCTGACAGTGATAACTCAAAATTTTGGATAGTGATTGCTTTTACACAATGTCATCAGATTCATAAATAAAAATTTAAAACATCGAAAATCGAAAGTTTACACAATTTTCAGATTTGATGAAGCTTTGCGAAGTGAAAGCTACATTACACGTCGGACTTGCTTAGCTACAATTTCGACAAAGTCTCTACAATAAAGAAAACTTAAGTTATTGCACAAAATATGGAGTTGACTTTTTATTTGACCTTGATTTTTTACCTTTCAACTAGATATCTAAAAAATAAATCACTTCTCATTTGGATCAGGATCAATATTTCGACCAACTTTAGTGATAATTGATCAAGCGATGCCAAAAATATACAGCATATGCAAACAAACATACTTATACACATGATTGGAAACAGCTTCCTCGATGGAAGTACAAGCAACTATAATTTGTGTGACGAGCATATTGGTAGAATAAATAAATGATTTTGCATGTGAAATATCCAAATTTAACAAACAATCTATTTTCAAGTTTTATATATAATATATTGGCGCAGTATTACAGAAAATGACCGATAAAAGCATTTTGTTTTAAAAATAATCTCGACTCTAGAATAGACTATAAATATTATTTCCTATATCCATATAATTAAAAATACAGTATTTAGTTTGTGTTTATTAGTTTGTGTGCTACTAGGGTTAAAGTAAGCTGTATTTGAATGATTGTCGACCATCTCTAAATATGGACTTCTCGATAATGCGCTACATTAATGCTTGTGAAATAGTATGAAGTTCAAGAGTCTATTGGCATTCATTTGTTGCCATTTTGTTCACCCCAAATCGAGGCCACATAATCGAAATCTAGAGGGGTTTTGACCTTTGAATCCATAACCTAAAAGGAGGTAACAAGCAAAATACAGTGTTAAAGTTGTTATTTCTTGCATTTCTACAGTACAGTTTCTCGTTCTATAGAATTGGTGGCTTTCTTTACTAGATGTATTCAAGTTAATTTCAGCTAAAATCCCTGGGATACTTATGTTGAGTATTCATCGGACAATGCTGAGACGTATGGTGACGTATGCTTGTTATGATTATGGAAGTCAAACTGGTTTGTCATTCATAATATGTTCTAGAATAATGACAATATTTATATTTTTTAAAACATTTAATTCTTGTGTTACAAGTATACAAGTACTCTGGTGACAGAAACCCCCTCTCAATTATCGCTCCATTAGCCTCCCCCTCTTCGCTAAAATATTAGAGACCTTAATTAATCAAACAATAGTTCATCACCTCGCAAAAGCAAATCTTCTGTCTGCCAAACCCTACAGATTCAAGCAATATCGTTCTACTACAGAAAATTTAACAGTCATCTTGGAATGTATTTCCCATGTACTGGTGAAGCCGGGCGAAGCCTAAGCTGTAGCTCTTGATATATCCAAGACCTTTTGAAAAATTCTTGCACAAACGGCTGCTAATGAAAATTAAATAGTATGGTATAACTGGGCGTATATTAAAATAATTAGATCATTCTTAAACATTAAAAGCATACAGGTTGTTATTGGCGGACGTGCATCCAAGCAGCATAAAATTAATGCAGGAGTGCCTCAGGAGTCGATCTTTGGACCATTAATATTCCTTATATTCATAAACGACCTCCCTGATACTATTGTGTCCGAGATGAGTGCAGTTGATGATGATACAACGCTCTATAATATGCACGAGGGAAGAACGGTTGTATATCAATGTAAAACAATGGCAGAATGGTTAGAAAATGGCTCCCGGACTATAGTGGAATGGGGTCACAAATGGATGGTGACATTTAATGCTTAAAGTAAGCTGCCCTCCTTTAACAATTACAAGACGCCTTTCCAACCGCATATATCCATGACAAATAACACCCTACCAGAGAATTCTACCTTAAAACTCCTCGACCTAACATTTGATAGAAATATGAACTCGAACAAATTCATAGAGCGCATTGCAAATGCTGCTGTAAAAAAAGGTGTGTTCCCTCTATCGAGCTAGAAGACTACTCACACCTGAGAGTATGCTGTATCTCTATAAGACAACCATTTTCCCAAGCATGGAGTATTGTTTGTCATATCTGGGCTGGTGCACCGACCACTACTATTTGATAGGGTCCAAAAAACAGTTGTCAGTCTAATCGGTCCCACTGTACAAAAACACGTGCCCCCCATATATATATATATATATATATATATATATATATATATATATATATATATATACAGTTGTGCCCGATATTATTCATACCCCACCTTGAAAATTGAGTTTATTAGGTGTAACTTTGTTAGAATTTATTGTTTACGTCCATATTGATACATATTCTTAATAAACCTCTTCTGATCATTTTAGTCATTTTAAAATCTCGGGATACTTGTAATAAAAGAAATATACAGCTATTTATAAAATCTGCAATGTTCAAAAATAATCATACCCCCTTATTTTTTCAGTATTAATCGAGTTTCTGACTGTTTGTTTCCTGTTTGATTCTTATTTTGAATGCTTTTATACAACCTTTGATTAATTTCATTTCGTTTTTTGCATTTTTCAGAAATTAAAATGATATCAACTGAAAACCAATAAAAGAATAAAAATTATTAGAATGGGGAAGAAAAAAGAGCTTAGCAATGATCTTAGGACTAAAATTGCGAATTCACATAAGGATGGTTTAGGTTAAAAGTCAATTTCCAAGAAATTTGAGGTCCCTACAGCAACAGTACAGAGCATCATCAAAAAATTCCAGAGTCACCACACAACAAACAACTTGATTGGTAGAGGAAGGAAAAGGAAACTGTCTGCATGAGCCACCAGGAATATTGTAAGAAGTGTTAATGCAAATCCAACCACCACTACTAAGGACATTTTAGAAAATCTGGAGTCTTCTGGCATAAAAATATCAAGGCAAACATTGCAAAGGACTCTGCATGAAAATGGTCTAAAAGGAAGAAGACCAAGAAGGACTCCATTGCACACCGGAAAACACCTTGCAGCACGTCTAAAGTTTACTAGGAACCATGTGAATTCTCCAGAGTCCGTTTTCTCAAGTATTTTGTGGACTGACGAAAAAATTGAATTGTTTGGCCATATGGATGCTTCTTACGTTTGGAGGAAGAAAGGAGAAGCTTACAACCCAAAGAACACCATACCCACGGTGAAACATGGTGGTGGTAGCCTAATGTTTTGGGGCTCCTTTTCGGCTAGTGGTCCAGGTAGTTTGGTCAAGATAGATGGAACCATGATGAAGGAGCAATATTTGGAGATACTCCAGAAAAACATTAGACAGGATGCGGAGAAGCTCCATTTAGGACCAAACTGGGTCCTTCAACAGGATAATGATCCAAAACATACTGCCAAAATAGTCAAGAAATGGTTTGAGGATAATCAAATTAATGTTTTGGAATGGCCTAGCCAGAGTCCCGACCTGAACCCTATCGGAAACCTCTGGCACATATTGAAAACTGAGGTTAAAAAGCGGAAACCTAGAAATTTGAGGGATTTGGAGAACTACTGCATTGAAGAATGGTCAAAAATCAGTGTTGATGCTTGTAAAAACCTTGTTGATAAATATCCAAAACGGTTACAGGCAGTTATTAAGAATAAAGGGCATGCTATTGACTATTAGTAAGAGAGGTATGAATAATTTAGAACTAGTTCCATTATTGTTTTTCTTTGTATAATGTTTCAAACTTGCATAATTTATTTATTTGTTGAGTTTAAATTAAATGCTTATGCTTGATTTATTGTTTGAAATCCCTTTAATATTGTCTACCTTCTGGTTTGAGCAATAATCTTATAGAAATCTCAAAGATCCGAGGGGTATGAATAATATCGGGCACAAGTGTATATATATAGTTAATCAGTTATGAAATATATATGGCGATTAAGCTACACTGAATATTTCGCGTTTCATCCACTCTAGGCCTCTTCAGACTTATGCGCGAATTTTTTTATTGTCTGTCGTTTTTATATACGCACCTTCTATTCAGATTTTATTTAGCCAATCAGCTTTCTAGTATCCACCGCACCCTCCCTATCAGCCAATGATCATTTACTTTCCGGACAAAGGTCTATTTGACCTCTGGTTGACCTATTCCTTTGTGTGTGCTCTATGTTGCCTGGATATCTAGTTTCTTGACCTGTTTTAAATTTAGGTTAGTTTTTAATGTTAGTTTATATATATATATATATATATATATATATAATTGTACATATAAAGAGAGATATGTATATATATATATATATATATATATGCATACATACATATATGGGTGATAGTTTATGTATATTCATGTTGATTTAATTAATTAATTTTTTTTCTATTGTTTTTGTTAGTTTAAAATTATTTTGTATCGCTCTCCTAGGGTAAATTTTATTCTGTGAACACAATTGTTCGCTATTTCTCTTCTACAGTTTAATAGACGTTGGTGTTCTTTAAAGTACATGATAGCAACATTTTCATGAAGGCATAATCTACATGGATCGGCTAAGTCCCTACATGTGGTACCTTGTCTTATTATTTTCCATTCGACTACCGGCGAATGTCCGCTTTCCTTGAGTTCCCGGTATTTATTTGCTAGCGTTGTTTTCATACGGTGTTTTTTTATTGTTGAATGTTATTTTTTGGTCATAATATCGAGTTTTGAAATCTAAGGAAGTCATACCAACGTAATATTTCTTGTTAATCGGAGTTTTTTTTTCGCAAATATTGTGGTCCGGTAAACTACGTTTTGGTTAGACATTTATTTTGAAGAAAGCAGAGTCTGGGGTGTCTACAGTTGCATTTATCTTGTTCGTTATTAGTATGTTTATTTTTATTTCTAATATGGTTGTTGTTGTCCGGGTTTTCTTCTTTGTTATTATTATTATTATTATTATTATTATTATTATTATTATTATTATTATTATTATTATTATTATTATTATTATTTCTGGTAGTGTTAGTTTTATTTTTGTCATGGTGTCTACTTTTTATTGTTTATTTTGTTGTGGTTTACATGGTTTGTATTTAATATTTTGTTATTATGTGCTTTAATTATCATCTGTAAATTTTCGCAACAGCTGTAGGATAACTTTAAGGTATTTTTATTGAAGATTTTGTGTAAGGGGTTGGTTGCGGGATATATATATATATATATATATATATATATATATATATATATATATATATATATATATATATATATATATATAAATTCTACGGTCTCTCTCTTGTGTAGCGACGATCTGCAAACACCGGTTATCGGCTAGCGATAAATATCTTATTAATATTGTGATCTGAACTGATCAAACACTTGCTGGCGATAAGTAACTTATTAGTAAGGTGATTTGCTCCAACCACACACTAGGTGGCCATAAATAACTTATTATGTTGATATTCACCTACATACACTGGCTGGCAATAAATAACTTAATAATATTTTGATCCGCACCAACCACACAATGGCTTACGAAAAATAATTAATCAATATAATTATCTGTACCTAACAGATATTAGCTTGTTATAAAAGATATGATATTGTGATCTGCACCAACTATAATTTGTTAACTGAAACATATAAATTAAATAATTAATAAAGTAATGCTTCCTTCATGCAAAATTCAAATGTGATTAATAAGTGAAATGCGATACTTTTCAACCATGCATTGTTTCCTTTTACATGTCTGGATTTTCATGCGGGATTAACTGTCAGACACCGCTTATTATTAGTTTAAATTTTAGTCAGGCGTAAACAAATCAGTGATAAAATAAATACAGAGCAAGTCTATATAACTGAGACTTCCTGTATTCGTAAAATAAGTTTTATTTAGTGATTTTAAAAATAACTTATTATTATTCATTTTTTCATCAACCAAATAAGAATATTTTTATACAGAGGGGGTTAACATGTATTAAAAAAGAAAGCTTATGAGTCAAAACAAAACCGATATTCACCTGTTAAAGCAATTAGCATTTTGTCTATTTTCAATATCTAAAACAAACTTGCATTTTGCAAGATTAAAATAATAACAAATAAGCTAAAAATAATATCATCGATATATAACCGTTTTAACACAAAGTAGACAATAATGACGTTTATGTATTGTACTATAATAGACAACATATAAACATTTATTTAATCGCGGATGATTTATAATATTTAGACCGATGGCAGAACAACACATAAAAATAACATGTTTGAAAAGTAAAGGAAGGCTAAACTAAATATATTATCATCGATTCTTAAATACAAAATAAAGAAATAATAATTACTTTGAAAAAGATTTAATTAGAATATTATTTTAATATATAAATACAAACTAGTTAAATGTTAATCAGCCGAGCAAAAAATAATTCATTTTTGTTCAGAGGTTGTAAAAAATAATTTTGTTTCAAAATTTTATATACAAATTCAAAGTGTAAAATAACAGTTATACATATGAACGTAAAAACATACATAAGAGTGTGAACCCGATATTTTCTTTGTATATTTGACGTATATGTGGTAATTATTTAATGAAAATATACGTTTGAACTAAAAGCTAAAATCGCCTTTATTGTTTAAAATTTTTTGTTGATTAGCGAGATTTCTTTATCTAATGTCAAGTTGACGTGCGTTTTCAGCATCCAATCAGAATGTAGGTAAAATTCTCACTAACAGCGACATCAAATTTAATCATTTTTATTGGGCATTTGGATATTCAATTTTTTTTCTAATGGAATGTTCAAGATGATAACGGTCGAAAATGAACGTTCTAACATATATATTATTGACCCATCGTGATATGTATTTGTATGTACATACACACAACAGCCACTATATTAGACATGCGTTCATACGTATATACACACTTATATACACTGACAAAAAATCGTATACTAGACGGTAATCGAAACACATAAATCGATCCCCATGTTATTCAGACGGTCACAACACCTCACTTTACTTAGATTGTTTACGGAGGCTGTCGTTTGAACCAAAATTAAATATATAGACTAAACTATATGTGTAGCTCTTAAAATTCAGTCGAATCTGACGGTAAGTAAATGCGTTTAACCCTTACAAATGATCTGTATCTTGACTGAGATGGTAGATTCCCTTTGCCATTGCCGTTCACAGATACTAAAGCGAATATCAACGCGTCCTAGTATATAATGATGCATCTATACGTGCACCACACTGTGAGTAAACCTCCTGCAGTATTACTTGTTCCAGGTTACACAGTTTCGTCTGAAGTATCTAACCTATCTAACAATATTTAGCACTGTTACACGATCCAGATTATTTCTCAGATTATTTCATTGACCACTTTAACAGTATACAAATACCTTCAAGTTTAATATATTTGTTTCGTAAGCAATAGTTTTCCTTGGAAATACTCTCATCACAAACAGTGATATTTTCATGTATTAAACTTTTAAACTTTTCATGTGTAATATTCATTTGTGGTGGTATGTTTTCTGTATATTTATTATCGACTATTTAGGTTCTTTCATATTTGCTGAAGCGATTCAGAATATCGTCTTATGATTTGTTATCAGAAACTGTGAAGTTCCTCCGATATCTCATCATGATTTATTAAAAATTTCCGATATGTCAAGATAAACATAGCACAACGTATTTTACTATGTCGCACCTTTTCCATATAGAGTAACTAAGTATAATGATCATATTAAAATATCGATTTATAAGACAGAGATATTTAGTAAATTGTCTGAAGTAAACGTTGATTAGGAATCAATGCAACTTTGTCTTGTCAGAATTTTTCAGATTATTTCCTTATTTCAGACGTTATTTTTCACCTTACGTAATTGAAACACGTGGTTACTTTGTATAATTCAAGAGCAACCATGTTAAAACTAAACCATCTGTTCAATCAACTGGAGTTGAGTGTTCTTGTTCTGTAAACTACAGCAAAGTAGAGGTTTTAAAAACGTACTTGTTTATTGTCTTTCAATTTTTTCGCCCGTAGTTGGGAGGGAGTCTTCCCCTTCCAACTAACCAACACGAACATGATTGTCACTTAACGCCTTCATGCGTTGGACCACATATCCATTGCGCAAATTAAATGTTTGTATAGATTAAATGTTATATAAGAGATGCTATCCTTATTTTCTCACTTTTTAAACTTGGCGTACATCTACGAAAAATTGTGTGATATAAGCAATACACCAATCACTATGAATATGCAATCTCTACAGCATAATAGATAGAAAATTAAGTAGTAAACACTTTTACATATTTATATGGGACAAGAAGAAGATATCAGAAGTGTTTGTTATCTGGTGGCTTAAATACTGAAAATAATGAACGCAGTGAAAAGTTCTATGCAAGGCATGAATTGTAAACAAAATAGTATATATTTCTCATTCCAGTAATCATAGCAGAAAGAAACTGCTTTATGATTATATCTTGTGAACGAAGAACAAAGCAGTATTAACGGATGAAAACCATTAAGAAGTATATCCTCACAACAAAAGATGAACAAAAATGATAAGATAAGTCGAATAAATAAAAGCATATAAACATCAATCTTCCTTAAAACTGCTTCAAAACCGGCAATTATTTTTGTTATTGCTTTTGTTGTATTTCTTTTTGAGATATCATTTCTGACCCTCAGCATCCATTCAGAATCAATGGCGCCAATTCATAGATTTTCATCCAGATAATAAATGGATGACATAATGAACTTCGGATATTTCATGAAACACCTGATTATCATCCTTTCTGAATCCAAGGGTTTTTTTTTAATATTGGTATGTTATTGTTTTCTTCTTCCAGTCACATAATGATGAATTCATAGACGTTGTCCTGGGTTATCAATTTGAATCTAAGATCGCCTATATCACCCAGGAAAAAAGTAAAAATGTCGTTTACATCAAAGATGATATCAGAAATGAACGCGTTGCTTCAGGAAGACAACACTCCATCATCTATAGACATCGGGTTAAACACGAGATTCTCAGTTGGATTTTAAAAATTGGATTCAGTTTCGAAAATGATATCTTACGCTCTGAGTTTTGACAATTATTAAACACTGTTTCATTTTTTATAACAAGTCAACACTTATAAAGACCTGGAGGTAACTCGAGGATACGTATCCATGAGTTTAGCGTAGTAAATCAGGAAACAGTTTAGTGATTTGTGGAGGATATCAGGCAGGATTAAATAATTGTAATGGTTTATCTGTTTCATTAACTTACTGAAAAAGTGCAGGGAATTCGTCTTTTTTGGAAAGGCAAACACTGAGGAGAAACAAGAGAAGGGAGGTTTTGCTATCAGTAGAAGATCTTAGTTAGAACAACCTTGTTGAATTAGTGATCGAACTATGTTACTGAGGGGACCTTTACATTGTGATCGTTGCGTGTCAGTTATCCCAATATGTGCTCCTACCTTAAATAGTAGTTAGGATCAGAAAATGTGGTGTTATCAAAAATCTAGGAAATTGTATCAAAAGGAATACTAAAAGCAGGTAAAAAAATTATTTAATGCACTGGTTGAAATAATCACAACACCTGACGTGTCTTGGAAAAATATGGCCTCTGTAATGCAAATGATAATGAAATTCTTCTTTTGCAACTGTGCGCTGAACATAATCCTGCAGTATGTAACCTCTTCTACCAATAAAATCGCATTTACAATGTAACTTCGATACACCCTAGTAAAAATAATGGCCAAATTTTCATTATGTCACAATGCGCAAGCGTGATCTTCAGGATATGTGCACTGTAATAGTTATGGAGGATAAAGACAGCGACACTAATCACTTACTTGTTCCTGCTAAATTTAAGTTGTGGATAAGGAAAAGTATCAGAACCAATGGATTAAAAGTAATGCGTCGATGTTTCCAAGTTACAAAACAGGGAAGCGTGTGAAACTCTTATGATTTCATTTATTAATATCTCAGTTAACGAGACTTGGGAAGATTCAAGTCACAAGTATAAAGCAAAAGAAACGGATATTCTTGACTTTCAGAAAACTAAACATAGGAATTGGTTTGATGACAATTAGTCTAACATCACTAATCTTTTTAGGAGAAGTACCAAGCCTATAAGATATGTTTTGTTCTAATAGATTAGCTGAAATTTCTGCTGAAATGTGTATATAAAAGATATGTTTTGTTCTAATGGATTAGCTGAAATTTCTGCTGAAATGTGTATATAAAAGCTACATTACGAGTACAACGTGAGATGAGATGATTAAAGAACAAGTAGTGAGCTCAATTTTGAGCAGAAATCCAAACAGATTATGGCCGCAATTTTTTTATTTTAAATATGCATTACAAAACTAGGCAAGCTTTTGCGCCACGGCCTATAATAGTTGTACTTGTAAACTCCAAACACAGTTCTGCCCTATTCAAAAATTTTACGGGGATCCTTGAACGATGGACCGACTATTTTCGAGATTTTTTTTGATACTCCGTCTGACGTAAATGATATATCATTTGATAGATTTCCTCACAAAGAGATCGTTAGTAAAATGATGACTGATCCCGCCAAAGATGAGATAAAAAAACGTAAACAGAGATTAATAAGGCAAACGCACCCGGACTTGATGGTATACCCGTTGAATTATTTCCATATTGAAGTGGTAGCGTATACAATGCAGAACATACACGCGTCCTTAGTGTTTGGCATGAAGATTGATTTATGCAATATTAATCCCAATTTATAATAAAACGATGTCAAAATCTGTGTGGTGATTATAGAGGTATTAGCTTGCTTGAAGCAGTGGGAAATGTTTTATCAAAGATGTTCTTAAATCGTTTGCTGAAATAAATTTTCCCCTCTATCATGCAAGAGAATCAATGTGGTTTAAGATCTGGTTGCGGCACAATAAACATTATCTTCTGCGCATGACAGCTAATGAAAAAATGTATGAAGCAGTGGGTGCCTTTGTATGGATTTTTTGTCGATATGCCAAATGCACTCTGGATGATACTTAGGAAACTATTCTGTCCTGCTAGTGTTGTGGATTTGCTTCAACAGTTACACCATAACACGAAAGCCCGGGTGAACTTTAATGGATTACTGTCTCAATCAATTGCAATTGATATCGGCCTAAAACTTGTAGAAAATGTGTAAGGAAAGTCATATAAAATTACTGCGCCCTCTGTAGATGTATAAGGAAAATCCTTTAAAAGTACTGCGCCCTCTGTAGATGTATAATGTTGCGCCCTCTGTAGATGTATAATGTTGCAGCAACGTAAAGCAATTCAATAACCAGTAAACACCGGTTCTGCACGGAATCCAACTAGCAAGGTACCTATACGGACGCAAACGGTTACTCAGAACGGACCCAATCTGGCCTGTCTGTGTCGCCATCACAACTGCTTCCCCCAGGTCCTCCTCATTTTTGATGATGGATCGAGCACGTTCCATCAAGTGTTCCATGAGCGTTGTTGAAACGCTGGTTGGGACTCTCAGTAGCTGCTTCACCCGAGTGGGACGGCCCGCCACAAACGCGTACGCGAGCGTCCGCTACGACACACCTCCACGGAATAGGACTGCGAGTTTCTTTAACTCCGCGAAGAAAACGTCCACGCTTTCCTCCGGTAGAAGTTTTCGGGAAGCAAATTTTTCATAGGCCGTACAAGGATCCATGGCGAATGCCTTGTACAGCGCAGCTTTAATTGCGGTGACATCTCCCTTTTCGGCAGCACTGAGTTGCTGATACACACTCAAGGCACCCCCAGCCAATCTCAGGGGAATCACAGTGTGTACCCTTTTTACCTCACAAAGGTCGCACGTCAGCTTGCCCCTTTCAACCCAGTCGACAGTGGACGTGGACCCGTCAAACTCGGGTATGAGCTTTAAGTCGAATTTCGACTCCGTCATAGTCCTAGAGGGCAAATAGCCGAAATAGCTTGTAGAAAATGTGTAAGGAAAGTCCTATAATATTACTGCGCCCTCTGTAGATGTATAAGGAAAATCCTTTACAAGTACTGCGCCCTCTTTAGATGCATAATGTTGCGCCCTCTGTAGATGTATAATGTTGCAGCAACGTAAAGCAATTCAATAACCAGTAAACACCGGTTCTGCACGGAATCCAACTAGCAAGGTACCTAGACGGACGCGAACGGTTACTCAGAACGGACCCAACAATCGGTTACTTAGAACGGTCCCAACAACGGTAAGATATGCTCACACCCACACTGCACGAGAAGCAACAGAAACACGATTCCCGACCAAGTCAATCATCGCTTTTCCAACGTCTTTCAATCACCCGCTTTTATGGCCGTTGCAGGCCGGCTAAATTTGCATATTGCGATATTTCATGTGATTTTGCGAGATATCATCTTTTACAAAAGACGGCGGCTGCCATCTTGATCTTTCTTTCTCTATTTTCGGTCGGTCGAGCCGGCCCCGAGGTAAGTATTTCCTTTTCGTCCGTCTCTCTTACGCACCCACACAACACACAAACACGCGGGCGCTTGTCTCCTGGATGCACATTACAAAACTTGCTCATACATTATTTTCTATTTATTCCGGTGTGATGCTAGTGCATGCTTTCATAAATTTCCATATTGAGCTGAGGTTTTGGTTTCGCACATCAGCTAAACTTTTAAACCTTAGCACGCACAATTGAAAACTTTTCAGAACATTGTTCTTGAACATTTAGATGCACATGATGAAGGCCTTGTTTAACATTAATTAGCAAACACACAGATGATTATACACACCTTATCAGATGCTTTTATAACATATATCTTATGTATTCCCCTTTCTTTAGGAATGTAATATGTTGATGCTGAGATAAATCACAGATCAGCCAAGCCACTTCTGCTTTTGGCAAACTGGAGATACGTTTGTTGTCAGATAGGAGAATTACTTCAAAAATAAATCTAAGTGTTTACGAAGTTTGCATTATCACTAGGCTGCTATATGGGTTGGAGACTTGGACAGTATATAGAAGGTATCTCTCTTTATTGAAAACGTTTTACTAAAGTTGTATTCAAAGAATACTTAATATTAACTAGAGGACTGTAACGCCTGATACTGTAGTTCTTGAACTATAAAATAGTTCTAGTATAGTAATTAAATTCAGTCAAAAGCAGATGTGCTAGACTGATAACATTTGGTTATGTTGAAGGACAAAAGATTTCTGAATACTGTCTCATGGCGAAATAGATGGGGGTAAAATCCCACAGCATAAACCAAAAAACGTTAAAAATATTATTCGAAAAACAACCTGTAAATATTTGAGATTGATATACATAAGTGAGAATCCCAAACAAGAGATCAATTATTGTGGAGAAAAGTTGAAAGACTTTTGAAGAGCAGCGTGTAGATCTTTCTGTCTTTAAGAAAGCGGGACGAAAAAATAATGTCCGATACATTACAACAGCAACTGAAGTGTTCTGTATGTGATAAATATTTATGTTAAAAGCTGGGTGTGTTAATAAATTGCAATCACCCAATCAAAACTGGGACGCCAATCTTTTGAGGACGATTTTACAACACACTCGGCAACGCTATGTTGTCGTATTTGTGGTCTAGTCTGTAAATCTTAAATTGGCGTGACACAACATTCGAGGATTCATAATAATATCACGCGATCACCTTTACAAGAAGGAAATTTACTTTTATACCACATATGTGTATTTCATGTAAAATAAAAACCGGATTAAAAAGTCGCCAAGGAGTACACAAACACACAACACTTAACTGAAGAGATAGTTTACTTCTGTCAAGAAGTAGAAATCATATATATACATATATATATATATGTATATATGTAATGCAAATGTTGCGTGTGCATTCTTGTATGTCCAAAAAAGTGTTTTGGGGGGAGAGTTCTCGAAAGGGTTACTATTTTGGAGAACTTTTTATATACTCCCTAGATAATAATATGTACAGTTTGCGAATTGACTTCGTATCTACATTTATTTTGATCGACATTTAAAAATTCCCTCTATTCCGTCCTATCGTGTTTGTTCATCTTTTCCGTATAAAAGTGAAACTAATGGAAGTAGGATGTCTGGCTTTCCTGCCATAAATGTATTGAAGGCAATTAGCTTAGATCAATGTGGGGAAAGTCTTCATATCCGAAAATTTCTATTCATTTAAAAGTTCCTCTTTTTTTGTGGGAGCTTGCTTACCTCAAAATCGTAGGAAAACATAAATAAAACGGTGGAAAGCCGAACTGGCCTTCAGCCAACGTTTTTGTCTTCGCTTGCGCGAACTCATTCACTTAGTCAACTTTTTGATAAACTTGAAAAATTTGAACGTTTTTCCATTCCTTGCGCGTAGCGATAAGAACTCAGCTATTCTTTTACTTTCTTTTCTGCCTTCACGTCACGTGTTTCAGCTTGCCTACCTACTTACACTTTTTTTCTTTTACACTTCCAAACATCCGGGCAACGGTGAACACCCCCGGTAGTCTATAATGTAAAGGTCAAAAATCGTTTTTAGTGTATGTATGTATATTTGTATGCCTGCCATAGTCTTCAACAGAGGAAACGGATTTACTACGACATCTGAAGCATTTTGAAGCTCGAACATTCGGACGACAAATATCGAAAAGGAGTCCAAAAACATTAATTCCTTCATCCTTAACTGCCCACTTGTTTACTCGGCGTGGTCGCTTTTTTCGCTGATATGTTCGAAAGCCATCCCCTCTTTTATATTTTCGAGCCTAAATTTTAACCTGCGTAATTACCGGTTTCGCGATGGGCGCAATAGCAAAGAGTCAGGGTTTTGCCACGTTATTTGCATCCTTCGCGGTACGAGTTCGAGCCTGCCTTCCTATACCACGTTTTTTCTAAACTCACATGTCCAAACACCCGGGCAACGCTGGGAAAACAGGCTAGTCTATAATATAAATCTCAACTGTCTGTTTAAATTTATGTATGTATGCATGTATGTATGTATGCCTAAAACTTTCTACAGAAACGACAGATTTTCACGACATTGAAATCATTTTGAAGCACAATGTCTCTAAAGACAAATATCGAAAAATTGCCCCAAAACATTAATTGCTTCACCCTTAACTTGCAGTTTTGTCCAAGTAGGGTCAATGTTTTGCGAGATTGACTTTGCCTAATTTTAACGTTCTGAACTTCCGGTCGCGTCATGGAGTAGCGGTAAGACGTCAGATCTGCTTTCATTTTTTTTTCGCCTTGGCGTCACGGGTTTGAGCCTGCTTCTACTACCACTTTTTTGGGTCAACAAACACCCCCACGCCCCCCCGGAACCCCGAGCACGCAAGCTTGTCATATATATCTTCTCTTGACAATACTTCGCAAACGAAGATTCTATGAATGAAGGTTGCAGGCACGCTTGTGGTTTACGAGCCCGATGCACGCCAAGCAGCTTCGGCCACAGTGGCTGCAGTCAACATTCACTTCAGGTGTGACTGCTGAGGCTCCCGAATCTTACTCCTGCAGCGCTTCTCCCGCAGATACTCTGTGCGGGAGATTTCAAAGAAGGTGACAGTCTGGTGAACAGTACATTCCCAAGTACCGCGGTGTGCTGTGAGAGCAGACAACTGGAGCTTGTCAATGTGCCAGTCACCGAGAGACTTCTTCAGAGAGTCTTTATATATTTTCTTTGGTGCCCCACTGTCACGACGGCCAGTAGAGAGTTCGCCGTATAGGACTATCTTGGGCAGGCGATTGTCGTAGCTGTGACTTATGCATCATGGCCTCGGACTTGGGGCCGTACTGGAGGTTGGAAAGAACTGCAGCGCTGTACATACTGATTTTTGTGCATTTTTTAAGTGCCTGTTTTTCCAGACTCTCTTGTACAATCTGCCAAAAACGATGTTTGCTTTGGCCAGTCTTTTGTCTATTTTCTGTCGGGTTTGGAATATTATATGATGGTACCCTCCAGGTAGGTAAACTGTCTTCAGCTTAGTCACACCAATGGTGACATGGGAAGTTGGTTGGTGGAGAACTTCCATCTTTTTCAAGCTGACCGCGAGTCGGAAGAGCTGGGAATATATATACATATTACTATCTATAAATATATAGGCTGGGTAGGTTTATCCATTAAAGGCGTTGAGTGAAATTTGAAAATCAAATAAGAGACGTGTTAAATTTAACACTTTAAAGCCAAATAACAACGCGATTTTTTAAACCTTTATTAAATAATTTTATTTTATGAATTTTTAAAAAATCGCGTTGTTATTTGGCTTTAAAGTGTTAAATTTAACACGTCCCTTATTTGATTTTCAAATTTCACTCAACGCTTTTAATGGATAAACCTACCCAGACTTTCAAATCACGCGCGAACACGCGTAATCATTCGGCTAGAAAAAAACACAGCTAACATCAAGTGAACTTAACTTAAAATTCTTCCATTAAACACCACGACAAAGAATAAGAGAATATATATGCATATATATATATATATATATATATATATATATATATATATATATATATATATATATATAGTGTGTGTGTGTGTGTGTGTGTGTGTACAGATTGAAAAAGGAATGTATATCTCCGAAAAATAAACATTCGTTTATTTTGTAAAGGTTAAAAAAATTCGCGTTGTTATTAGGCTTTAAATTGTTAAATATAACACGTCTCTTATATGAGTATATATATACATATATATATATATACATATATATATATATATATATATATATATATATATATATATATATATATATATATATATATATGCAGTTAATCTAAGAAATAAAAAAATATGAGTTTGAAAATGTGATACATTCGGCAATCGACACATTGACACTGGCATCATCAATATAGAGTTTCGTATTCATTGTGCTTAAATTTCAACTCACTTAAATTAACATATGGAAAAATATTGCGAATCGTTTGCTTTACTTGATTTTTCCCAAATATGCTTACTCACTAATGAGCATTAAATGTAACATTAGCAGAAATACTTATACAAATTTTGGAATATGATAAGTCTAAAAGATACATTCAGACTATTTATGAAACTTCACAGTGTTATACAATTCGCAAATATTTTCAATCTATTACATACTTGTCCACTAAATTGCATTAATGAATTTTAACAGTCTATGGCTGTTGGCGTTTCATGTGCCGACTTATTACCAAGTACACAAGTATTAAAAGTCTAACACTTCTCTGTTGATCACGATAAAGTATTGCCTGCTATAACTTACAATGCAATACACCTTATCTGTGAAATAAGAACACAGATACATTAAGTAAGTTGGGATGTTATAAGTGTTTTATTCACTGATTATCGTGGTAGCAACTAATGAAACGATTAAACATCCGTATAAGATTTTCTTTAGGAAAACGTAGATTGTATTTAATAATTAAATAATATTGTTCTCATTACATTATATGAACTCTTTAAAAAAAAACGCAAGTTCGAATTAATTAATTAAATCTAGGAATATATCTCTAAAGTAAACTTTAAGAAATGTGTTTTTATATTAATTAAAAACGTAAAGTAGTGACAAAAATTTAAGCAAATAATAATTACCAATTAACGTTAATAAATCGTTATAATTATTACAATACGAATAAATCTTTATAATTATTACAATACGAAAACAGGAGTCTGTGACAATGTTGCAGGTATTAAAGAATCTTCCTCTGATATATAAAAAATATTATGTAATATTATTTTACGTGAGGAAAATCACGTAATTAGTATTATTATTATTAAATAAACTGGAAAAGTTAAAAATGTCACACAATTCACATGAACGTCTCTCTAGCTATTCAAGTATAGTTTGTTACAGGAAATAGAAGAAAGGTTTCCATACATTTAACTATTTTTTTTTACTTTTTAACTTATTTAATGTTTATTCCTCATAAGTTGTCTTATATAATAACTAACATTATTTAGTCTTGATAGTAAATAATGTTATAAAACACGATTTATTCATTTTACTAGCCGTATTTAGCTATTAATCAATCAATCAGAAATCAACTAGTAAGTTTAAGTATTCCCAAAGTCAAACTAGAATGATCGTCACAGTAGAAAAAAGATAATTTAGTTGTAAGGTACACAATTCTGGGTTTTGAAGTTCAACGTTCAGACACTGCGGCACTCAAACATTGCGAATTATCTAGGACTTCAAATAGATTTACAAGAATTTTCTTACATAATTTTTTATTTTGATTTCAAATGACGTATTTTAAAATAAGTTCTCGTTGTAATAGCTTTACTTTATATATCATTTTACTACGCGTTGTTCGCTATATATAATCATTTAAATTAATATCGTCTTAAAACAGTTATTCATTTTTGCAGAACGTTGAATACAAAATAGAGAATCGCAAATCCGCATTTTTTATTTCACTCCAAGCTAGGTAGAAAAGCAGCTGAAACAGTTTGCGATATCAGCGAAAAGTATGAGCTATAAACGACTACTGAGCACACAGCACAATTGAGGATTAAGAAACTTTTTGGCGGTGACAAGACTCTTGAAGATCAAAAGCGTGGTAGTCGGCTATAGGGTGATGTTGACAACGATCGATTAAGAGCCTTGGTCCAAGCCACTCCATAGCCAACTGCTGGGTGTTATGCTTTTGAATTATACGTAACGTATACGACGATGTTCAACGAAGGGAGGGATAGTAAAGACAAAATAACTTGATAAATGAGTGTCTTATGAATTGAACGACACCTCCCACCAAATAAGGCCGTTATGAAGTGGCATATCCCTTTTTCTTTACTGGGTTGTGACTTGCGATGAAATGAAGAGCTTTACGAAAACCGGTTACGCTCAACTGAGGGTTAAGACACCGACGAACCTCCACAACATTCTCGAAGCCAGAGTTGCACTAAAAGTGAGTCATGCTGACCTTTGTTGTCTACGTTCATTCTCATCCAGTACAGTGTTTTTTTTTAATACAGGCGAAATGATTATGGCGGAGATACTGTTTAGAAAGTGATGAAGTGTATCAGAAACTTCGATAACACGACCCATCATTAGCCAACATAAAAGCCAGCATATCCCTACACAATATTGCCTGACGGCATGTTGTTGAAGCGACGCTGTTTAATTGGGCAACGAAACTTCTCCTAATTAGCCATACTCTCCAAATCTCTCATGTAACAACTACCACTTCTCCAAGAATCTCGAAAACTTTATACGTGAGGCATGCTTTAAAAACCTACGCGATATCAAAACCCCCTACAGCGAATTAATCGCCATCGGGTTCAAGATTTTTGCGTTACTGGCATATATACACTAGTTTTGCGGTGGTATAAAGCGCATCCATTCTGATGGTGTTTATTTAGACGATTAAATGTGTGTTTCAGCCGAGGTACATTTATCCGTATTTAAAAAATAACAACCGCAGGAGTTTTCTTGTGAACCTGATACTTAGTCATGGCAACGAAACTAAAGCATGCTATCAAAACGGATAATAACATTTTTTGTGAACAACGCTGTGTAAATCTGTTCGTTTAACAACAAATTCCCAAGTTTAGCTATATACATCTGAAGATAGTCGAAAGTTACACCAACGAAAACGTGCAAATAGCAAAGATAATAACAAAAGTCTAAATAACCAAAAAGAATACGCTAGATAATATTGCTTGAACATTTTTGGAATAGCAAATGAAAGCTTATAGAAGCACGTTTGTGTCCAATACCTTCGTTAAATCTGTGAAAAGCTTACACAAACACACTCTGTTTAATAAATATTCCTAGAAGATATTCAGCAGAAAATATAATATACAAGATCTTCAACGGCTTAAATCTAGATTGCGTCTCAAAAAGTACTGGCCTGTTAAACTGAGTTATTCGTTCCAGCTAATATTTGTAGTACAATCTGACTTATACATGTTTGTTCAACATGCTCATTATGTCATCTATCTAAAATTGGGCAATAGTGCTACATTGTCGGAGTGATAAAATAACTGACCGCAAAATGCACATTCATATAATCATATTTTTAAAGATCAGAAGAACGTAAAACTGGCCAAGAAGCTATCTTTGTTTAAATCTCGTCTATGTACCGTTGCAGTAATCGTGTACGTATGATCAGAATTCAATTTATACATTACACCGACGAATATCCCGCATTGTCCACATTGCCTTGATGGTGGAAAATATCACAAAATATGCATATTATTGTGTCTTAAACAAGTCTTCATCTATTCCAAGAAATGTCGTAGGTAAGAAGAGTTCATGCCATATTCCCGACGAAGCAATGTAACAAAACTTTACATTCCTGACAATATATATATATATATATATATATATGCATATATATATATATATAATATATATATATATTATTTAACTCTCTAAAGATGTCAGATAAATATGCGATTTCGAATTGACGCATGCAATGCTGAACGTATCCTTCATTCGATCAAAAGTGGGCAAGAACAGTTAATGTTTTTTTGCAAAACTATAAATAAGATTGTTGAAATCAATTAAGATGTATGGAGGTCCTAAATGCAAGAATATCACCACCAGCGCTTCTTTTATGTTGCCTAAATTGTAATTAGAACAATACATTTCTAAATCACAAGCAAATTTGGAATAAGTTTAGCGAACTATCTTTTTATATTTGGTGAAATAATAAGTTAGACAAAATTCAAGCTCAAGTTTGGTTTTTAATCTATTAAAACATATCTGTTCGTCAATAGGTATTTTTTTTAGCTTAGATCTATTTCTAAATTTATCAGTATGAGAATCAGAATCAGAATCGTTTGTTCGCTACACATGACATAATAAACGTTTTTACAAAATTTTGCATGATCGGTCATTAGCTCCAGAGAAAAAGTCCAACGGACAGACCGGCGGCAAGTCGAGTATGTAAAATAAAACACCCACCCATCAACCCACCTATATATATATATATATATATATATATATATATATATATATATATATATATATATATATACATATATATATACATATATATATATGTATATATATACATATATATTATGTATGTATGTGCGTGTGTGTGTGCGTGTATGTATATATGATATATTTATATATATATATATATATATATATATATATGCGTACATATATAATATATATACACACACATATATATACATATATCGACCAATTAAAACCAGAGAATGTGAGAAAAATCAAGAACTTAGAGGCAAAGTGATGTAGATTTATCACGTCTGCGTGTAAATTTCTCTATTAATAATTAATATGATATCTTTACTGTAAACTAAGTGAGTATTTGATCACAATAATAACTGATTATAAATATTTTACATTATTATCAGAAACAGACATTGAAGAGTCATTATGAATTCATCTGTCAATATGATACAAAGTGTTGAGCACAAGAATTCTATCTTTTTTTTGAATCATGGAAAATATTTTTACCTTGAAAGTGTGTCAAGCAGTAGACGGTTTGAAAGAAAGTTTGTCTGCATCTCTTGGCATATTTGCCAGCTTGTTGTCGTATAAAAACTCTCGCTGTGAAATCATTTGACCCATGAATAATGTTGACTGTTTGCCGATCATATTCTTAAGATATTGCCATGTGAATTCGACAGAAAAAAAAATGAAGATAGGAAAAGTGTTCATGTATTCCATTTGTCTTGTCTAAACATCGCGTTTTGTAAATCAGCAAACACTCTGTTGCTCTTACGAATCTGGGAAAAGAAATAGTGTTTCCATTTTTATATCGCATTTGTTTCATTGACAATATATATTTCTAGAAAATGCTGCGTGTATAAAACATTTTATTTCCAAGAAGATATGCATTTAGGGCAGATTTTCCGCTGTTTGTGATTGAGAGAGAGAGGGAGAGAGAGAAGGACTTTGAAAAATATATACTATATTGCGTAATATACACAAAGATCATGTTATTAGCTATGAAACCAATTTACAAAATTGTGATCCAACTAGGCAAACATTGTATCTTCTAGCTTAATGTTCTATTTTGTATTCAGTTCTTTTGACGTTATTAAAATTCGCACCGGCGCATACATGTATACGGATCCTAAGTTTTTAATATTATTTGTTGAGCTAGTCTAACTATCTATAGTATATTAGCATCTTCAACTAAACCTATATACCCATTACCGATTCCAAGCGTAATTTACTGAAATGCATTCTTACCCTATTTGGCTGAGCCAATCACGACCCAGGCTTACACTTCTGCAGAAATTTTTCACAAAAAAGAAGTCATTATGGATGTACTAACTCCCTATTCGTATGTTCAATCCAGCGAGTGTTTTCAAAACTAATACTGACCAAATATCATTCCTTAAATTTTCTCTCAGTCATAATCACTCTTATTTATCATTATCTTACTTATGCCCCCGTATCAGCTAGAGTTTTATACGTTTTTCTCTCTATCCTAAGAAAAACGGAATTTTGTGTGCCCTACTAAAATTCCCGAAAACAATGATCAACAAAATTCAATCAACTCACAGTTGAAGTCCCTAGATGACGAAATTATTTCTACTTTAATAGTTTCTTCCAAGGCATTGCCAGTATTAAGAATTCTCTTCTGGGTCCTTGCCTTTCTTGTTGTCTTAAGCTGCAAAAGTTTAATTCATTTTTAATTATCAACTTTTAAGTTTACTACATAGCTACTCCTAACTAGTGCTGATGGAGAGTGGAGTTCCCCTCCGTTTTACAGGGAGCAAAACAAAGCACGTGCTCATCTCATGGCTTCCAGCGATAAATGAAAAAATCGCAAGATTACACTGTGGTCATTCTTTTTTGTATCACTCCGCGTGATTAAATCACATCCCGGCTAAGGTTGGGAAGGCTACATCACGATAATAACGATTAGTGACACAAGCAATTAATACAGCACTCCTTCCGATCCACTCTGAAATTTATCAGTATTCATATATTTTAGAACTCTCTTAGATTTCCGTGGACGGAACGTCAACTGGCCGTCTGCGATCAATGCGCCAATGTTTTTGTTCAGTCAGGACTTTATTGGAACAATTATTTTATTTCTGCCAGGATTCTGAGGTCGGCTGGTAACTTTCTTCAAATGACAGAGAGGATAATCATCTTTGCCCTCCATAGAGGCAGAGAAACAAAAAGACGGAGAAACAATAGACTATACCCCCACTATCAAACGATAATGAGGTTGTTTGATGACAAACTGAGAAAGATAACATGGTTGCCCGTCAGTTTGCCTCAAACTCTAACTTGGACCAGCAAGCCATTCCCTCCCTGATTTTCCTCTGCGGACAGAAACCACGCTAGATGATCTAAAGATCACACCCTCCCAAGTACATGATATTATAAAAAAGCATAGCATGTGGACCTTACCTCACCTCAGCTGTGCTATTAAAAAAATGCTCCGCAGTTGTCGCTCCTGTTCTCTCTAAATTCTTTAGCAAATGCCTTAACGAATCTTCCTTTCTTGGCTGCTGGATTACTGCTTCTGTGGTACCAGTCTAGAAAAACTCTGGCGAAAGAACTGACCTATTAAATCATCGCCCAATTAGCCTCCACTGTCCTTTCGCCAAAATATTTGAATCCTTAATAAATCAAGCTCTAATCCAACACCTTACAGCTGCTAAACTTCTGTCAGATCACCAATATGGATTTAGGCAAGCTCATTCTACTGCATATATTCTAACTGTAATCTCTGAACGTTTATACCAAGCACTGGATAAGGCAGCGAAGGGGAGGGTAGTAGCCCTAGAGATATCTAAGACTTTTGACAGGTTATGCCACAATATTTTTCTCGTTAAAATAAAACTCTATGGTATTACTGGACGAATGCTTAGCATAATTAGATCTTTCTTAAATGAGAAAACAATTCAGGTTGTCTTCGATGGGCGTACGTCCAAAAACATTGATATAAATTCGGGTGTACTCGGGGATCAATCCTTTGACCTTTATTATTTCTGATATTCATAAATGACTTACCTGATAAATTGTCTTCGAGATGGGTATATTTGCCGACGACATCACGCTTTATAGCAGACACGTGGAGAAAACTAATGAGCACATATCTAAAGTAATGGCCGAAACCCTAGAGGAAGATCTTCAGTCTGTAGTGAAATGGGGTCATGAAAAGATGGAAACGTTCAACGCTACCAAAACTAGTTTCCTTTAATAATTAGATGAAACCTTACCAACCACCAATAGCGATGACTAGAGATATCGAGATTTACCTGATAGCATTTCGTCCAGGCTCCTGGGCTTAACGTTCACAGGAAACATGAGTTGGAATAGATACATTGAGATCATTTCTCTGCTGCATTCTGGTGGGCTCTCTGCATCGTGCTAGAAAGATACACGTGAAAGTATCCTGTACATCTACAAAGCCACCATTCGCCTATGTATGGAGTACTGCTGTAACCTTTGGACTGGTGCATCTGTTACTAGTCTCTCACTCCTGGACAGCGTCCAAAAGAGAGTCGCCGACCTAATAGGTCCTGAACTGTCATCTATAAGCCCCTGTCCCACCGACGAAATGTTGCATTCCTCTAACTTATTTACAAGTATTTTAATGATGAATGCTCTGACGAACTACAAGCACTTGTACTCCCTCGACGAAAATACCTCCGACAAAGCTGACAAGCAGCAAAGTCCCATCCCTCCACAGTTGAGATCCATAGATGTAAGAAAGCCTTTTGCTCTAAGAGCTTCTTCCCCAGAACTGCAGGATTTTGAATTCTCTTCCGGTTTCCTGCTTCACCAACTGTACTGGTACGCATAAGTTCAAGTGTAATGCGAACAGACATCTTGCTGCTAAACTCCGTGCATAGTGCCATTGGAACTTAGTTAGTAGCCCCCTTTATCAAAGTGGCAATATGCCTTATTTGGGGTGAAAATGTAATTAAAAAAAATGTCAGCCACGTCCTACCTTAACTCTACATGTCCTATTATGATTTCAGTCACTGGATTTACTTCTCGATTCTACTAGTCTAATTTATTCAACTCACACTAATGTTACATGACTTTATCTCGGGCGAAATAATCACGCCGACTTCCTCATAATTTGTTCTGCAACAGCTAGGAATACGCCTTTTTCTTGGACATCAGTTTAGTTTTTCTTCAATTGATTTCTGTAACAGACAAAAATATTTAACAACAAAAAAAAAACATTTATTACTAGTGAGATTACCCCCTCTTCAACAACCGGAGTTACGTGACTTCATCTCTGGTGAGATGATCACGCCGGCCAACATGGATTTAGTTAGATCCTGATACAGATCAGCCCCACCACTTCTTCCGACTTAGGTGAGGTGGTGTTCGCTAGGTTAATGTTTCTCATTTACCAGTAGTTCGGTCTTCAGATGCCTTAACCCGATTTTAATTTGTCAGAGCAATGTGTCCGCAGTAGAACGACTAGCAGTAATCACTAACCACAGAATATTCCATGATTATTAAGTTTTATTATTATATATTCTTATTTTTATTTATATATCCCGAACTTCTAATTAATAGTAGTTTAAGAATTTATTAACAAGAAAGGCACGCAGATTCAATAAGTTGAAATACCCAATTTGTGTAAGGTTTTCACAAAATGATTGAATTCAGGAACCTGGACGCATATTAAGTCAATGAAATAGCGTGTTAAACATTTGCTTCATTTTTTTTAACTTAAAATAATCATGACGGTCGCAATTAGAATAAGGTCATTAAATTAAAAAAAAAAAAATAAAACCATTACACGTTATTTAATTCGAAATCGTTTTTCCCCTAATATTAAGAGAACATTTCGAAGTATTTGATTTATTATTACAATAATTCTCTTCCTAAACGATCATGAATTCATTTCGAATTTATCCACTTTTCACAGTGTAATTTAGAAAATATTCCAAGATATTTTAGTTCATAATTAGTTTTCTCTTCAAATCAAGAGCACATTTCCAAATAGTTAATTTATTATTAACAATAATTTCCTTCGCAAAAGATGATCTAAAATTCGTGTCAAATCAATTTACCTTTCAGAAGAAAATTCAGGATTTTTCTCTCCAAAATCATTGGAAATTCGTTTCGAATTTAGCAAACATTTCAAGTAGATTTACTTTTCAAAGTTACTAATTTATTATTAAAAGCAATCGACTTCCTAAAAAGTAATTACAAAGATTATCTCGAATCACTCCACTCCCACGACACCTAGAAGTTAAATTATTCAATGATTAATTATGTACAATTTAATAGCTTGGAGCAAATTAAAATTTCGACGATGTCGAATCTACATTCAAGTCAAGTTAATCGTTAATAGTTATCTACAGATATTTACATCCTATATAGAAAATCAATTTTATAAAAAATAGTTATGTGATATCGGCCCTTCTGTAAAGATTATGTGCAGCATCTGTAATCGTGCAACGCTTCACTTATTCTATCCTCGTTCAATTAATAAGAAATACTTCTAGACTGGGGACATTTTTTCTAAGGATCAATTTAATTTTTCGAAAATACTCGTCAACAAACCATTCAAGAATTTTATAATTCGGATTAATTTCAAAATATTCAACAAATCTTAGTTTACCTTGAAATTGTCCCGATGTTTTTAATAAGTGTTATAAAGAAAAGCTTTCCAGCAAATTCCTTAATTAAAGTAAAAATTTTGCGTGAATAATTTTCCTTAAAACAATTATAAAAATAATTCGGGAAAATTTCAAGGTAAACAAATAATTTTGCATTTAAAAATTATTAAAAATGCGCGTAGCATCTAGAGTTTAATCGAATAGTTTCTTCTTTTTAATAAATGATCAAAAGTACAGGAGGTTTCGTATGTATCATGCTCATTAATTTTTTAAGTTGTCAAAAATTTAGAGAACATCAAGTAACCCTCTTCAAAAGTTTAGAAAATTCGAGGAACCCCTTTTAGATTGTACTATAAGTAATATTTTTGTAATTTAAAATCTGGTAAAACAAAATTTAGAAAACCAAGTTAAGTTGTTCATTTTTGCTCCTTTACTTCCATTCGTTCCGGTACCGGTCAACACAAGCCCTACACTCAAAGATAGACAAAGAAAAGTTAGTGCCATTCTAGGGTTTTTTACTAAAAGCCCCACCATTATGTCCTAACTACTTCCACAAGACAAAAAAATTCTTCAATTATTTCAAACATAATTCTCTCTTACCCTCAAAAATTCTCAAAGATGGAGAGGGTGGTCCCTACAGGTGCGCACACCCCAACACCTCTTCACAAACACCGTTAAGAAAGGCCTTAAATCTACTTAAACAGCAATTATGTGTTTACCATTGTTTTAAAAAAATAATTGACGTATGCTACAACGGCTAATAATAACCGAAACACAGCTTTTTAAAATAACAGATTAAAAAAATAAATTAAACGTATTTCTGTTCAATTTTGAGAGATGCCCCAAGAAAAATTACTGCATCTCATTTTTTCAGAAGTCCTCACGACGGTTAAGAAAACCTTCGCCTGTTAAGGGGGAATATTAAATCATGATATATTTTTTTTCAAATGGGAAATTACTAATCCAATTTCCTAACATGTCTCAATCAAACCAGTTTCTTCCAACAGATTCAATTTCCAAACTCTATCAATAACGTTTTCAAACAGAAAAAAGTTATACAAATACATCTACTGATATGAGAACTAAAAAGTTATCGAGTCATATGTCCTATGCTTCCCAGCACTCTAACCTGAAAAGGAACAAATCAACAAGTTCCTAATTAACTGTTCGTAAAATTGAAAAAAAAATCCTTTTTCAAACTGTCTTTCAGTTATTTCAAACTGTCAAAGTTTTGAAAAGTATTTTTCTTTTCTTTTCTCCTGTTACGTACAGCAATATTTTACTCTACATCTAAAGATTTAAAAAAATAAAAAAGTTTTAAAAAAGTATTTTATGTTTTGTTCAATCTGAAATAACATCTCCAATTTAACATGTAGGATTTTTTCACACTCACAAACCCTTCCTTTTTTAAGTATATTTTTTGAAGCAGGAAGATTTGAAGGGGTTTGTTTTTTCATGCAATGAAAAATTATTTTGTGTTATAATTGATTTAGAAAAGGTACAGTTTTACATTTATTTGTAGACATTTTTGTTGTATATCAGGATTTTTTTCATAGTGGCAACATTTTTTTGTTTTGTTTTTAACATGATCCCAAATGGCTGAATATTTTGTATGTGCATCTGTAGGGTCTGTCTTTTTTTACGTGAAACGTTAGATTTTTTTTTAACGAGGATTTTAATTTTTCTTTATTTCGTCTAGCATTTTTGCTTCTGTCTTAAATATATTTGCAGTGCTAAAAAAGTCGTTGTGATTTTAACCGTGTATTTTCAGATATGGAACGGCAATATCTATGATAAATGTTCATGACCGTTTTAAACTTCGTAAGGTCGAGTGTATTCCTTTCCTTATGAATAACCCTTTTCACAGTACCAGATTGTGACAAGGAAAAAGTTGGTTTACTCGGTGATTGTTAATCTTTGTTACAAAATGTTTTGAGGATGGTAACAGATATGACAGTAATCGGATTAATTGGTTAGACGCCTTTTGTAAGAGCTGAAGAGGAAAAGCATAGCTGGGATTTATCTTCATTCTCTGAGGATAACGTATTCATGTTGGAGCCACTCTGTCTGGCATCGTCTCCATGTAGAGGCTCACTGACCATTATCGCTGCAAGCACCGTTTCGACATTTAATCATTCAAAGCATATAAAAAACGCAATACAATTGTAATATAAATACGAGGGGCGTGCAATAAGTAATGTCTCTTATCCACTTCTACTTTTCTGATCTAGCTGAAATTTTGCATGTGCTATGATTTATATCTCTATGGCTTATGCGGCAAATTACATTTCTGAACTAATTGTAGTTTCTGTTTTATAGGAGTTGTAATTGAGTAAGGTGTGAAATGGAGCCTGTTGAATGTCGAGCAGGGATGTGTTTTTTTTGTATTTGAAAGGAAGCCCCCCACAAAAGACTTTTGATGAAATGAAAGAAACTTATGGCGATAATGCCCCATCAAATGCCCTTTTAAAACGCGGGCATTGTGACCTCAAACATAGACCAAAGTCTGTGTAAACAGTTCCCATACCTTATCGCCCCATTTTGCCATTTATGAGGCATCTGTCCATGAAGTTGAGGCTGCGATTTTGGAAGATCGGAGCATTACTATTCGCCAAATAGCCCAAGATGTCAAGATTAGTACAGGGTCTGGAGAAACTATCGTTCATGAGCATTTGCATATGCATAAGGTATCTGCCAGATGGATTCCCAGGTTGCTCACACCATTCCAGAAGCGAGAACGTGTTGAGTGCTCGAGGATGAATTCGGAGATGTGCAAAGAAGATGAGTCAAAGTTTTCAAAAGATTGATTTTACAGGATGAAACCTGCGTCACTCATTATGATCCAGAGACCAAAGCTCAGTCAATGCAGTGGAA